>NW_027332229.1:742500-1086646 GCF_041222505.1 Epargyreus clarus
GTTGTCTATTTTTTCTCTGAGCTCCTAGTCTATACGCGTTGTAATCGCCGCGTGCGGTCGGTTTCAACCGCAGACAACTTCATGGACGTATCTACTTCTTGTAATGTGAGAGAGCCCTAAATAAAAAAAAATATATGCAATGTAAACTAAAGATTGGAATATTAATTATAAGTGTGCAATTTTTATTCATGAGTGTACAATATTAATCAATGACTATGCAATTTTTAACAGTGAGTGCGCCTTTTTTATCAATGTGTGTGCAATTTTGCTCAATTAGTGTACAAATTTAATCAATGAGTGTGCAATCATAACCAATGTGTGAGCGGCATAAATCAATGGCCATGCAGTCTGACTCAATTATGTGAAGTTTCGTATTTTCTAAGCTAATTAATGTGTTGTCTTATAAATGGGTGTGGCAGCGTTATAGTCCGCGTAAAACTTCTAGTCCGCTCTGAATATAGAAATGAATCGTATCGCCATAGCAAATTGTATCACTACACCTGCTCGCAACAACTTCAGGGCGGACTGGCAGTTTAGCCCGGACTATACCAGTGTTACCACAAATAAAATTAAAGACTTATAAGTCAAGGTGTATTTCCATAGGACACATATAAATAAAAACAATAACATTTTTTATAATAATTTTATTAACCATCAATACAATAATAAGACAATAAACGTGTTACTACAACTAAAATACGAGACTGCTTTGAATAATACACAACAAAGTGATAATAATTATGGTATTTAATTAATACTTCACTATTTCAGAAAAGTTCTTTTAATTCTATTGAACAAAATATATTAATACTTTTTAAGATTTTAAACATTCTGTAATAAGTATATACAGTAGGATATGAATTTTTAAATAATTTTGCCAAATAGGCTAAATGCGCGAAAAATTAATTTAAAATATAGGCTAAATACGCGATGGAAACGTTCCACAAAATATAACAGACCTACCACCATCTTTTAAAAACCATCATAGTTCAGAAAGTTTTATTTCCTCCTTAAAACAGTAAAACATTCCGTTATACACAGTTGAACAAACTTAAACCCTTATTGATTTTTCGCTTATCCATTGCATAAAACCAACTGAAATTGTCATTTTTGGCTTAAAAAGTTAAATTTCCTCAAAAAAAGTAAGAGTATGATTAAAATAATATTGTTTTAAGAGATGGTAGTAACCCCCAAGGCTATGACCGCGAAAGGCTTTCCGAACATAGAATTATTTCCTGTTTGATAATGCCAACATACCTACATGAATTACAGAAACAGCCTTACTAAATTATAATTGAGGCAAATTGTACGGTTTCATAAATTCGTAATATAAGTTATATTGCTCAACGGAGGGTACAAAATCGATACAGGCAAACCATGACAAAACTACATAACCGATATAGGCAACGCGACGGACTAAATTATGTAATTGATTTAGGTGAAATACGCGACAGGGGCGAAATAATTTAACCGAGATAGGCACTAAATTCGACAAAGACTTTATTATATAAACGATATAGACACGAAACGCGACAGAGACTAAAGAATATAACCGATATAAGAAACGTGACAGAGAATAAAGGATGTAAGCGATATAGGCACAAAACGCGATAGACTAAATGATGTAACCGATATAGGCACAAAACGCGACAGAGACAGAGATGTAACCGATATAGGCACAAAACTCGACAGAGACTAAATGATGTAACCGATATTAGGCACAAAACTCGACAGAGACTAAATGATGTAACCAATATAGGCACAAAACGTGACAGAGACTAAATGATGTCTCCGATATAGGCACAAAACGAGACAGAGACTAAATGATGTAACCGATATTAGGCACAAAACTCGACAGAGACTAAATGATGTAACCAATATAGGCACAAAACGTGACAGAGACTAAATGATGTCTCCGATATAGGCACAAAACGAGACAGAGACTAAATGATGTAACCGATATAGGCACAAAACGTGACAGAGACTAAATGATGTAACCGATATAGGCACAAAACGTGACAGAGACTAAATGATGTAACCGATATAGGCACAAAACGTGACAGAGACTTAATGATGTAACTGATATAGGCACAGATCGCGACAGAAACGAAGTAATATAACCGATATAGGCACAAGATGCGACATAAACAACGTTACCGAAATTAACCAATGATAACCAATCATGACAAAAGTAAAAAAACAATATCCAACAATTTTTTACATTGGAAAATACCAAAAAAATTATACCATACCAAAAAAATATAACCAAAGAAAAAAGTATATTACAAAGAAAAGATTTTAAAAGAAAACAACCACTAAACAAAAGAAAAAAGTGCACAAATAGATAATTTATAATACAATACAGGCATAAATCGAATTCATTAAAACAATACAAAAATTTCTAAAAATACAATCGAATAATACTTTAATACACCGCCAATAAAGAAAAAATACAAATTATTGTGTAAAAGTAATATCAATGAATTGTGCTCGCTATGCATAGATTGAAAAATAAAAATAGCCCAATTACTCCTTATAACATCAGCTAGCTAGTAAAAATGCTGTCCAAAATGGTCCAAGGGCTTCAGATTACTCGAAAACGACAGACAGACAGACTTTTTTTTACTACAGTTACATAATGCAGGGAATTAGCTTTTTTATTATGAAAGATTTTGTGTCCAAATCAGATCTTCATAATCATCATTTTATAAGAATACCATGAGATTACATAAGCTTTCAAATAAAAAATAATAATAATCAAAAAATTAAAAAGTTCTTAACAGAACAAAAACTATATCTGGCCTGCGACATTTTTTATATTAAAACAAATAAAACAATCAAAAAAATTAAATCCTCTAAAAAAAACGGTATGTGGCCAGCAACATCTTTTATAATATACACCTACTCGTAAAGAAAAAAAGAAAAAAATATTCAATTAAAAATATTGTGCCAAATAAATTTCGAAATATTTTTTTTGATAATAAACTGAACTGCAAGACCGAAGTTACACTGCTATATGACAGAAACAATAGCGTTGATACCGTTGTAGTCGAACTACGAAGTTTTATTATCTAGTAACATCTGGACGTCGGGTCTGATACTAAATAAACGAAAAATGGCTAAAAACATGTGCTTAGGAACATGTGAACCGTTAGACAACTTGGTTGAACATGTCATAACCAACAAGGCATTCGTTGAAACTTGTTATTATAAGAAAAATGTTTAAAGAAAACATGTGCTTACGAACATGTGAACCGTTAGACAACTTGGTTGAACATGTCATAACAAACAAGGCATTCGTTGAAACTTGTTATTATAAGAAAAATGTCCAAAGAAAACATGTGCTTAGGAACATGTGAACCGTTAGACAACTAGGCTGAACGTGTCATTTGTTCAAACAAGTTCAACAAGACATTTGTTGAACTTGCTATTATAAGAAAAATGTCTAAAGAAAATATGTTAAAACATGTGCTTAGGAACGCAACCGTTGGCAACTTTGTTAGACATTTTATAACCAACAAGACATTCGTTGAAACTTGTCATAAAAAAAAACTAAAAAAACATGTTAAAACATGTGCTTAGGAACGCAACCGTTGACAACTTTGTTAGACATGTCATAAGTAACAAGGCATTCGTTAAAACCTGTTATTATAAACTCAATTTATAACAATGTTACATGTTACAATTATGTAACATATTTTTTTAATTTTTCCATTGTCACAATAACATACATTTATCGCAAGCTATTATTTGAAACATTTTATTATAAACTCAATTTATAACATGTTACAATTATGAAACTTTTTTTTTATTTTTCCATTGCACCAACAACGTAACATTTATTTTAATTTTATTATTTTTGATAAATGAAAGTAACTTATTACATTTTTGTAATTTTGTCACACGAAACGTTACAAATGACACCTTGTGTTACATTGTAGCAATTCTACCGTATTTTAGTACTTTTAATTCAGACTGTTTTAGACCCGACGTCCATCCATTTTTCAAGCAAAAACTTCCTTCAGTACACAACAATAAAATTTGAACCTCCATGAGATATTTATAAGGACTATATTTCATTTAACTTTATCTAATAATAATAACAATAATACAATAATAATTCATTATCCATTCAAATGCATTTTCGATCTACGTGCTGGTAGTTCACAAGGCACCTGAAATAAAAAAAATATATCAAAATCTATAAGTTTATATCTTAGATAAAGCAACATTATAAAATCGATAAAAATATAAAATCTACTTTATGTAATTTGTTATAAACATTTATAGAACACTAGCTGACCCGGCAAACGTTGTGTTGCCATATAAATAAAAAAATGTTAAGGATGAACAACCCTTATCACTTAGGTCTATGAAAAATAGATAGTAGCCGATTCTCAGACCTACTGAATATGCATATAAAATTTGGTGAAAATCGGTAAAGCCGTTTCGGAAGAGTACGGTAACTAACATTGTGACACGAGAATTTTATATAAGATAATCAGAACATAAATTTATCAACAATGCCACAATATTTTGACCAATTTTAAATAAAAATAGTGTAATAATGGGAACAAGCCAAGAATCGATATTTTGATATCAAAATCGGGTATACTCCTTGTTAAATCTAGACCGATACGGACCTTAGCCCACTCGGTCTTTACCAAGTGTTGACTGTTATGAACAAAGGTCCTATTTTGCCTTTGCCAAGTCTAGAGTAATATGGACGATAGCCCGCTCAATCCCTGTCAATTTTAGAGCAATAAGGTGAAATATGGTGGACTCAGCCAATCGGCTGCCAATTATTTTTCACGCGAGTAGACAGGATAACAATTATTTATTTTTATTATTTAATAATATTCATAGTTTAACATACTTAGTTAAGAATTAGTCTCAATCTACCAAGTATTTTTTGCAAAATATAAATAAATAATACCTACTAGTTGGGTAGCTGCATCAGCCGCTAATATATAGAAGCCTTCAGTAGAAGCCTGCGAAATAAATAAAAAAAAAATAACATGATGTTTACGATAACTAAAAAAAGTAGCAACTATACCAAGTAACAACTAAAAAATAAAAAATATTTTTTTACAAAATACCAAATTATAAAAAATATAACAATTATATACCGTGTACCTCACCGTTAAATTTACAAAAAAAATCCAACAAAAATATAGTAGCAATTACATAACCAACACCAACTACCCACACCATTTAATAAAAATGTCATTTAAAATACCAAGCCAAAATAGTACAAATACTTAAAATACCTAAAAACAGTTAAATTCCCGGTCAATATATCAGGAATTTTTAGTTTCAGTGTCTCTATTTTCACCAGAGACACTGTATATCATAAACTTAAATCAATTAGCAATATTTGATTAATCTGAATTAATTCAATTAAATTTAATCATTTTAATTTTCTAGCATTTTTCATACTATGTTTGGAAAATTTATAAAAAACGTTTTTAGGTTTTAATAAGCTACAAGATATACATTATTTACTTTTATTTGAAACATTTTTATCGTTTATTATTTTTCTTTAAAAATTTTAGAAACATTCGATTAACGATTTCTTAAAGATAAGACACAAAAACCGAACTAATTACTTAAAAAATACAATATATATTCAGCAAACCCGATTAAATTTGTTAGTATTGTTATAAGAAAG
Source organism: Epargyreus clarus (assembly GCF_041222505.1). NCBI lineage: Eukaryota > Metazoa > Arthropoda > Insecta > Lepidoptera > Hesperiidae > Epargyreus > Epargyreus clarus. Next base: position 748,172 of record NW_027332229.1, read on the forward strand.
AATCATTTATTTAAAACAAAGATCAAGTTATGGAAATAGAAAATTCATAAAGAAAGAAATAAAAAACGCACAAAGCTATAAACATTTTTAAAGCGTATGTTTCAAACAGAGCGAGAGAGACGGAAATAGTTCTTTGAATTTCTAGTAAAGTAAATATAAAATAAAATATTTAGAAAAAATCTACAAAATAAACCAAAGATTTTTTTTTTAACACACTATATATTTACTTACCTTAAATTTTAAACTTCATTCAAATCACTCACGGTTAAAATATGAGAATCGCCTAAAAAACATATTTAGATTTTATTATTAAAACCGGGCGTTTTTTTCTTTATATAAAATCGCATTTTCTTTATATAAAACTAGCAGACGAGCATGCAGTCCACCTGACGGTAAGTCACTGCTGTACGGACAGCTGTAATCAACCCCAGATAGGATTGGTTTCCTATCTGAGGTCGACCACAGATGCGTTGCTATCCCTAAAGACTAATCACTCTTACCACACCCTTCCAACACGAACACAGCAGCACTTGGATGTTATTTTGCGTAGAAATAAGTATGGCGATGGAAATGATGGAGATTCTGGTGAACCCGAAACGAACCATAAAGGTTTCTACAACCTTTAAATACGTGTGTATATTTATTTACTTAATTTCGAAGAATATGTTATACCAAACTTGGCCCGCGCACTGCCGTGCACTTAAAACCATACCATGCATCCGAAATCATGTTACATGAAAGCATAGATTTAAATCGTTAGATATTGACGTGTGCTCAAGAGGAAAATCTGAGTATTTTTTATCTAGAGTCACGGGTCTAGCACACATAAGACTTTACAGTGTATAGGTTTGCCGAATGACACTAAAAACGCCCTCAAAGGTTTGAATTCAGTATGCTCTAACCCTTCTCATTGACAAAATTAATTGGCGTTGACAAAATGAAGCGAGTTCGCTCATTTTATTGACAAAATTCATTTACTAACAGAAAACGCCGTTTTGGAATGAGTAGGTACGACAATTTTGGCAAAATTGAGTAACCTCGTTAATATTGTTGACAGAATTAATTGAATGAGCTCATTTTCTCGACAATATTGAGTGAGCTAACTCAACTAATTGTCAAAGTTGAGTGAGCTGAAGAGTTGAAGAAGTTGACTAAAAGCACTAATCTCATTTATGAAATTGAGCGAGTTCGCTCAACTCGTTATCAAAATTGAGTGAGTTAGCTCAACTAGTTAACAAAATTAAATGAGCTATAGTCGTCACAATTTAAAATTTGACACATACCATCGCTAGGCTCTAAGCATGTGACATACAAATCGATAACCAAAGAAACCAATTTTTACGACAAATCGATTACAACCACTCATCGTACTGTATTATATTACTTAATATTTTGTAAACAGAATATTTATTCTATATGTTTCTAAATCATCTAAATATTCAATAAAAAGGAGAAAAGAAAGTAAATTCTAGTGTAATTTAAAAAATGAATCCTTTTTAGAAGATTAAATATAGCATCGGTCGTAAACTGTATTTTTTTTTCGTTTTATCATTCACTAAGACACAATGTTTTGATTATTTTATTGTTGTTATAATGAAAAAGGGATAAATAATTAGTTATTGGTAATTCTAAGTTTCGATTATTTGAAAGTTAATCGATTACGGTTTCTTCCGAATGCTTTGAAGCTGCAAGCTCTAAACGTCTCGTGGTCGTAATTTCCCTACAAAAAGTTAGTTTAAGACATTAATGACATTGGGATGTGGGCCTATTACATATTTTTTTTATAATATAGGAGTAGCAGACGAGCATGCAGTCCACCTGATGGTAAGTGGCTACTGCCGCCCATGGACATCTGTAATCAACCCCAGATAGGATTAGATATACCTACCTGAGGTCGGCCACAGATGCGCTGCTACCCCTGAGGACTAAGCTGGAACGCCTCGGAAAAGTATGTCTCCCTTACCACACCCTTTAAACCGGAACACAGCAGCGCTTAACACTGATGTTATTAGGCAGAAATAGGTGTGGCGGTGGTGCCGCCGGAGTCGAACCACATTGTGACGACTATAGCTCAAAACATTGACAACAATGAGTACTGACTGAATGAGTTTGTAATCAAATTACCTTTACACCATTACACCTTAACAGGTGTCAATTCAATATTTTTATATCTAACTATTTAAACCCACGCTTTCAAAAATATAATATAAGCTCAAATAACGCCTATGTTAATTTACATGTTACGAAAAAGCATCAGTTATAAAAATTATGTTAGTTCGTTAATATAATGTTAAGTCCCATTATTATTTTTTTAAGTCAAGCAGTTTACCGCAATTAATTCTTAAAATAAAATCTAAAATGTCACTGTAGAATGGCCCAAAACCAAAAATATATTAATAAATAAAAATAAAAAAATTAAATTATAAGTGTGCGAATATGTTTACAAAATTAACTCATATTACTATTATTATTTATTTTGTGCAACCATCTGATGTCGTGGCCATAACAGACCATGGGCAATGTCCTCCATTACAGTCCAACATCTGGACATAACGAATTGATTGACCAATCGATCAATTGACCTTTCAAATTACCAGACAATCAATCAATGAATTAAACAAAGTTTAGTCAACGAATTAATGTTTTTGTCAATCAATCAATAATCCAACCAATTAAATATTTTTATCAACCAGTCAATCAATAATTTAACCAATGAATCAATTATTTTTATCAATTACTCAATTAATAATCTAACCAATGAATGAATTATTTTCATAAATTAATAATCTAACCAATCAATCAATTGACCAACCATTCTGTCAATCAATCAATCAAACATTATAATATATTTTGCAGAATAAACAAGCATTCAAATAGTTGCACTTTAAGATAACACTGCCCAATATTTACAATTTAAAGAAAACATTATTTTAAACGTTCTACAATTAAACAACCCGACTGAATGTTTTATACTCATTAATTATCTTCCGTAATAATAGCATTATTATTTAATTTATTAATTATATTTTTAATAATGGTATGGCTTACCTTGTGGAGCGCCATAGCCGGGGGCTCCGTACGCCGGCGGGGCGCCGTATGCACCGTACGCTGGGGGCTCCGACTGGAATAGAAAAAAAATCATCATCATCAACTCTTTATTATCATCATTATCGACCCTTTAGTATCATCATCATCAACACTTTATTATCATCATTATCAACCCTTTACTGCCTCACCGCTGGACACGGGTCTACATAGACCACGTACGACCTCGTGGTATAACACTGAAAGCGAGTATACAGTGGACTAATGATATTATTTATTATCCAATCAGGTTTTACACAATCGATAATTAGTCTATTTTTCAATTTATTTACGTAGATTAATATTGCTCAATTTTAACCAATTCTTAACTACCAAAGTTCATAATTTGATTCAAACTTTGAACTTGGAAAAAAATGATATACATGATATGAAAACGATATGATAATGGTATTGCAATGTTATTGTCCATATCGTTTGCTTAATTCTTAACCAAGTTTCTCCAACCAAGGCAAAATTTGGTTAAGATTGACAGTTAAGACTAATTATTATTAGTAATAGGTTTTAAACTAGAAAGCACTGTTCATCTGGTGGTAAAATTCATGATTATTAATTTTACAAATTTTTTGCTTGTCTAATATGACTTTTTTTTTTTTTTTATATGTAACCTAACGATAAGGCAGACGGGCTGCCTGATGGAAAGCAGTCACCGTCGCCTATGGACATTTGCAACACCAGAGGAGTCGCCAATGCATCGCCGGCTTTGAAGGAGAGCTCTTTTTACACCCCTCTTGAAGAGCCCCATGTCATAGTCCTGAGGGAATACCTCAGGAGGAAGTTCATTCGCGTTTGAATGCGCGTATTGTGTAGAAGTGCACGTGAGTTTGTGTGTGCGGTTCGGCCTGTCTGTCTGTCTATCTCTCCCAATCTCCGTGAGCATGCGCGCGTGTCTGTTTGTGTGTTTGAGTGTGTGCGTACGTATGTCTGTCACCGTGTGTGTGTACTCACCATGTACATCTGCGAGGGCGGAGGCTGGGCGCCCTCGAAGCCGACGAACTGCAGCATGACGTCACCGTCGACGGTGAAGTGCGAGATGCGCTGGTGGGGCAGCCGGTGCGGGAACTCGCAGAAGTGGGCGCCGTTGAGCGCCACCTGGCGGGGGGAACACGGAACTTTGTAGGTGGTAAAATCCTTTCAGCACCTTTTTACAAAGCAGTGATAGCCTAGTGGTTAAGAAACGCGGCCTCTCGATCGAGGGGTCTGAGGTTCAAATCCCAGGCACGCACCTATGATTTTCAAATTTATGTGCGTATTAGAAATTAATTATCACTTGCTTAAACGGTGAAGGAAAAAAGGAAAAGAGATTTATAAAAAAAAAAAATCTGAAAGTATGTGAAGTCTGCCAATACGCACTTGGCCAGCGCGGTGGACTTTGGCCTAATCCTTCTCATTCTGAGAGGAGACCCGTGCCCAGCAGTGGGACAGTAATGGATGATGAAAATCCTTTCTGGTTCGACTCGGGCCACCACCAGTACTTACTTAATACCTCCAGTGTTAAGCGCTGCCTTAAGTTTCAGGTTCTGGTTATGATAAGGGAAATATACTAAAAAAAAACTTTGAGTCATTACTAGGGAAGTTATACCAGGTGGTACTAATAGACGGTGAAAGCTAATTTCTGACAAATTTATTTCCACTTAAATTTCGACGGTGGTAGAACCACTCGTGTTTCTATTCCGGAGTCACCACTGCCACACCTATCCCTGCCTAACAACAGCAATGTTAAGTGCCGCTATGTTCTGGTTCAAAAGTTGTGGTATGGGAGACATATTTAACCGTGATGTTAAAGCATACGCAACGAAATAGATGCCAGAAGTAACCACACATATGCAAAGAAATAAATGTGACGGTGATGCCTCCAGAGTTGACCCTCTAAAGGGTCTAACCACCTTCAATATGTATGACGGCGGTACCTTTCAACCACAAAGGGTTTAAGGGTTTGTAAAGGTGGTAGAACCCTTTGTGGTTCGACTCCGGCGGCACCACCGCCACACCTATTTCTACCTAACAACAGCAGTGTTAGGCGCTGCTGTGTTCCCGTTTGAAGGGTGTGGTAACGGAGACAGACTTTTCCGAGGCGTTCCAGCTTAGTCCTCAGGGGTAGGGGCGCATCTGTGGCCGACCTCAGGTAGGAATACTTAATCCTATCTGGGGTTGATTACAGATGTCCATGGGCGGCAGTAGCCACTTACCATCAGGTGGACTGCATGCTCGTCTGCTACTCTTATACTATAAAATAAATAAAAAAACCTCCACACATACCTTAATAGACTGCGGCTCGCACAGCACCAAGGCCTCGAAGGCCTCCCCCCTCGCCAGGGGCATGCCACCGCTAGTCTCCTCGACCCCCCAGCTCATCGCGGTGAGGTGGTTCCTCACCACGCACATCTCCACGAAGCGGAAGTTCAAGTGGAGAGCGATGTCGTCGCGTGGGTCCGTGTTCGGACCGCATTGGAGGTTTATCGCGAATCTGTAAAAAATATGATTATTTCGTTAATGACACACATACAAACATACACATACGCACACACACACACATACACACATACGCACACACACACACACACATATTGTAATAACATTACATATATACTTACATGACTCAACTGATACATTAATTAATGAAATCATCAACTAACTTGATGATTTCATTAATTAATTTGATATGTCCGTCAAATATGAAGGTGGTACAACCGTTTGTGGTTATACTCCGGCGGCACCACCGCCACACCTATTTTGCCTAATAACAGCAGTGTTAAGCGCTGCTGTGCCCTAGTTTGAAGGGTGTGGTATGGGAGACATACTATTTTGAGGCGCTCCAGTTTAATCCTTAAGGGTAGTGGCATATATGTGGTAGACATAATATAGGAAACTAAGCCTATCAGGGGTGGATTACAGATGTCCATGGGCGGCAGTAGCAACTTACCATTGGGTGGACTGCATGCTCATCTGCTACTCCTATATTATATAAAAGGGTGAGATCAGTGTGAGAATAGCATTTAGATTGCCTATAAATCTTACCTCTGAGCGCCAGGTGGAATGGATCCCTGGAAGCGGATCATGCGGCCGGGGTACATGCCCCCGGGGATTGGGTGCACGCATGGGATAACCTGGAAAATAATTGAAAAACTATAGTTACAAATATTATCAGATTGCCAACTAACATATTAAAAATATGGTTGTTTTTAATAAATTTGGAGGTAGGACCTTTTTTTTGTCACGCGGGTCTAGGTATGCATGTCCTACCCGCATGCTAGAATTGATTAATTCATTAATTCATGCAAATTGATTAATCCATATGTAGGCATGCATATAGCGTGCATAATAGGAAAATCTTTTATCTATAAAATTCTTGTGTCACAATGGTAGTTACCGTACTCCTCTGAAATGGCATTACCGATTTTCACCAAATTTTATATGCATATTCAGTAGGTCTGAGAATTGGCTACTATCTATTTTCATACCCCTACGTGATAAGGGTTGTTCACCCTTAACATTTTTTATTTATATGGCAATACAATGCTTGCTGGGTCACCATTTAACCAAATAAATTGATACCATATTATAAATTTAGGATAAAACTACTTCACATAGATACCATATAGGTAAAGTAGAAGGTTATGTACAATTCACAAGATTGCATATATTTATGTTATTTACATAGTAGGATTACATATAAGGATTACAAATTAATTATCACTCGCTTTAAAGCTGATGGAAAACATTCAGAATAATTGGCCAAGTGCAAGTCGAACCCTCACTGTACCACTAGGGTTTTGTACCACCAAAAAATTTTTTTTCAATTTCTAGTATTTGTTATTATAACAGCCTTTGAAGTACATACATAGTGAAAATTTGACTGTCTACCTATAACAGTTAATCAATTAGTTTGAAAAATATTGAAAAATACCAGTTTGTTGTATGGGGACCCTTTTTATGTTCACCTTTTTTTATTTTAAGTATTTTTTGTTATAGCAGCTACTCTTATATATTCTCTGTAAAAATTTCAAATGTCTATCTATTACTAAGAGATAGAGCCCTGTGACAGATGAACAGACAGCAGAGGCTTAGTAATAGGGTTCCACTTTTACCCTTTGGGTATGGGACCCTAAAAAGTACTGCCTATGAGTTCTATGTAACTTTTAATAGTCTAACTAGATTTTAGGTAGTTAGTAGTTTGACTACAGAGACTCCTCCACCAAACCTATTTCTGTTATAACAGCAGTGTTAAGCACTGCTGTGTTCTGGTTTGAAGAGTGTAAGGGAGACATACTTTTCCAACTTACACATACACATTATTAATATTCAATCTATCCCTCATTTTACCTGCAAACTGACATTTGTTATTTCCATTAAAAATTGTCAACTTCAATCTTTAATAGGAAAATATTTAATAGATTGATTTTTAATATTGAGTGTTAATCCTAAGAAGTACCAATACATTTGTGGCAGAACCCAGGTAGGTTTACCTAACAAAAACCTTACATAACTATTGTTCAAATATAACATTTGTTTTTAATAAACAAATTTTGTTTCTAAATAAAATTCTCTAATTTTATTTTCTTCAATTTAGGGAGAAGGAAAACGTAAACTTGGGGAAATACCTCTGAGGTGGCTACACTGCAAGGAAAGCTAAAAAGAATTCACATAATGACGTAAAACAAGGAAAAACGTGAAAATTACGTTAAAATCGTGACGCTCGTCGCAATAAAACTGTGTCTCGGCGTTACGTTGGGCGTATTAGAGCCTGCCATACAAGGTTTTGTAAGAAAACAATTCAACTTTAAACATTATTTACTCAGCAAATATTGTCATTCCGCGGTACATATTGTGTTATATGTCCTTGGTGGAGTCGAAAGCAATTGCACGACACCGTTTTTCCTCGTTTCACTGATGCTAAATACATAAATTAACGATTAACTTACCGGGTTATAAATTGGCGTCGCCATATTTGCAATATATTTGGAGAATCACTCAAAATGAACAAGTATTACACGTAAACAATGTTTTGTTAACGTTTTAACTTTTACGCCGCTGAAATAGCGTTATAAAACTACACCGACAGCCTGACTGATGAAATCAAGTAGAATTTGATGATAAACCGGGGCGATGCGTCATACGTCATATGATGGATTCCGGAAAAATAAAAATGCCGAAAAAACGTCAGCTGTCAGTCAGTATTGCCATATGTTAAAATTGATAATAATAGGTAAACAGCACATTGTAAACAAGACGAGAGCATAGAGATTTATCTACAAAAGTTCTATAGTAATCATAAAATTATTTTTAGATACCAATTAATCGATTTTTTTTTTTGAGAATTAATAGTCCCTATTTATGAAAAAAATAAATCGAATATTCATCATTGTTTTTTTTATTTGTTAGGGTTAGCTAGTACAAGTGTGAAGCCTACTTGAACTAAGTGGAATGCATATTCTTTCATACTGGCGTTCCTGAATATCTCCAGTCTCCAGTTTTAAAATATCATAAATAAATCTGAAGACTAGCTCGGACAAAATCTTAAATGTCTGTGTTCTACAAAATAATGATTCTGCAACTTGACAGAAAACTTAGAAGGCAACACTCTACTGTTAATTTTTTGACGCAGTATGTTTGATACCTATACGACACCTTCGATTTTGTAATGTAATACAATTTTAATGATTATAGAACTAATTGTCGCTAATTGCATTGCGTGTTAAATTCAGTGTTAGGCTGTTAAAATGGCGATCGAGGGTAATAAGGATGACGCGGACAAGTGCTTCGAGATTGCGCAAAGTGCGTACACAGCGGGGAATTATGAGAAGGCTGAAAGGTTCTTGTTGAAGGCCGAGCGTTTGTACCCGACTGCACGAGCGAAGGATTTGTTGTTGAGGATCAGGTCCGCGGGAGTCGGTTCGACGCGAAACCCGCCCAGCAGCCCGTCTGCGGAGGATGTACGAAGACGGAAGCCACCTACCCATACTACACCACAACGGGAGTACACCCAGGAGCAACTCGAAGCGGTGCGCAGGATCAAAACGAAATGCAAGGACTATTACGAAATTTTGGGTAAGTACCATTATTATCCACAAAAATTCTAGATGATTAAGAGGATTTGATTGTCTATTAGCTAGTCTATTAAGGCTATTAGTTAAAGAACTTGAAGCTCTGTCTCTCAGTCGAGGTGTCCAAGACTCCAATGCTATGAACACCTCTGATTTTTAACTTATGTGTCTATTATAATTGAATTATCATTTGTTGTAATGCTGATGAAATCTACATACCTAAAGTCATAGATTACTAAACATACTTCGCCGCCTTGAAATTGAATGAAGCCACAAACAGCTTATTATCGTAAGTTCTTTTTTTGAATTCTTGACATATAAAAACATTTTTAGAGAAAATTTACGAATAAATAACTAATACTGCGTAATTTACATAATAAATAAATAATTTATAATAATAATTTCAAATATTTTAGGGACATTTTAGCACGGAGACGTGGCAAAACTTTTTTACACAACTATTTCAATTCTCAAAACTGGGTACATTTTCTTGTTAGGAGTGAGTAATCTTTACTAATCACCTATAGTAAGAAAAAGTAGTTATGAAATTGTGAAGTATACCAATATACCCTAGGCCAGCTCAGTGGACTATGGTAATGATTCTCTTCTAAGAAGAGACTCATGCACAGCAGTGGGACAATATTAATTTAAGTGAAGACAGTTATATTAGGAGGAAGTTTAGGTAGAAACTAAATGTTCGCTGACCTTAGTAAATGTCCTTGCCAATCATTGCTATTGTTATAAGACTTGTGAAATATTGCAAAAAAGAACTATTGACTTGCCAATGAGTGATTTTCAGATTTTCACCCAACAAATTCTCAGCTGTTAAATGGAAAATTGTAATAATGAGTGGGTTCAAGCTCCACAACATCCTAAAATTATGTACATATGTCAATTTCTGACCTTTCTGACAATCCATCAGTTGTACATCATCATCATTATCAACCTATTACTGCCCCACTGCTGGGCACGGGTCTCCTCTCAGAATGAGAAGGATTAGGCCATAGTCCACCACGCTGGCCAAGTGCGTATTGGTGGACTTCACATACCTTTGAGATGTTTTTTTTTATATAAATCTCTCAGGTATGCAGGTTTCCTCACGATGTTTTCCTTCACCATTTAGCAAGTGTTAATTAATTTGTAATACGCACATAATTTCAAAAAATCAGAGGTGCATGCCTGGGATTTGAACCTTGGACCCCTCGATCGAGAGGTCGAGTTTCTTAACCACTAGGCTATCACACCAACCATCAGTTACAAATATGCTAAATGCATTGAAGCACAAGATTTTTTCTACTTAAAATTATTAAAAATAAACCTAAATCTGCCTCTTAGTTTTTTTCCTAAAGGGTAAAAATGAAACCCTATTTTTAAGCCTCCGTCAGTCATCTGTCAAAGTCAAGCCATCTGTCGGTCTGTCAAAGGGCTCTATCTCCTGAATCGTAATAGATAGACAATTTAATTTTTTACAGAGTATGTGTGTGTGTGAGTATGTGGGTGGCCATCATAACAACAAATACTAAGTAGCTATTTAAGAAACTGCTATTTTTCAACAATTTTCACTTTACCTATTTAACCGTAATAGCTAGTCAGTCAAAATTTTCGTCAATGCATTTACTTCTATGGTATAACGAGCTTTTGCCCGCGGCTTTGCTCGCGTTATGTAATAATTTCATCCCTATTTTATCCCCTTGCGGGTAGAATTGATCCAAATTTAGCGGATGCCTACAGCATAACATCTACCTGCATGCCAAATTTCAGCCCGATCCGTCCAGAGGTTTGGGCTGTGCTATGATAGATCACTATGTCAGTCAGTCACCTTTGAGTTATATATATTTAGATAACAAATACTTCAATTAAAAAAACAATTTGACTATATGGAACCCTTCATGTGCGAGTTTGACTTACATTGGCCTGTTAATTGTCAACCACAGATGTCGGAGAGGTATTTAATACTTTTTGTTCGTTCCAGGTGTAACCAAAGAGGCCACAGACTCGGACATCAAGAAGTGTTACAAGAAGTTGGCGTTGCAGCTCCATCCCGACAAGAACCATGCTCCGGGAGCCGCTGAGGCTTTCAAGGTATAATAGACATTTTCACATCAAAAACAGAGTGTGTGTATTTTAGTATCTACACTAATATTATAAAGAGGAAAACTTTGTTTGCTTGTTTGGTTGTAATGAATAGGCTCAAAAACTACTGGACCGATTTTAAACATTCTTTCACCATTCGAAAACTACATTATCCACGAGTAACATGGGCTATATTTTATATGAAATATATTTGATAAATAGATTTTAAGGCGGTACAAAGTTTGCCGGGTCAGCTAGTATTCAATAAGAAAATAAAACACTCCATCTCTTAATGTATATGTGAAACAACGTAAGTGTAATATTCCATTGTCTTTTTGTCGTTGTTGTTGTTTTTTTCTCTTTTGTTTTATGTTATTTTTAGTCTCTTTCTGTTTTTCCATTTGTGTTGCATTTATCCGTATAAAATGTTTCTTTCTTTCTTATAATTGCAAATTAAAAAATTTGATAAAAATGAACTAGCCAATTTTATAGTGCAGATCTTTAATGTCAACTTTGTAAAAATTCAATTTTTTAAGAAAGAAAGAAAGAAAGAAATATTTATTTGTAAAAAATATTACTACATTATATGGCATAAATAATAGTCAACGTGATTCTTATTCTTGTTTATTATTTTTCTTAAATTCAAAGTTCAAACTCATGGCTCAAAGCTCAAAAGAGATAAAAAGTGTCTTCTTAAAGTTTATATTTAAACTGGTTTATATAAAAATCATGTTAAATACCCGATTCCAGGCTATCGGCAACGCAGCGGCGGTGCTCACTGACCCGGAGAAGCGCAAGCAGTACGACTCGCGCGGCGACGAGCCCGTCCCCCACACACAGCACACTCACACACAGTACTACGCGAGGGGGTTCGAGTCCGATCTCACCGCTGAGGAGCTGTTTAACATGTTCTTTGGGGCTACCGGTGAGTTTTGTGGATGTTTTTAAAGCTCACTTAACTGATATGACTGTGATATTAATTTGAAATTTGACGCTTAAAACACAAAATTTATTTATTTATTTTAAATTTATTGCATCACCTCTGTACAGGAATGTATAAAAGGGCAAACTTAATGCTTATGGCATTCAGTCAACCCTGGGTGGAAGTAGATTTTTTTTTTTTTTTTTTTTTTTTTTTTTTATAATATAAGAGTAGCAGACGAGCATGCAGTCCACCTGATGGTAAGTGGCTACTGCCGCCCATGGACATCTGTAATCAACCCCAGATAGGATTAGATATTCCTACCTGAGGTCGGCCACAGATGCGCCGCTATATTAATATGTATTAAGAATAACGAAATATACATAGATTAATAATAAAAATAAATATATTATTATTAATATTAATATAAATAAATAAACTTATACATTTATCATAACTGTGAAGCATACATCCGGCACGATGGCCAAAAATGTGGTGAATACGTCTCGAAGACCAAAAATGTTATGCATTCGGCTCCGAGACCGAAAATATTAAGATTTCCGCGGCCGTTAGAACAAATAAGGAACCGAATGTTCCTCTCTTCGATGGACAGGATGACCGTGTCCCGAAGAAGGTTAAGTGGACTGTATATACGAAAATAAGATGCAAAGTGCTATAGGGTCACGCACTCACCTGCTGCTGATGGGCGCAGCCTCTTGTACTAGGTATAAGGCACCTTCAACTCACCCTAAGCTCGAGCTAGCTAGTCTTACCTTCGGAATGGTCTACCGGTTACCTATACCTTCTTCCTCTTCTCACGTGGCGTCGATCTTACAGCACGTTGCGCGAACAATGAAGTTAACGCGAATTTAAAGGAAACGCTACGAATACGAATAGTGGCTTCTACTTCGGAGTATAACTAAAACGACAAATATGCGCGAGCGCGACCGACGACTCCGAAGCTTCTCGAAACAAGAAATCCCGGTGGCGGAAGCCATCAGGCTCCCGCCACCGCGAACGACACGACGACAACGGTACTACAACGAACTATTTCAAACTAAAATCTCTATGCTTTTAATCCTACAGATTATAATTAATACCAACGACAGATAATTAATACGTAGAACCATAGACAAAACTGAACATACCGCCCACCTAAATACTACGTATTTACGAACACACAAACATAAAACACAAATTACGTAACCTACGACAAGAAAGAGTTAAGTTAAAACGCAACTATTTCGAAAACGACACAGATTGTGAACTACGACACGAAAGATTTACGTGAAAATGTAACTAACTTAAGAAAACGACACAAATTAATAACCTACGACAAGAAAGAGTTACGTTGAAACGAAACTAATTTACGAAAACGATAAGAAATACTTCTAGATTCGCACACCACGCTCACGACAGAGAGCAACAACTGCAGAACAAATAGCTCGTTTAGGCGAGAGAATCCAAAAATCTTGCGAAAGTAAATTTTGTAGAGTTTGAGCACCAGGATGCATAAATTTCTTATGGTACTCATCGATAATAAGAAATGTTAATCTATGATTACGAGGTAAAAGAATAGGATGTCTAACGGTAAACTCTACATTAGCGTTAGCTAACCGACCGCCCACCCTCAAAATACCCGCGTCATCAACGAAAGGAGACAATTTACGCAAGGCTTTGGGTAGCGAATTAGGCGAACCTTTACTTAGACAATCCAATTCAAACGAAAACGACTCTACTTGTGCTTGCTTTATGAGCAACTCAAAAGCTTGACGTAGCTCACAAGGCTGTAATGCACCGACAAATTTATTTTTATAATTTCTCAAATTATGAGCGAAACGAAAACAAAATGACAAAACACGCTTTACTTTCGAAAGCGACGAAAAACGATTTAACAAATCGCTAACGAGATTCACCTTTTCCGGGGACAGAAGGCTAAGAATCCTTTGTTCTTCTGCGATAGAATCTGTGTCCTGTTCTACCAATAATGAAGAAGGCCAATCATTCTCTGGCTCTACAAGCCATGAAGGGCCCTTCCACCACATGGAACAGTCAACGAGGTCAGCTGGAAGCGTACCACGAGAACCAATATCAGCAGCATTCGAACTAGAGCTCACGTGACGCCAATGGTCAGGAGCTACTCTACTCTGAATGTGGCTGACTCTATTCGCCACAAACGTTTTCCACTTGGATGGACAAGATTTAATCCAAGCCAAAGTGACAGTAGAGTCAGACCATGCGTAAAGTTCTTGAACTGCATGAAATGGTTTTAAAGCCTCTACCACTGATTCCATCAAAGTAGATAACAAGACCGCAGCTAAAAGTTCCAATCTTGGAATCGACAATTTTCGCAAAGGCGCGACTTTCGACTTTGCGCAACAAAAATGAACGGATGTAGAGCCATCCGCCTCAACGACACGAAAGAATGTGACAGCACAATAGCCATGTTCTGAAGCGTCACAGAAGCCATGCAACTGTAACGACACGAAAGAATTTACCATACGCCGAGGAATGGTAATCGAAACTAACGACGACAATTGAGACTTAAATCGCAACCACTCGTGTGCAATGTGAGGTGGCACATTATCGTCCCATGAAACTCCCGAAGTCCAAAGAAGTTGCATAAGATATTTAGCATAAAACGTAATCGGCGCTAGAAATCCCAAAGGGTCATAAATCCGCGCAATATGGGAGAGTATGGTACGTTTGGTGCACCTAGAGTCATCGGGGTTGACGACACGAAATCTAAAATCATCCGATTGCGGATGCCATAAAAGTCCCAAAATTTTTAAGGAGAGGTCTGACATCTCTTCGAAATGTTTAAATTCTTCTGAGTATAAGTCAGAAGATGGAAGATCAACGAAAAACTCACTACAATTAGATGTCCACTTTCTTAAATGGAAACCACCAGACGACAAAATTTTGGTGAGTTCCGAGCGCAATTGCAGAGCTTGCTCTACCGAGTCAGCGCCCGACACGATATCATCGACATAAATGTCTCTACTAAGAACTGTAGAAGCAGCCGGAAGTTCTTGGGTAGAGTCTTCTGCTAGTTGAGCGATCGCACGAAGAGCCTGAAACGGTGCAGATGATACGCCATAAGTGACCGTGCGAAGCCTATAGTCACGTATAGGACCGTCAGCAGATGGGCGCCACAGAATGCGTAGGTACTCGGTGTCATCTCTACAAACCAAGATTTGTCTATACATCTGTTTGACGTCACCAGTAAAAACGACAGCATGCCAACGGAACCGAATAAGTAAATCGAAAATATTAGTTTGCAGTTTAGGCCCAGCAAGTAGCGTATCATTCAAAGACAATCCATTAGCATCTCTACAACTTGCATCGAACACAGTACGAAGTGGGGTGCTAACAGAATCTGGTCGCAATACTCCGTGATGAGGGATATAATAAAACTTCCCAACGCTTGAAGTCGGGGGATCCACCTGCTCCATATGACCGGCAACCTCATACTCATTCATGAACCGAACGTAGGCATCCCTAAATTCAACATTTATATTAAGTCTTCGCTCGAGAGAGAGAAATCTTTTTAAAGCAATTTCACGGGAATGTGAGAACGATGGCTTTACTGCAGGATTCATGAATGGAAGAGGCACCACAAATCTACCATCATCGTTACGACTATAATTATTAGTGAAATAATTTTCACAGGCTTGATCCTCCTTCGAAAGGATTTTACAGACAGGAGTGCGAACCTCTTCTGTTTCCCAGAATCTTTTTAAAGTGTTATCTAATTTTATATTTGATAAATAAGAGTTCTCGACGAAAAAACAATCACTCTGTTTACCATTACGACGGTTGTGTGTGTGATCTACCTCACACTCACCCATTAGAATCCAACCAAATATAGTATTTAGAGCCTTTGGTTGTCCCGGCCTCCCTCGTCTCAGACCAGGTATGAGAGATGAAGCAAATATATCCGCATTCAATAGCATGTCAATAGCCCCTGGACGAGCGAAGTCTGCATCAGCCAAAGGTAAATTCCTAATATGTGACCAACCACAAAAATCAACAAAATGTGCAGGTTGGTCACTACATATCGACGACAAAACAAAAGCTTCAAACTTAAAATCGATTTTATTTGAGTTATAGGATTTTATTTCACAACATAGTGAACCACGAGACTCAGCAACAGAAGATCCGATTCCATTTATTGATTGTTTAGTGTTTTTAATACATAACCCGAGGCGCTTTGCACATGGTACCGAAATAAAGTTGCAAGCGCTTGCACAATCCAACAACACCCTTACAGGTTGAAAGTTTCCCCAACTATCTTTTATAAGAACCTTAGCTGTAGAAAACAAGATTGTACTTTTACCACCGACAGAAGTTAAAACAATATTACTCAGTTGTGCATTATTATTAATGGAACTAACAACTTCAGTATCAGGTTGGGAATTGCTATCAGCGGACGGTGTAACCGATTTTTTAAAATGTAACAATGTGTTATGTGAACACCCACATACACCACAACTTATAGGGACTCGACAAGTTTTTACCCTATGAGTTTTCGAAAAGCAACGGATACAAAGATTTTTATTTTTAATGAATTTAAATCGAGAATCTATATCTAAATTTAGAAAATTCTTACATGATGAAAGACTATGTTGGCCAGTACAAAAGTCACAAGTCACTCCCGACACGACAAATGAGGATTTGGACTTTTTAAAGTTACTTGGTTTCGGTTCTTTTGATATTCCTACATTACTTAATATTGGGTTCGGAGTTACCTCACTTAATGCCCTAACTTGTTTCTCAACAAAATCCTGAACTTGAGTGAACTCTGGTATCTCATCTGAATTAAATTCTAATTGAAATGATTCTTTTGTGGCCCGATCTAATTTTGACCAAAATAAATGGAACAACATGAAGTTCTTATCTGGTAATCCAAACTTTTCCAAAACACTTAAATTCTCCACAAAAGTTCTATGAACACGCTCAAGTTCTACAGCTGATTTTGTTTTCACTGGCTCACATGACAACAACTTTTGATAATAGGAGGCCGTTATATAGCGCTTCTTATTATAATATTTATTAAGTGTATCATACGCGTCTATATAATTTTCATCCGTGAGTGGAAAGTTCCTGATTAAATCATACGCTTTATTTTCGACACAAGTTAACAAGTAATGTAACTTTTCCACATTAGGAATATTTCTATTATGGATCAACGACTCAAATAATTGTTTAAAAGATAACCAATTTTCTAGCTTACCATCGAATGGCTTAATGTTAATTTTAGGCAGCTTAGCAAAACCCGAAACTACTTCTTGTTTAATCTGACGGTCACTATTTGAATGCCGCAGACGGGCCAAAACACTTCTAAATTTTGTATCAAATGATGCAGTTACACCAACTTCAGACTGGCGTTGGGCAGCACTTAATGAACGCAATAAATTTATTTGCGCTTTATGGAATTCATTTGAAAGTTCCCTAAGGTCCTCCTCAACGCAGCCTGTCATATCCGATCCTGCTATATACTCCAATCGCATCATACTGTAATCCCGGGCAATCCTATTAACGTCCCCATCACTTGCGCCACTTTCGTTGCTCCCAGTAGACATTGTCATTAATTGATATAAGTTTATAAACTTAACGAAATCGACAACAATAGCAAATAATTGCAATGTCACTGACAGCTGACTTCGACACAATAATACGTCAAAGTCTAATACAATTTGACAGTATTGACAATATGACCAACGACAAATAAATATGGCGCAATGCAATACTGACAACCAACGACTATTAATAAAAATAGCGCAAAGATGGCGGGACCTAAGTACAACTAACAAAGTGATGAGTTGTAAAGAATCACACCCACCCTCAACATAAAATGTTAATCGACAAAACGAAAATTACGAAATTTTATAGAAATGCAATACAAAATAGCAAATCTAATACGAAATACGACACGAAACGACAAATTTAGAAGCCACTTTACGTAAATGTTCGTTCCTTTAGCGAAATACGACACGATAAAATTAATTTCAATGTTCGTTATGTTCGGTCGACGGAAAATAGCAAAAATGGTGTTTAGGACGATGGAACAATTAAGATCCGCCGAAGTGACCAAAAATGTGAAGCATACATCCGGCACGATGGCCAAAAATGTGGTGAATACGTCTCGAAGACCAAAAATGTTATGCATTCGGCTCCGAGACCGAAAATATTAAGATTTCCGCGGCCGTTAGAACAAATAAGGAACCGAATGTTCCTCTCTTCGATGGACAGGATGACCGTGTCCCGAAGAAGGTTAAGTGGACTGTATATACGAAAATAAGATGCAAAGTGCTATAGGGTCACGCACTCACCTGCTGCTGATGGGCGCAGCCTCTTGTACTAGGTATAAGGCACCTTCAACTCACCCTAAGCTCGAGCTAGCTAGTCTTACCTTCGGAATGGTCTACCGGTTACCTATACCTTCTTCCTCTTCTCACGTGGCGTCGATCTTACAGCACGTTGCACCGCGAACAATGAAGTTAACGCGAATTTAAAGGAAACGCTACGAATACGAATAGTGGCTTCTACTTCGGAGTATAACTAAAACGACAAATATGCGCGAGCGCGACCGACGACTCCGAAGCTTCTCGAAACAAGAAATCCCGGTGGCGGAAGCCATCAGGCTCCCGCCACCGCGAACGACACGACGACAACGGTACTACAACGAACTATTTCAAACTAAAATCTCTATGCTTTTAATCCTACAGATTATAATTAATACCAACGACAGATAATTAATACGTAGAACCATAGACAAAACTGAACAATAACATATAAAAAATAAATAAACACAAATAGAAACAACAGTTGATTAAGAGTTCGATGAGGAGTTCAGATAATCCTACTGGGGGCTTTCTGGATATGCACGGGCAAGGTGTTCCAAAGCAGTATCGCCTGAACAGTAAATGAGAAATAAAAAAGTCACTAGAATGCAGTGGAATATCGGCTCTCAAATTTTTAGACGACCACATCGTTTTGCCATACAAAACTCAAACAAGAATTTCCTAAGTCATAACTTACTAAGCAACATTGCATAAAAATTACACAAGATTGATTTAAAGTTGTAATATCAAAAAATAAATGAAACAAACTCACCTAACCTAACAATGAGGTATTTTAGTTTAGTTATTTGTAGTTTATTTTTTAATATTTCATCTTTTAGTATAGTAGAAGTAGTAAGTTGCGTTTCAAGCGTCGAATTATGGGTCGAATTACACAACTAGGGATGATAATGTTTTTCGATATGTATGTATGTATGTCTCGTTAACAAGTTGTTTAGCCCAAATGGTTTGACGGATTTTAACATATGAGGTGTAGTTGGATTCGTCTAAATTATACGAGTGATAAATACTATATTTCAAGTGTGCAGATGTTGTTGTAATGGGCATGATGACATTATAAAAAATAAAAGAATAAATGACTTAAGTAAAAACAATATATTGAAAGGATACTGAAAATTACCAAGTTTTAAAAAACCTTTAAGATTTATTATATTTTCAATAAAATAAAAGTATAAAATGCTGCAGTCGGCAATCATGTCTGAAACGCTCGGGGCGCGAATGACGTATTTTTTGGGTATGTCGCTGAATTGATTGTACTTTTATATGGGATGTTCTAACGTGACGTCACCAACAGACGCCGTGACACCCGCGAGCGGTTTCGCGCTTAACTCAAAATATATATAAAAAGATGGTATTCTTTCCGTTAATACTGAATTTATTGAAATGTACCTACATTACAGAAGGGGTTCTCAAAATTTGTCATCTTGCCTATTGTAATAGCAAATGAGCATGCAGTTCACCTGATGGTTAGCTGCTATTACTGCCTATAAACATCTGTAATCAACCCCAGATAAGATAAGTATCCTATCTAAGGTCGGCCACAGATGCATTGCGGGTAGCAATGCATCTGTGAGGACTAAATTCGAAAGCATCAGAGCATGTCTTCCTTATCACACCCTCAGAATAGGTGTGGCGATGGTGCCGCCGGAGTTGAACCGTAGAGGATTCTATCAGTAATGTTATTCTTTTTTAAATATGGAGTAGCAGATGAGCTTGCAGTCCACCTGATGGTAGCTACTGCCGCCCATAGACATATATAATCAATCGAGTATAGGATTCGACATTCCTACTTGAGGTCGGCCACAGATGCGCCGCTACCCCTGAGGACTAAGCTGGAATGACACGGAAAAGTACGTCTCCCTTACCACACCCTTCAAACCAGCACACAGCAGCGCTTAACACTACTGTTATAACAGAAATAGGTGTGGTGGTAGTACCACAAAGGGTTCTACCACCTTCAAACTTTCTTAACTGGTGACATTAATTTATAAATCGACTCTTAAAACACAAAACTTATTAAGCAACATTGCATAAAATTTACACGAGATTTAAAGTTGAAATATAGTATAAAGGGTGAATTATTCAAATGGGCCTTTAGGCCAAATCCTAAACTAAAAGGATTAGCGAAAAATACTGAAAGGAGTTACAGGGCCGATTTTGATAAAAACTAAAACTGCATCATTAGTTTTTAAAAATATCTTTTTCCTTAGCCCGGAATCAAACAGGTTCATTTTGAAAAAAAAAATACACCCTCTATATTATTCCATTATCTGATAGTGTTGCTTATAAGAATCTAATTCTGGGAAGTAATGTTATGTGCCAAATTAAAAGAAAAGGATATTTTTTAAGAAAATACATTTTTATTTTGTACATTTATTTATTTATTTACTTTTTATTGACCATGTTAAAAACAATGTGGCGCAAAAGGCGGACTTAATGCTAAATAGCATTTTCTCCCAGTCACCATACATACATACATACATCGGCATACTAAAGGATTATAATGTTTTTCCAAGATGGTTCTACCACCTTCACCACCTTCTTTCTACCATTTTCTTTCCAGCGTTCCCCGGCGGCGGTCCCACGGTATACGCCCGTCGGCGCACCCGCGAACCGGAGCCCCGGGACACTCACGCGGGCATAGTCCAGCTACTGCCGGTGTTGGTGCTGGTGCTGCTCTCCATGATGTCAGGGTTCTTCATCAGCGAGCCGGTGTTCAGCCTCGCGCCCAACTCCAAGTATCCGGTGCCGCGGGAGACTGTCAACCTGAAGGTGGGTACAGTCCGCGCCAAACTGCTAGTCCGCTCTGAAGTTGTGCGCTGTTACCCTGAAGGTGGGTACAGTCCGCGCCAAACTGCTAGTCCGGTCTGAATATAGAAATGAATCGCGCCGCCATAGCAAATTGTATGACTACACCTACTTGGAACAACTTCAGAGCGGACTAGAAGTTTGGCGCGGACTATACTGTAGTACACCAGCATAGTCCAGCTGCTGCCAGTGTTGGTGCTGGTGCTGCTCTCCATGATGTCAGGGTTCTTCATCAGCGAGCCGGTGTTCAGCCTCGCGCCCAACTCCAAGTATCCGGTGCCGCGGGAGACTGTCAACCTGAAGGTGGGTACAGTCCGCGCCAAACTGCTAGTCCGCTCTGAAGTTGTGCGCTGTTACCCTGAAGGTGGGTACAGTCCGCGCCAAACTGCTAGTCCGGTCTGAATATAGAAATGAATCGCGCCGCCATAGCAAATTGTATGACTACACCTACTTGGAACAACTTCAGAGCGGACTAGAAGTTTGGCGCGGACTATACTGTAGTACACCAGCATAGTCCAGCTGCTGCCAGTGTTGGTGCTGGTGCTGCTCTCCATGATGTCAGGGTTCTTCATCAGCGAGCCGGTGTTCAGCCTCGCGCCCAACTCCAAGTATCCGGTGCCGCGGGAGACTGTCAACCTGAAGGTGGGTATAGTGCATGCCAAACTTCTAGTCCGCTCTGAAGTTGTGCGCTGTCAACCTGAAGGTGGGTACAGCCTGCGCCAAACTTCTAGTCCGCTCTGAAGTTGTGCGCTGTCAACCTGAAGGTGCGTATAGTCCGCGCCAAGCTTCTAGTCCGCTCTGAAGTTGTGCGCTGTCAACCTGAAGGTGGGTATAGTCCGCGTCTAACTGCTAGTCCGCTCTGAAGTTGATGTGCGCAGGTGTACAACGAGGACGACCCGCGTGGCGGAGCGGTCACCATACCGGTCTGACACGCAGAGAGTCCCGGATTCGATCCCCGGCCAGACAGATGTCTAAATGATGAATTTAGATTTCTCGGTCGAGGAGTCCGAGGTTCAAATCCCAGGCAAAATCAGAAGTGCGTCTCTGATTTTTCAAAATTATGTGCGTATTAGAAATTAATTATCACTTGCTTAAATGGTCAAGGAATACATCGTGAGGAAACCTGCATAACTAAGAGATTTATAAAAATCTCAAAGGTATGCGAAATCTACCAATTCGCACTTGTCCAGCGCGGTGGACTATGGCCTAATCCTCATTCTGAGAGGAGACCCGTGCCCAACAGTGGGACAGTGATGGGTTGATGATGATGATGAATATATGGGATGTATTTATTTCAGGTACCATACTATGTAAAAGAAAACTTCCATACGGATTACCAGGGATCACTGCGACGATTGGAGATGGCCATCGAAGAGGAATATATTGGTAAGTAAAAAAAATCAAAGAAATAGTCTTTAGAAGTATTCAATAGAAGTAGTTTTTTATAAGGTTGCAGTAGAAAAGGAGTCTGCCGCCTATTAGTATTTGTAAATAATTTATTTTATTTATTTATTTATGCACACAATGTTATAATGTTAATAATAATGTTATATAGAACAAGGTTTATCTCAAGCTGATAACAGATGCGTTGTTCACCTTAACGGGCACAATCACATAAGATGTGGAGCCTGTGTGTGGTAAGGGAGACAGACTTTTCCAAGGCGTTCCAGCTTAGTCCTCAGGGGTAGCGGCGCATCTGTGGCCGACCTCAGGTAGGAATATCTAATCCTATCTGGGGTCGATTATAGATGTCCATGGGCGGCAGTAGCCACTTACCATCAGGTGGACTGCATGCTCGTCTGCTACTCCTATATTATAAAAACACACCTCACAGGGGAAATTTCGTTACATTAGACGATTTTTCCTAAGGCTGCCCCTAGACCTACAATAACATTGTACAATACTTTATTGTACAATAAGATTGAAAGGCACTGACTCTAAACGAGCAATTATATTGCACCATAATACGAGCTGCACAATGTTTTTGATATTTTTTTTTATAATATAAGAGTAGCAGACGAGCATGCAGTCCACCTGATGGTAAGTGGCTACTGCCGCCCATGGACATCTGTAATCAATCCCAGATAGGACCAGAAATTCCTACCTGAGGTCGACCACGAATGCGCCGCTACCCCTGAGTACTAAGCTGGAACGCTTCGGAAAACTATGTCACCCTTACCACACCCTTCAAACCAGAACACAGCAGCGTTTAACACTGCTGTTAAAACAGAAATAGGTGTGGCGGTGGTGCCGGAGACGAATCTCAGAGGGGTCTACTACCTTGTCAAACTGGTTACATCCTCTTGTTAGGAGTGAGTAATCTTTACGAATCTATGGTACAATAAACCATAGATTAGTAAAGATTACTCACTCCTAACAAGAAAATGTACCCAGTTTTGAGAATTGAAATACTTGCGTAAAAAAGTTTTGCCACGTCTCCGTGCTAAAATGTCCCTAAAATATTTGAAATAATTATTTATTTATTACGTAAGTTACGCAGTATTAGTTAGTTATTCGTAAATTTTCTCTAAAAATGTTTTTATTTGTCAAGAATTCAAAAAGAGAACTTACTAAAATAAGCCGTTTGTGGCTTCATTCAATTTGAAGGCGGCGAAGTATCTTTACTAATCTATGCGACCCGCGTGGCGGAGCGGTCACCATGCTGGTCTGACGCGTAAAGGGTTCCGGGTTCGATCCCCGGCCAGACAGATATCTGAATGATGAATTTAGATATCTGTTCTGGGTCTGGGTGTTTCTGTCTTCGTCTATGTGTGTGTCCATGGCACCCACGACACAGGGAATCCTAGTGTGGGGCTGTGAGTGTAGAAAGCGTTTATTTATTTATTTATTATGCGAGCCACGTCTATTCCCCCCAGTGAACCTCCGTCACGCGTGTCAGCGCGAGCGCAACTACCGCGACAGCATGGTGTGGAAGGCGCGCAACTTCGGCGACGCGCGCCAGTACAGCGACGCGCAGCAGCTGCGCGCGCCCTCCTGCGACAAGCTGCACAACCTGCACCGCAAGGACTGAGCGGGGAGGCGCACTCCGCGACAAGCTGCGAGTCCGCTCTGAATATAGAAATGAATCGCGTCGCCATAGCAAATTTTGTACACCTACTCGCAACTACGTCAGAGCGGACTAGCAGGTTGACGCGGACTATACACTCCGCGACAGTCAGAAAGCCAATGCGGTTGAACACAACTACAAAAATATACTCCGTAGCAACGTACTTCGCCATGTCCCCGCGGACGAGGGCGGGCAGCGGAAGGTGCCGGGGGACCTCGATATCGCAATTCCACTGATATCTACAATTTGCTTTTGCGACGCGACTTGACAGTACGGACAAGAAGTTCGACGCAGACTATATAAAACTACCAAATGTTTTAAAAGAGACGCCATCGTAAGTAAACTTATAAATCCAATAATCATCTTATCTGTCAATGTGTCTAGCAACATAAATAGAATCGGATATAGTTTTCTCTCAATAAATATAGCCTAAACCCCCTTTGGTGTAAACAACCCCAATCTAGGGTTTATGACAGATTTCCATAGGCAGCAGTAGCCACTTACCATCAAGTGGACTGCATGCTCGTCTGCTACTCCTATATGTAAAAAAAGGAGGAGGCCCGCGCCCAGCAATGCGACAGTAATAGGTGGACAAAGAATATAAAAAGTATGTCATTGTAAACAACATAAGCTAGAATGCTACAATTCATCTATATAAATTAATGTGTCCGTACATTATGTCGATACCCTTTAAATTGTGTCTGATAATGTAAATAATATTACATTAGCAGACACAAACGTATTTAAACTTCATTATAAAGAAAACTTAATAATATAATATCAATCACTCCCGTTATTAATATTCAATCTATCCATTTTTTTGTATGCCAAAGATCCAAATAATACAAGATATTACCAAATTTATATCTTTGGTAGGCAAAACTTAGATTGGTTATTGATAACGGGCGTTAGTTAATCGATTACCTGCCGATTCGTCTGTATAAGCGTCAATGTAAACTGAATGTGTCCGTATATCAACCCTTATGTGTCTAATAATGTAAAATATTACATTAGCAGACACATAGTTATTTAAACATATTATCATAGATTAGTGAAGATTACTCACTCCTAACAAGAAAATGTACCCAGTTTTGAGAACTGAAATAGTTGGGTAAAAAAGTTTTGCCACGTCTCCGTGCTAAAATGTCCCTAAAGTATTTGAAATAATTATTTATTTTGTTTATAAATTACGCAGTATTAGTTATTTATTCGTAAATTTTCTCTAAAAATGTTTTTAGTTGTCAAGAATCCAAAAAAGAACTTACTAATAAGCCGTTTGTGGCTTCATTCAATTTCAAGGCTGCGAAGTATCTTTACTAATCTACGCATATTATAAAAGAAAATTGTATTCATGCTCATAATAAGACAGCTTTGTAAACGAAATGTATTTATAATTAATTTAATTATTATTATCTAGTAGCATAGTTTGTGATACATATTTAGACACTACTATTATTAAACCATTAAATACCAATATCCATACCAATATCCATATATATAAATATGGATATTGGTATGTATGTTTGTTTGAAAAAATTTCACCATTTCAACGATCGCCATTTTATTTGAGCGCGAAGAATATTATATTACGTACAGACTCATTATAATATATAATCCTGAAACATTTTTAAATATAGAGGTGAATAAATAAATATATACGGGAGAAATATATTCGTCAGTATATGCTAGTATGAAATATGAATGAGGTAGCCAATACCATAGATTAGTAAAGATACTTCGCCGCCTTGAAATTGAATGAAGCCACAAACGGCTTATTAGTAAGTTCTTTTTTTTAATTCTTGACAAATAAAATCATTTTTAGAGAAAATTTACGAATAAATAACTAATTTACGTAATAAATAAATAATTATTTCAAATATTTTAGGGACATTTTAGCACGGAGACGTTGCAAAACTTTTTTACGCAACTATTTCAATTCTCAAAACTGGGTACATTTTCTTGTTAGGCGTGAGTAATCTTTACTAATCTATGGCCAATAATATAACTTTTAGTAAATTCAATATTAATTTTAAATTCGACGTTTACTATGAAGTAGTAAATATTTGCTTGACAGAGGTAATGTCGTCTACACGCTTGTTACTTGCCGCAAACGTCAAATATCAACAAATGTTCGGCTTGATTTCGTACACAAAGTCAAATACTGTATCCACACGTTTGCATTTGTGTTCGTTGAGGTTTGACAAGTGTGTAGATGTCGCATTCAACTTGGCACATTATTATAAATGCCCGTTGTTGATAATCAATCTCTAAATTTGCCTACCAGAGATGACAGATTTGACATTTGACAAATTTTAGTATGTCTGCAACTTGTCTGTTTGAAGGTGGTAGAACCCTTTGTGGTTCGACTCCGGCGGCACCACCACCACACCTATTTCTACCTAATAACAGTAGTGTTAGGCGCTGCTGTGTTCCGGTTTAAGGGTGTGGTAAGGGAGACAGACTTTTCCGAGGCGTTCCAGCTTAGTCCTCAGGGGTAGCAGCGCATCTGTGGCCGACCTCAGGTAGGATGTGTAATCCTATCTGGGGTTGATTACAGATGTCCATGGGCGGCAGTAGCCACTTACCATCAGGTGGACTGCATGCTCGTCTGCTACCCCTATATTTAAAAAAAACCTGTCAAATTCAATCTTTGATAGGCAAAACATTGATAGATTGAATATTAATAATAGGCATAAGTCGTCATAATATTGTAACACATAAATATAAAAATGTTATTATAAAGTTAGTACTCGTTGTCTTATTATAAAGTTTAATTCAAAATTTATTTTTACTTTGTGATCAAATATGCTATGTAATATGCTATTATTGTGATTAGGGTAAGGTTGTATTTAAGTTGTATAAGCGTTGTAGGTTCAATAATATTTGGAGGCGTGGCTTCATATAAGACCTAGAAGATATAAATAAATAAAAAAATATATGTGAGTGCGGGAGACTCCACGTGATCATTATCCCCAGAGCCGGTCCTTCCCTTTTGCCTTAAGGCACCAGTCCCAATAATAGGTGATGAAGGGCGGTCGTCCATTTGGATAAAGACAACTTCCTCTATCAGAATACCATTTATTGCCACGAAACAGCTAAAACAATAATTGTCCACAACTGTGCAGCAGTAATTCTACGAGATGTTACCTCTTCGAGCGACAAATCGTCGTGGTTTTCTTCTTCCAGGGCCTCTTTTGGCCCCGAAGGTGTCCTTTTTAAGGCTGAGCCTTCTGAAGGAGGAGTCTCCCGCTGCCTGTGAAGACAGGCAGGTCGTTGGATAGGCAGACGGGGAGTCCCCTGTCATGCCTAGTTGGTCGCGGAGGTCTGGTGCTGCTGGCGCTGCAGGACGGTCCGGGGTTTTACTACCCCGCTTTCTGCGGGGGGAATCTTTGTAACAGGCGTAGGGCCCGCTACTCGCAATGGGCGGACATCATTATGATGCCGCTCCGAACAGCCGGCCCTACGTCGTGGCCCTCACTCAGTGCAGTTATTATAGACTGCAGCATCTTCGTTAAGTCCTGCAGCAGCCTCAGTTGGTTGACGCAGGCCTCCTTGTTGCTCCCCCGGCTCTGCTCCTCTCTGGGAGTGGGAGCGGGGGTTGTGGCGATCCGTGCCTTTCTCCTGGGCTTCTTCTGGGCAGCGGGAGCTGGTGCGGGTGGTGCTGGAAGGGGGGCGGCCTTAGCCTTCTTCCTCCTTCTTCGGCTCCTCTTTGGAGCTCCGCGACGGTCAGTTGGTCCGTTGGCTGCGGCCATGAGGGAGCCAGCCTGCTGCTGCTCAACCTCCGGCTGCGGCTGTACGGGACCGGCCGACGGATTCGGTCTTGGCCTCTCTGTCTGTCTGGTGGAGAGGGCAATCGTGCCGGCGCGCTTGTTTCGCGCCTCCCGCCGGAACACCGGGCATGCGGTGTGATTTGCGGGGTGCGGTCCGCCACAGTTCGCACAGGTGGCAGGCTCTTCGAGGGGTCTTGGGCACTGGTGGGCCGCGTGCTGCTCCCCGCAGCGCACGCAGGCCAGGTGCCGGTGGCAGTTGTGCGAGCTGTGTCGGAACTGCTGGCATCGGTGGCATTGGGCCGGTCCCTTCTTCCCGCGCCATGCCTCGATCTTGATACCGGGCATACACAGCAGTTCTTTCACTGCGTATATGCCCGGTAGGAGGTCTTCTGTTCGCTTGAGTATTGCGAGATGGATGCAGCCGGGCCGTCCTCTGCGGGCCCGGATGGCGCGGGCGTACTCCGGTGAGTATCCTAGGTCGCGGAGCTCTTCCATGATGTCCTGCGGGTCAGTGTCTGCTGGCAGCCCCCTGATGGCCACCTTCAGGCTCTGTTCCTTAGGCAGGGAGTACGTGTACCAGGAGATTCTCTCCCGGGCTTCTAGGTCGGTGAGGTACGACTGGATCAGTCTGTACTCACCGGCATCCTTCGGGGAGAATCTCACTCCCTGCCCGAAGGGGCGTGCGTTAGGGGTCCTCCCTAACTGCTCCTTAAGCACCTTAAGGTGTTGGTGCCAGTTAGGGAGTTTCTCCACTATGAGTGGAGGAAATCTTCCGGCTGAGGGGGCTGCTGTGGGCGAAGTGCTGGCGTTCGGTTGCGACGGCGCGGCGGGGGGCGCGCTTGTGGTCGCAGTCGGGTATACGGCTGTTGCTGGCCGCGCGTCAGGGGTGCGCGGGATCGGCGGGGTCTCCTTCGCGGCGGATGGCGGGCGCGGTGCGCCTGCTGTCGCTTCTGCAAACGAGAGGAGGGCCGGAGTCGGTGAGGCGCACGGCGTGGTCTCTCCTTTCATATCGCAAGGGCCGGGGTCGGAATCACTCCGTGTCACCCTCGGGTCCCTGCTGCGGCTGCGTAGGCGGGGGTCGCGCAGAATTGCGCGCTTGGCTTGAGAGGTGTCTGGCTCCTCTTCTGGGCTCCTCGGACGCCTCTGGGCGCGGTCGGCGTTGAGGCTGTCCCAGAACGCGTGGATCGCGTCCAGTTCAGGCCTCGGGCCTTCCTTGGTGGTCTGGTGTAGATTGGCTGCGCAGACATAATCCAGCAGGCTTTCGGTAATGTCCTCCGTGCAGAAGTCGTCCTCCCGGAGGAGCTGCATCCTCACCAGCTCTTCGCGCCTCCTCCTGGTCTCCGGGGAGAACTCCGAAGCCCAGTCGGCGGCGGATGCCGGGGGGCGCTCAACTCCAGGGGTTGATTCTGTCGGTCCTACTTGTTCCGCGATGATGATGCGGGGTGGCGGGAATGCTGGGCGCGACGGACGCGCGGCGGGTGTCGACGGTGTCGCAAGCGTCGGCGTCGGCGTCGATGATGGTCCTAGGCGCGTGGAATCCGGCTCGCGGGGCCCAACTGGGCGCGGCGGAGCGGGGCTCGTTGGACGCGAGGGTCCCGGCGACCGCGGCGTGGATGGGGGAGCGCGCTGCACACCAGTGAGCGTCTCCGCTGATCCACGAACAGGCGGCGCAGGGACCCCCGGCGCCGAAGATGGGAAGCGGCTGCTGCTTGCGCGGCTGGTGGTGCTCGCGGTCTCGCTCCGACTGGTGCCGGGGCGACCGCTGGCACGCGACGAGTCGCGCTGCGGCGGGGTTGGTGCGGCTCTGCCGCGGGATTTTCCATTTTTGTGGGGCATCTCGCCCTCGCTGTGCTGGCGCCGCGTCCCGGGGGGCGCGGCGCGGATGCGGATTAGCTTGATGCTCCCCTCAGGCGATGATGACGCGCTGTCCCTTTCTCACCCGAATATTGAAAATATTCGGGTAGAGAAAGATATCAGATGCGGTGCACACGAACGAGAAGTATGGGCGCGAGATGCAGCGGATCGAGCGACAAATGTAGAATGCTCTCCGTCCTTAAAGCATCGGTATTTATAGGGACGAAACCAGAGAGGACGGTTTACCTGCTTACACAGGTGCAGGTATTTAAATGAATGTTTCTTAAAACTACTTTCAATGATAACAATTTTCATCAAAAATCTAAACTAATCAAAGCAATTTGTTGAATTAAATAATTATCTTCGTTCTCACGGCGACATATAGTTACAAAACTTAAAAGTTAAAACCACGCTAAAATTGCATAAGGAAAATTGTTAATCCTGACGATTCTGATGAGGAGAATGGGACAAATGATATAATCGTGTATTGTCATCGGTTCTTGATAATTAAAAAAAAAAATGAAGATGGTAGAACCCTTTGTGGTTCGACTCCGGCGGCACCACCATCACACCTATTTCTACCTAATAACAGCAGTGTTAGGCGCTGCTGTGTTCCGATTTGAAAGGTATGGTAAAGGAGACATACTTTTCCGAGGCATTCCAGCTTAGTCCTCGGGGTAGCGGCGCATCTGTGGCCGACCTCTGGTAATGAAATATGTTTATTTTGTATAGGCCAACGACGGCACTTACAAATTGTCAGTTACAATATTTTCTTAAACTACTACCGGATCGGAACGCGACCTAGGTAGGAATATCTAATCCTATCTGGGGTTGATTACAGATGTCCATGGCCGGCAGTAGCCACTTACCATCAGGTGGACTGCATGCTCGTCTGCTACTCCTATATTATATTAAAAAAACTTAACGTTCAAAGTGGGTAATAATCAAGTTTGAAGATTCCGTTACATACATACATACAGGTCAAGCTAATAAAAGCGTGGAAATAAAAGTGGTAAAAATATAGTTTGTTGTTATTTTTTATGAAATTGTAATTTTTTTAATAAATTAACATGAAAACGTTATATATTCCTATGACTATGATTTAAGCAATTACTATAGAATTTGGCTCCTGTAAAGATTAACTCATATGCCTGACTGCCTCATATACCAAAGAATTAAATTTGATATTTTTTTCAAACAGAGACTTTATTATTTATTGCTATCCGTGTAATTTCGAATATCATTTTTAGTAAACATTTTAAAAATTTGTGAAATATCAAAATGAAGCCACGTCTGTGATATATTATTGTATAAATTGTAACATATTTAACTATATCTTCCATTACAATTATCTGCTATGACATATTTCCGTTTTTAATAATCAACCTATCTAATGAAGTCAAGTGTCGATCGTTGATAAGTAAAGATAGATTCATTATTAATAATGTGATCAGATCCATACTAAAATTGACATAAGAAGAACTGTCAATTTTGTTTTGTTCCTGGAAAATAACATACGAGTAATGCCTCTACATCCACATACTTGGCACTCGTCGTGAACGCGAAACCTCTACAAATAGACAAACATGTGGACGGGTTGCAAGTTTACGGCAAATTCTCTTTTATTAGCTACTAGCTGACCCGGCAAACTTTGTACCGCCTCAAAATCTATTTATCAAATATATTTCATATAAAATATAGCCTATGATACTCGTGGATAATGAAGCTTTCGAATGGTGAAAGAATTTTTAAAATCGGTCCAGTAGTTTTTGAGCCTATTCATTACAATCAAACAAACAAAGTTTTCCTCTTTATAATATTAGTATAGAAAAACTGAGACTCCATTAAATCGACTACAAGCGCTTACAAACCTACATAAACCAAGTCAAACGGTCTATACACACGTTTGAATTTAAAATTTGTTGAGGTTTGGCAAACATGCGAATTACTAATAACTCATAATGGAACTTATACTTAGATTTGTTTTCGGAGCGAATGTCATTCGTAAGTATGTGGATGTTTATTATTGTATTAGTGCATTTCATTGTATTTTGTTTTGTAAATATATTGTTGGTTTTGGTTGTAATTTGTGTTTTAATGGAACTTGACACGTATATATTACGAAGTGTTTATTTATTTATTTAAAATATTTATTAGACTTTAGGCGACAGTTATTTAATTCCTTATACGACCCGTGTGGCGGAACTGTCTTACACAGTGGGTTCTGGATTTGATTCCCGGGCAGACAGATATCTTCATTAATCATAGATAAGTATAGATATCTCACCGCCTTGTAATTGAAGGAAGCCATTAAATGGCTTAAACGGCTGATAAATGTGTTTAATGGCGGTCATGGTGTAATTTACAAGGAACAATGCCGACATGTGCAGTTAAGTGGTGCAAAACACGAAATCGTAGATAAATTGCTGAGAAAATTATCTAAAAACTACATTTTTTAAATGTTTTTCAAACACGAAAATAGATGACAGTGACAATTTCAATTGTCAAAACTGGTCACATTGTCTTGTTAGGAGTGAGTAATCTTTACTAATCTATGTAATTAATTTAGTTCCGCTCTGGGTCTGGGTGTTAATGTGTCTTTGTGTGTAATTTCAAAAAATATAGGAATGGTGGGGCTATGAGTGTAGGAAACTTTATTATTATTATTTCTGTTTGAGTAACATCACCCAATAGTTATAAATATGTATGTAGAATATGGATCCTTAACTTCATTCCCACTATGTATATATTTCGCTAGAGGTCAACCACTCGCGGAGGTCCGGATTCGAACCTCGGGTAGAATAATTATACCATTAGATTTCCAATCGTGGGTCCTGTAGTTTGTATGAGTGCATAACACCCACAAGCGTATTCTATTGTTGGGCTATATGTGTAAAAAGCAATATCTGTATTCATAATTCGTATGTAACACATAATTATGTTACACATAAATCCAACATTTCACTAAAGTATTTAATATCAAATTCATTATGTAACTGTTATTAATTTATTGGTTATAAATAAAGTTTAAATACGAATGGCATTTTTATTTTATTCTATTTAATTGATGTCTCAAGAAATAATAGTTAATATTTTGGCGATTTTCCTCAACGAATAAAGAGATGGCGCTTTCTGAATCACGCTATTGAAGTTTTCTAAACATCTTGTATATATACAAGCTCCGAACTGAGACTGTCGGAGCACGGCCGCTGTCCGGACCTAGCCCATAGGGAGATCTTCCACCGCCAAATATAAAATAAGTTTTTCTTATTACTTGAGAATTATACCACATAATAATATGCTGTACAGAATTAGAGTTAACTTTTACCCGCGGGTCCGCTCGCGCGATCTTAAGTCGATGACAATAGTTGTTTTTACATATCCTTCGGGAACAGTACTTTTTTCGGGATAAAAGATACCCTATATTCTTGTCCGGACCCCTGATAAAGTGTGTATAAAATTCGGCGTTTGCGCGTAAACAAACTTACTTTCACATTTATAATATTAGTTAGGATAAATAAAACATAACATACTTCCAAAAAACTTTATTATACCAAAATTACAACTTCGTTGAATTAATATGTAATATTAATGACATTCCACTCTACGATAAGAGATGGCGCCACACGCTCTCTGAATCACGCACTTAAAGTTTTCTAACACACTAAATGTATCAATAACGCACGTTAGTAATAACATCTCAAGCTATTTTGTCCAGAAAATCTTGAAAATATACTGGTGAAATTTCGTACTTTAGTTATTATTAACGTACGGAAATCGAAAATGGCGACTTCTGTCTCGCTCTGACATTAAAGCTAATGAACGAGAGGCGAATAGAAATACCGCCATTTAGAATTGCTACCTTTATTGATACAATCATACAAATTATATTTATCCTTCAAAATTACTTTCTACATGTTCATTTTCATTTTTTTTTTTTATAAAAATTTTAATTGACTGATTTTATAATAACAATTGTAATAATATATGTTCTTACGGTTACACAATACTTCAAAATATTTTTGAACAGACTCCCTAAAGGGAAAAGGTAACATTTGACGCGTATTATAATAATATAGTTCTTAAGGTCTCTTATCGTAGAGGGAAGTCGTTATTTGCTCCATTTCTCCATATTAGTTAGGGCTCATTCAAGTATTACGTAAGCATTAATACCATATATTTTAATCCAGTTTCTATTGGCTTACTATTAACGAAAAGTAGGTACTATTATAGTAATACAATCACAGTAATTTGGAAAATAATATAATATATGTTTTTTGAAAGGTTTAGAATCCCTGAAGTATGTGAAATCACGTGATCTGCTGAAACTGACATTCTAGGAAGGAAGTACGTGATAAATACACTTTTTTTTTTTTAGAACAACTTTCATAAACGTCAATTTATCCCAGTTTTATGGCTTCAAATTTTGGCATCTCTTGGATGCCACCCGCCATATACAAAAGAAATGGTATGGCACAACTGTGGTGCCATCTGCACGGAATCGGTTAAAGGAGGTGAAGGGGTATTTGATTTAGGGATGACGATCTGAGATCGATTAATTATATGTAAAAAAGACGGCATTTAAAAAAAAAGAGAATATTATTAAAAAAGACAAACCCCCTCCGCTTCTAACCAGATCTTCTCAGTAGAGGTCGCTTTCCGATCCGGTAGTAGTTTAAGAAAAATATTGTACCTGACAATTTGTAAGTGCCGCCGTTGGACTATACACATAAATATATTTCATTCATTCAATCAATCGAAGAATCGATTTTTTGGGCCAAAAACATCGATTGTTTTAATCGATCTCCAGTTAATTAAATAAATCGATCAGAACCAGAAACACGGGGAAGGGAAGAGTTTTGCTTACTTTCGTTTACAACGGGAGGGAGGTGTTAAAATGACTGAACATTTCTTACGAAATACTTATTGTCCCTTATTGTCCCTTTAGGGAGGTAACCAATAATTACTTAAGGCATTTAGGGAACCAAATCGCACCCAAAATCTCGACAAATGTTAAATTTGTAATGTTAAATGAAACACGTTTCTCTTGAAAATATGGACAAATTTGACGTTGTAACACGAGTTGGGTGTCGAAATTTTACCAAAATGACCTGACGTAATTAATGTACGACCCTTAGGGTCTAAGGGCCTTTTTATTGTATTTAGGGCCCATGAACTACGAATCCATAGGTCCAAAAATATACCACATAGATCTTCATGTGTATGAGCCATAATATAAATGTATATTAGGGCTTTTTCACCATATATTTCGAATGTTTTGCCATTAGGCCCTAAGCAGTGTCCCTATAGGTCCTGCTAGGTCCTGGGGGCTAGACCTCGTCCGCGGGCGCTAGTACAGCCCCGCTGTACGCAAGGTCCCAGTAGTGCTCCACTCGGTGTTTTTGGAAGTGTTCTCGCGCTTGCTTCTCCGTTGGCATTACCTGAGTAAATAAATTAATGATTTTTTTGTAATAATATAGGAGTAGCAGACGAGCATGCAATCCACCTGATGATAAGTGGCTACTGCCGTACGGGTATCTGTAATCAACCCCAGATACGATTAGATATTCCTACTTAAGGTCAGTCACAGATGTGCCCCTCAGGACTAAGCTGGAACGCCTCGGATAAGTATGTCTCAGTCACCACATCCTGGTAAAAACGTGGTAGAAGTAGAACCCTCTGTGATTTGACTCCGGCGGCACCACCGCCACACCTAACAAATGCAGTGTTAAACACTGCTATGTTCTGTTTTGAAGGGTGTGGCAAGGGAGACAATCTTTTCCGAGGCGAGATCTTTTCCAACTTATTCCTCATTCCTCAGGGGGAACTTATTCCCCAGGGGTAGCGCACCTATGGTTTGAAACCGGCGAAGTAAACAAATCTTATTTACCTTAAACTTGATGTCTCCGAAGGCGCGGGAGGGTGCTACGCCCTCCCACACGAGGGTGCAGGAGTTCTTCTCTCCGCCCTCCTTCACCGGCTCCTCGTCCCATTTGATGCGTTGCAGCATCAACCTGTAAAGTGCAGACGTGATTTACATTAAATAACATGTAAAAGTGACTGCTAGTCAATTACATTCTGCACATAACTGGACACACTTCCCAAGTCCGGAGACAATCGAACTACTAGCTGATCCTTACCTATTACACATAGTAATGACACCTGTAGTAGTATTAACATGAGAGGTTAGTCTCAAGGTAGGACTGACCTTCCCTAGCTTAAGGATAATGGGGGAGCGAACCTCACGATTAGGGTCATCTTCCTCAGTCCGGGAAAGAAGGGTGAGTGAGTTTCAAGACTGGGGCTCACTCCTCAGCTTGGGGATAACCGGGGAACCAAACCTACCCTAACCTAACGAGGCTATCTTCCCTAGCCCGGGGACGACCGGGGCAGACTTCCCCAGCCCGGGGACGACCGGGGCACACTCCTCCAGCCTGGGGCTCACTTCCCCACCTCGGGGACGGCCCGGGCACTCTTCCCCAGCCCGGGGACGACCGGGGCACACTCCTCCAGCCCAGGGCACACTCCCCCAGCCCGGGGCACACTCCCCCAGCCCGGGGCACACTCCCCCAGCCCGGACACACCCGGGGCACACAAATCCCAGCCCCAACACCCCCAGCCCCACTCACCGCTTGTACTTGTCGTGCTGCCGCGGACCGCCCTCCACCACGACGACGCAGCAGCCGCGGTGCAGCAGCACGCAGCCCGTCATGTGCAGCTGCTGCGCGTTCACCTCCACCTTGAACTTGGCGCTCGCGCACTCGAACAGATCCTTTATTCTGGAATATAAACAAAAAGACACTGTAATAAAAAAGCTTGGAGTGTCATTTGAAGGTAGTAAAACACTTTGGGGTTCGACTCCGGCGGTACCATCGTCACACCTATTTCTGTTATAAAAGCCGTGTTAGGCACTGCTGTGTTCTGGTTTGAAGGGTGTGGTAAGGGAGACAGACTTTTCCGAGGCGTTCCAGCTTAGTCCTCAAGGGTAGCGGCGCATCTGTGGCCGACCTCAGGTAGGAATATCTAATCCTATCTGGGGTTGATTATAAATGTCCATGGGCGGCAGTAGCCACTTACCATCAGGTGGACTGCATGCTCGTCTGCTACTTTTATATAAATAAAAACGTATTTAAATAAATTACATACCTGTAAACAGCAACATGGACTCCCATTGTTGTATCTTCTCTTATTTTTCTGTCAATCTGAAAATAACGGAAAATAATTTATAATCAATCGACGCATAATTATTTGAATCACGCTATGAGACGACACTTTGCGGATTACGGACGAATATTTGTGGCGAATACCGAATGCACTCGAGTAAGTTATTTACATATTCTTATTCGTGCCTATTCGCCTGCAACTGATTAAATAAAGGGGTTATTAATCTACCCTGTCCTTGTTGGCCTATAGAGGCTCCTATTTTAATACAACGTTCAAATACTCACGAACAATTCGGCAAATAATTTGCCAAACTAGGACGAATATTTATATCCTTTTATTCAGACTAATCACACACTTAATAAACCATCACCGAATGACACACTCAATAAAAATCACCGAATAAACAAAAGTTGTTTGCACATATTCGCGCCTATTCGTCTGTAGCTTTCCATACCTTCTCCCGCCGCTGGTCCTTGGTGAGCGCGCGTGCCTAGTTCACGTCCTGGTGCGTCTTCTGCCGCTTGGCGATCTGCTCGCAGACCTATGCCTCGATGGCTGTCGGGTCACACACCTCCGCCGCCCAGGTCACACACACACACACATATAGACACACAAACACACACACATACATACACACTTACACACAAACACGAAGAACACACAGAGACACAGACAGACGAGGCCACACGTACACATACGAAAACACAGTCAAACAGACACGCGTATACACACACGCGCATTTAAACGGACGCGCACACATACATATCAATACAGTCACAAACTATTCGAGGCTT
Organism: Epargyreus clarus; assembly: GCF_041222505.1. Classification (NCBI taxonomy): domain Eukaryota; kingdom Metazoa; phylum Arthropoda; class Insecta; order Lepidoptera; family Hesperiidae; genus Epargyreus; species Epargyreus clarus. The sequence continues at coordinate 786,135 of NW_027332229.1, forward strand.
TTTAGTTGGTACCTATTGTGCCCAAGAACAATTCGGCGAATCATTTTGCGAACAATGACGAGTGTGTACGACGAGCTGGGCACGAATACATTATAAAATATTTTGACACGCGCCAAAACTTAACATTGAGTAGGAAAGAGACACGAATATTCGTGACGAGTACTGGATACCGTTACAAATGTTTGCGAACATTCGGCAAATAATTTGCCGAACAACAACGAGAACGCATTGTTTTTATTCACGCTAAAAATCTACATCGTATCGAAAACAGGCAAAAATTGGTGGCGAATACCGAATACACACGAACATGCGTATTCGCGCGTATTTGCGTCTATTCGTCTACCCACCTTCTCCCTCCTCTGGTCCTTGGTGAGCGCGCGCGCCTTGTTCGCGTCCTGGTGCGTCTTCTGCCGCTTGGCGATCTGCTCGCGCACCTTCGCCTCGATCGCGGTCGGGTCCTGCACCGCCTCCGTGCCCAGAGCTCGCATCAGGTTCGATATCCTGTTCGGGCAAATGGCATTTTGGTGTAAATGGCATATGTGGTCAAACCGCCGACCTCTAATCGACCTGGGTCCCCCGATTCTCGGATCGTAGATATAATGTCGAATTCGAGATGAATCTCTAATTTCCAATCTCTACAAAAATGTCTTCAAAATGTCTATTGCGTTAAAAATGCTATTCCGGATCTCTAGACATATTTACGTTCGACTTTTATAATGAACGCATAAAAAAGACGTTCTATTTTATTTTCCCTTACTAAAATTACATCACTACTAAAATTACATAACTTTGTGGAGTTTCACAAATATTTAATGGGGTTTAAATATTAATAAAATGATTTTTATGTTTATTGGTATCTGTCACAATAAAATATAAATCTTTTGAAGTTAAATATTTTAACTTCAAAACATAACTTAAGATTTTTTTTTGTGTGTTGATTTTTTTGATGGACATTTTGACGACATCATTGTAAGGATTGGAAATTAAAGATTCATCTCGAATTCGACATTATCTCTACGACCCGAGAATCGGGGCCCTAGGTTTAATTACAGATGTCTACGAGCGACAGTAGCTAGTTAGCACCATCAGGTCGACTGTTTGTTCGTCTGCTACTCCTATATTATTATATAAAAAAATATTATAGTTAGAAAACTAAAAACTACGACAAAATCGCACAAGGAAAATCGTTAAACCTGACACTCCTGATGAGGACAATGGAACATAATTATTAAAATCGTGTATTGTCAATTGTCAATAATTGTTTAATTTTTTTAATGAAACTGAACGTTTCAAAATGGATAAAAATCTAGTTCAAAGATTTTTTACATACATAATACATACAAATGTAACTTATACTAATAAAAACACTATAATATTATACACATACTTCTTCGTTCCAACTTCAGGGGTAGAAGCTGTGCGCGATCTCAGATAGGAGTCTAATAATCCTATCTGAGGTTGATTACTTGTTCTTTAGCTTACCACCAGGTGGACTGCATGCTCGTCTGCTACTCCTATATTACAAAAAAACTTAAAGTATTTTTTTAAATCAGGTCATACCTGAGTTTGGGTTCCGGCGGTGCCTCCAACCCAAGTCGGACCTTCTCCTGCTCCTCCTTCCATGCCTCCCTGCGGCTCTGTCTGCGCAGCTTCTTGCGTTCCTTCTTCGTCAGAAACACTGGCATGTAGGTCGGCTTCAATGGTTCCGCTGTAAAGGACACCTGACTTAGTATACCTACTAATACTAATAGACATTATTAACTAACCTAACCTAACCTAACTTAGGGTGAGTTGCATCGAAAGCCCCTTTAAATTTTTATTTTTTTTATTTTATTTATAATAAAATAAAAAAATAAAATAAAGTTAGCGTTAAAGTCAAATATAACAGTAACTTTGACGGTAGCGGTGGAATGTAAAAATTCTGTGTTGCACCCATAGATTAGTAAAGATACTTCGTCGCCTTGAAATTGAATGAAGCCATAAAAGGCTTATTAGTAAGTTCTTTTTTTGAATTCTTGACAAATAAAAACATTTTTAGAGAAAATTTACGAATAAATAACTAATACTGTGTAATTTACATAATAAATAAATAATTACTTCAAATATTTTAGGGACATTTTAGCACGGACACGTGGCAAAACTTTTTCACGCAACTATTTCAATTCTCAAAACTGGGTACATTTTCTTGTTAGGAGTGAGATTGTTTACTAATCTATGTTGCTTGTCATTTGTGTCGCTGTCACACAATTTTTAGTCGACGTTGACAGATAGGGAACTTGACAAAAACCATTACTTTTACCGATCGAAATAGAGCGGTTAATATTAAGTGTTAGTTATGACGTAATTTCAAATCAAATCTCTTTATTTGTGAATACAGGTATTAAAAACACAGGTATTAAAAAGTTACATATAGTGCGCTATATTCCACCTTGTCAGGTATACAAATATATATTAAATTAAATTATCAAAATTTATAACAGAAAAATAAAGAAAAATGTCATTATAATAATTTACATTCATAAGTATTAATTGTATTCATTAAATTTATTAATTACCATATTCATTTCAACCTTGATACAATTATTATCAAATATTAATAATAATCATAATTATGTCAGTATCCTTACTGAATTGTATTAAATTTATATAATTAAAACTAAAAAATGTATCAAAATTAAATGTCAATTTGGAGATTTAAGTCAAATTTGTCACTTAAGAATTCATTTATGTGATAGTAACATTTGTTAGCCAGGAATTGAAAGTCTTTTCTTGAAAAGTCCTACATCATCAACGGCACGTATGTATTTAGGTAATTTATTAAAAATTATGGGTGCTTTACCAACAACACTTTGTCTACAGAGCTGGGTTTTGCATGCTATTGTGTTTAATGTGTCATCTCTGCGAGCTCTTGAACAAAACTTATATAATCCAGAATTATTTTTAACATATAAACAGCACTCTAATATGTAGAGGCTTGGTAAAGTGAGGATTTTAACTAAAATTCAACTAAAATTGTTGGATGGGATTATTTGTGTGTGTTTTTGTATAATGTGTATTACTAACATTAGTTTTTTAAGTACAAATTGTTACTAACCAAAATATGGATTTACGTCCGAAATAAATTATTATTATTATTATAAAATGGTGCAACCAATGATTTTTTTAACCATAAATTTGACGGTTGGGTAGGCTTTTGTAGACGTTAAAGTTACATGATATAACCCACCCTTAGTATACCCGTTATGACTCGTTGCTGGTTACGTGTCTCCCTTGTTTCTTTGGAAGATGGTAGAAGCCTTTGTGGTTTGACTCCGGAGTTCCGAGACATCACCGCCACACTTGTTTCTGTCTAATAACAGCAGTGTTAAGCGCTGCTGTTATGTTCTGGTTTGAAGGGTGTTGTAGGGAAGAAAACTTATTAGAGGCATTCCAGCTTAGCGTTTAGAAGTAACAGCGCATCTATAGTCAATCTCAGATATTAAGCCTATTTCTGCCTAATAACAGCAGTGTTAAGCGCGGCTGTGTTCCGGTTTGAAGGGTGTGGTAAGGGAGACATACTTATCCGAGGCGTTCCAGCTTGGACCTCAGGGATAACAACGCAACTGAGGCTAACTTCAGGTAGGAATTGTAATCCTACCTGGAGTTGATTACCGGTGTCCATGGGCGGCAGTAGCCACTAACCATCAAGTGGACTGCATGCTTGTTTCCTAAATTCAAGTCTTTATCAAAATCGACCGGAAATGTCCTTAAAACGGTCATAGCTATTAGTAATATGTAGTTACGAATTTGGCCATCCACGCACACTTGCAAACCTCCGTACAATACACACACATGGAAACAAAAAACAAAAACACATGAACAGGCCGAAACCACAGATAAGGAATAACACACAAATGTATATTAAATAAATAAAATTAAAATGTATGTTTGAATGTCAAAAATAAAAGCTGTTTACTAAATACAGTCATATAAAAGTCTATACGGTATGGTACAATTTTGAATAAGTTTGTCTGTCTGTCTGTCTGTTTGTTCCGACTAATCTCTTGAACGGCTGGACCGATTCTGATGGGACTTTTACTGGCACTTAGCTGACGATATGAGCAGTAATTTAGGCAGTGGCGGACTAAGCTCATCGGAGGCCCTTCAGAAGGTGGTAGAACTTTTTGTGGTTCGACTCCGGCGGCACCACCGCCACACCTATTTCTGTGTATTAACAGCAATGTTAAGCGTTGCTGTGTTCTGGTTTGAAGAGTGTGGTAAGGGGGATATACTTTTCCGAGGCGTTGCAGCTTAGTCCTCAGGTGTAGCAGCACATATGTGGCTGACCTCAGGTAGAAATATCTAATTCCATCTAGGGTTGGTTACAGTAGTCACTTGCCATCAGATGGACTGCATGCTCGTCTACTACTCCTATATTATAAAAAAGACTCTACAAGTGAACTTATAAAAATATAGGGTTCCACGCCAAAAAATGTAAACCCGTAAACCCTACCAATTATTTAGACTTTTAAACGCAGACGGCACCGCGGGGCACGGGTCCTATTGTATATAATGTATTAACAATAATATATACCAAACATTTGACTTAAATCAATTGAGGATAAAATTCCATTTAATAATATAACCATTCCCGTACCGTCCATCATTGTAGAAGACCGCGAGTTAAAATACAGACATATAGTAAAAATATAGTTAGAAAATAAAGATTATTGAGTGTAACGACAATGTTACTAACATTACTATTGATATGTTTAAACACGATAAATGCAATACCTCTCGACAAGCACACACGCGAAAACATTATTAGGAAGCGTTCTATACTGGAAGATTATCCTGAAGATAATATTAGACACGAAACGCTCAATACATTTGGCATGTCCAAAAATTCTGAAGAGTTAAACCCAGATGATGACGCTAATGAAGCCTTAAACCATAATGGGTATGAAGTGCTGACTGTTAATGCTAACCAATTTAAAGATATCGACAATAATAGTGCAGTGAAAACAGATGGAACAGAACTGAAAGATCGTTTCGGTGATAAAAATTTGAATTCGGATAATAAATCTAATGATGAAGAACGGCTATGTTTTGAAGTAAATGACGACGACACTGAAGCTACTGATGATGATGATGATTCTAAACATATTGGTGATAGTGATGATTCTGAACATATTAGTGATGAAGATGATGGTGATTCTGAACATAATAATGATGATGATGATTCTAAACATAATAGGGACGTTACAGATTTAAGAATTAAAAGCGCTGTTGATAACCCAAGAAATATCATTTTAGAGGACACCGAACAAATTTTATACAAAAATGCCGATAAGGAAATAATTCCGAAAATTCCCTTCCCTGAAAACAGCGACCGAAATGACGTTATCGGTGTAAATTCACCGCTATTCGACATATCTGTTGAAACATTGGTGACTTTCGTCGAGTTGCCGAGGGATGATGCACAAATAGGAAGTGTGGACCGAGGGTACAGTGGTGACAATAATGTGAACGATAATAGCAAAGCGCGGAAGCGTAACAGGCTTCGAAACTTGGGATTCGGTCTGTACGGAGATGTGACATATAATAATTACTATTTCTATAACGTTTAATATAAAAACAGTGATAGCCTAGTGGTAAAGAAACTCGGGCTCTTGATCGAGGGGTCCGAGGTTCAAATCCCAGGCACGCACCTCTGATTTAATAAAGTTATGTGCGTATTAGAAGTTAATAATCACTAGCTTAAACGGAGAAGGAAAACATCGTGAGGAAACCTGCATAACTAAGAAATCTTAAAAAAAAACAATTTTCAAAGGTATGTGAAGTCCAATACGCACTTGTCCAGCGCGGTGGACTTTGGCCGAATCCTTCTCATTCTGAGAGGAGACCCGTGCCCAGCAGTGGACAGTGATGGGCTGATGACGATTATAATGTTCAAGTGTCACTTCGATGTCAGGTTTATAGTTTTGCTATCTCTCTGCTAATCGTTAATTAAATTGTATCATAATATCATTGTGAAAATATAATGTGAATTATGTATGACCCTATGTATTGACGCTATAGTCCAGCGTTTCCCAACCTTTTTCAGTCCACGGACCCTTAGGAAATCAAGCACATATTTCACGGACTCCCTTAATAAAATGAAGGGCAAAAAAAAAACAGGTTGGGAAACGCGGGTATAGTCCATTGAAATGTTACAATTTAAGGACCGAATACATATTCAATTTTTTAGAGGCCGCAATTTTATTTTTGGGACATGTGCGGGGGTCAATAGAAGCCTAACCTCAAGTTTGTTGTCCCCCGGCCGCCATCTTGGAAAAAGTGGTGAAAACACTTTCTTCGCAATATCTCGGAAACTAGGCGTCTTACAAAAATTTTGCAAAGTTCTCTAAAAAATGCAAAGCTCATGTGACATTTCAATGGACTACTACGCTTGTGTGTATCATAATAAAATAAAGAGAAGAAAATATATTTTTATTAAATATATGACTTCCCGCCAAATGTCAATCGTCTCTCTCCCCTCTCCTCTCCTCACCGCTCCCCACCACAAACTACAACTCCTCTTTTACATATGTGTTCATTAATAAATATGTCAGATCGCCGAGCCTCGGTTCTGACCGATATGGAAATGCCAGATGGCGTTCCTTCATAGTGCACCAACTGCTTTCGGTTCCAACAAAGAAACATACAAGAAAATAATAAATTGGGAGCCGATGGATTTACAAGTCATCAACGTCAATTGTCAACTGACTCTCAAAAACTAAACAATAATCATAGTTCTTATAACAAAAAGGCGATACTTGCAACCCCACCCGCAGTTACCCGCTCCAAAAATATAGTCTACTAAAATAATTGTCAATGAAGTAATTTGAATGGAAATCATACAATAAGATTAAATAGCTTCAACTCAAAATTAATTGAAAATAATAGCACGCGCCGTTAAGTATATGTTTATTTCTTAATAAATATAGTTTTTATCTGTAAATACAGTTCGAAGTGTTTAAATGTTAAATAGTAGTCTTAAGGCTTGTTTTAAATTAGATAATTTCACATAACTATTTTACAGTGAAATATGATAAATCCTTCGTTGACTTAAAACGAGCCTGCAGTCCGCCTGATGGTAAGTGGCCACAGCCGCCTATGGACATCTGTAATTAACCCTAGATAGGATTTGATATTACTACTTTCCCGAGAGACAGACTTTTCCGAGGCGTTCCAGCTTAGTCCTCAGGTTTAGCGGCGTATCTGTGGCCGACCTCAGGTAGGAATATCGAATCCTATCTGGGGTTGATTACATATGTCCATGGGCGGCAGTAGCCACTTACCATCAGGTGGACTGCATGCTCGTCTGCTACTCCTATATTATAAAAAAAAATACTACCTAAATTCAGCCACAACTGCTGCCACCCCTGAGGCCTAAGCTGGAACGCCTCGGAAAAGTATGTCTCCCTTACCACACCCTTCAAACCGGAACACAGCAGCGCTTAAAATTGCTATTGTTAAGCAGAAACATGCGTGGAGGCGGCACCTCTAGGGTTGAATCACAATTGATTCTACCACCTTCTGAAGGCGAGGTAGAACATATGTTTATATGCGAAGTAAGATACTTCTACAAAATATATCTTTATATATATATTTCTTATGTGCGTGTGTATGTCACTGAACTCCTCCTAAACGACTGGACTGATTTTGATGAAATTTGTTGTGTGTGTTCAAGGGGACTTGAGAATGGTTTAGATTCACAATTTAGTCCGTGGGAAAAGGTTCTTATATATAAAATTCTCGTGCCGCAATGTTAGTTACTGTACTCTTCTGAAACGGCCTTACAGATTTTCAGCAAATTTTATATGTAAATCCAGTAGGTTTGAGAATCGGCTACTATTTATTTTTCATACCCCTAAGTGATAAGAGTTGTTCACCCTTAACATTTTTTTTATTTATATGGCAACACAACGTTTGCCGGGTCAGCTAGTAATAAGATAAAAATACACGCATTTCTTACAACACCCAAAGCCACAATCTACATGATTAATTGTGACGTACACAATATTATTATTAATAACGTTTATTATTAACGGATTATTATACTTTTTCCTGTAGCACTATATTATACACATATCGAGACGTAGTGAAGTCGTGAAAACATGTTTACATACATAACATATTTCGTTCTACTAGTAATGACTACACACGCGAACAATCATAACCATAATAAGGATAGAACAACAACAAATGAAGTAAACAACAATAAAATCACAAATGAACCGCAGAGTAGAGTTCAAAACGACGGTAAACATGTTTTGGATATACCAAAGTTGATGAAGCAAGATTTTAATGGAGAACATTTATTAGACGAACTCGCGAAATACTACGGACCAGATGTGTGTACTACGGACGAAGATAGAATTGTTAAAGTCAAAGCGATCATACGGAAAACGTTTGAAGATTTGAAAGCGGGTCGTTATAGTGAAGACGAGGTGGGGGATGAAAATACGTGTGAGTTTGAAGTACAGAGCGAAAGTATTGAGGATAAATCAAAATTTAATACTAAAGAGAAATTTAATGCCACAAAAAGTCATGTTTTAAAACAGGGTCATGAAGAAGTTGATTTGAAAGCGGGTCATACAGAAACTGGCGATGAAATCGTAAATGGAGAGAGCGTGACAGAACGATTTCAAGACACGACCGAATTCGATGACGTAACAAGCAAGGGTACTGAAGAAGAATCAGTTAGTACTACCGAGAAGTTTGATATAACAGAGAGTTATGACGTTTTAAAAGACGGTCCTGAAGAATTAGGAGGTTTGAAAACGGGTCACAATAAAACTACAGATGAAATCGTGAATGTAGGAAGCGAGACAGAACGGTTTACAGACACGATTGAATTCGATGACGTAACAAGCAAGGGTACTAAAGAAGAATCAGTAAGTACTACCGCGAAATTTGATATAATAGAGGGTCATGACGTTTTAAAAGACGGTCCTGAAGAATTAGGAGGTTTGAAAACGGGTCACAATAAAACTACAGATGAAATCGTGAATGTAGGAAGCGAGACAGAACAGTTTACAGACACGATTGAATTCGATGACGTAACAAGCAAGGGTACTGAAGAAGAATCAGTTAGTACTACCGATAAATTTGATATAACAGAGGGTTATGACGTTTTAAAAGACGGTCATGAAGAATTGGGAGGTTTGAAAGCGGGTCATAATAATACTGGATATGAAATCGTAAATGTAGAGAGCGAGACAGAACGGCTTCCAGTCACGACTGAATCTGATGACGTAACAACCACGGGCACTGAAGAAGTATCAGTTAATACTACCGACAAGTTTGATATAACAGAGAGTTATGACGTTTTAAAAGACGGTCATAATGAATCTACAGAAATCTTAAGCGCAGGAAAGTCGGAACAGTTACGAGTCACGACTGAATTTAATGAGGTAACAAGTGAGAAAACTGATGGAGACATAGAATTAAATACAAGTGAGAAATATACGATAGAAAGTTTTGACCTTTACAAAGAAAGTCATAAGAGTTTTGGAGATTTGGAAGCGGGTCATACAGAACCTGGAAATGAAATCGTAAATGTAGAGAGCGAGACAGAACGGTATCACGACACGACTCAATTTAATGACGTAAAAAGCACCGGCACTGAAGAAGACTGAGTTAATACTAGCGACAAGGTTGATATAACAGAGGTTTATGACGTTTTAAAAGACGGTCATGAAAATTTCGGTTTCAAAGCAGGTCACAATAAAACTACAGATGAAATCGTAAATGTAGAGAGTGAGACAGAACAGTTTAAAGTCACTACTGAATTTAATGACGATAAAAGTAATGGTATTGATGGCACCGAGAGTACTACCGATACATATCAAACAGAAAAATATGAAACATTAGAAAACTATGAGGAATTATGAAAACAACTAGTTTTTGCCCGCGGCTTCGCCGAGTTAATAAATATAACATACTAACATACATAAAACTGAAAATTCGTACCTTCAACTTTGCTAAAGATCATCACTTGATCAAATGCATAGTTTACGATTCAATCCTTACTAATATCGATTAAAATAATCGATGTTTTGGGTCCAAAAGATCGATTCTCCGATTAATCGATCTTAGATCGCCATCCCTAGTTCCCGTGGTATTTCCGGGATAAAACTATCCTATGTCCTTTCTCGGGTCTCGAACTATCTTTGTACAAAATTTCATTAAAATCGGTTCAGTGGTTTAGGCGTGAAGAAGAGACAACCAGACAGACAGACAGAGTTACTTTCGGATTTATAATATTAGTAAGGAGTATGGATTCTAACAAAAATATTTCAAGTACAAGTAGCAATTATTATAAGGACAGAAAACTCGACTGCTTATAAATAAATAGAGTAATAAAAAACAATGTTTTATTCCGTACCACCAACATTTTCATTTTTTTTATTTTTAGTATTTGTTACTGAGGACTAAGTTGGAACCCTAGGCGTTATAAGTATGTCTACCTTACGATACCTATCAAACCAGAACACAGCAGCGTTACACTGCTATTAGGGAGAAATCGATGTGGCGGTGGTGCCGCCGGATTCTAACCACAGAGGGTCTTTTTTTTTTTTGTTGACGAGGGGGAAACCTTCAAAAGGTACCCGATGCCTTGGGAGCGACACGGGGTTATGTGGGACTCTTACCGCACTAAAACCCCCCCGGTGACCGTCCTCAGCGCTGCGTAGAGGACTCCGGGATCTCCAAAGGAACGCAGCCGGAGACAAAGGGTCTACCACTAAATAATGTAATTATTATTTATATGCAGCTGTGTAAAATTAACCTCTTTCAAAGTTGTGGTAAGGGAGACATAATTACCAAGGCGTTCCAGCTTAGTCCTCCGGGGTAGCGGCGCATCTGTGGCCGACCTCAGGTAGGAATCTAATCCTATCTGGTTTTGATTACAATGTCCATGGGCGGCAGTAGCCACTTACCATCAGGTGGACTGCATGCTCGTCTGCTACTTGTATATTATAAAAAAAAAATGGGGAAAACGCAACTAAATAATTGATTCTCAAAGAGACGACGCAATTTAAAAACCCATAGATTTAGTCGGAAGTGTCGTAGATGATCATCTCATCTCATCATCATCAACCCACCACTGTCCCACTGCTGGGCACGGGTCTCCTCTCAGAATGAGAAGAATTTGGCCCTAGTCCACCGCGCTGGACAAGTGGTATTAGTAGACTTCACATACCTTTGAGATTTTTTTATAAATCTCTCAGGTATGCAGATTTTTTCGCGATGTTTTCCTTCATTGCTTAAGCAAATGACAATTAATTTCTAAAACGCATATAATATTGTAAAATCAGAGATGCGTGCCTGGGATTTGAACCTAGGACTCCTCGATCAAGAGGCCGAGCTACTTATATATATATTATAAATAAAAATTGGAGGGACGCAACCATATTATTGATTGTTTGAGACTACTAAATTTAAAAACCTTATTTACTTTCAAGTGCTGTTGATGACAAACACTTTATAATTAACAATAACAACACAATATTTGGCTACTATATTATATTAACTGGTACTTCCTTAACCGCAGAATGTACGTACCGATTGGCGTACGAGGAAAAACAATCACAGAATTAAACACAAGTACATTTCTGTATCATTTTTAAGTAAATTACAAAGTTAATTACCTAAGCACGAAAAGCTACACAAGAGAATTATTAAATAATATAATAATTATAGTTTATAAACTAAAAACTACGCTAAAATAGCACAAGGAAAATCGTTAATAGTGATTCCTGACAATCCTGATGAGGAGAATGGAATAAAATTATTAAAATCGTGTATTGTCATCGGTTCTTGATAATTATTCAAATTTTTAAATTAATCGAGTAAAAATCGAACATTCAAACATTCTGTTACATACATACATACATACATACATACATACATACATACATACAACCCAAGCTAATAAAAGCGTGGTAAAAAGTAACTTAATTGGCCAAGTGTGTGTCGAACTCGCAGACGGAGAGCTCCGTACCACAATAATATCATTCTGTTTTATTTTTAGTATTTGTTATCATAGCAACCATAGAAGTAAATACATTTTGAAATTATGCACTGTCTACATATTACGGTTTCTTGTATGAAGACCTGCAATTATTTTCAATTATCTTTTGTATTTTATAGTGTAAAAAACTCACGTGTCTATGAAAACAGCAATGTTAAGCGCTGCTGTGTTCCGGTTTGAAGGGTGTAAGCGAGACATACTTTTATAAGGCCTTCCCGCTTAGTCCTCAGGGGTAGCGACGCGTCTGTGGCCGACCTCACGTAGAAATCTAATCTTATCTGGGATTGATTACAAATATCCATGGGCGGCAGTAGCCACTTAACAGATGAGACTGCATTCAAATCAAATCAAATCAATTTTTTTTATTCAAAATAGGTTCTTTACAGAGCACTTTTTGAATGTCAATACAACTACCACCACTTCACAAGGTGTTTCGTTATGGAGAAGAAGCGGCGAAAGAAACTCCATAACACACATCTTTAAAAAAAAAAATGTTTTTGACAATGTCAACTTAACGTAATGGGACATGTGGAGCTGGAGCTAATTCAGACCACATCGTTTTGTCAGTCAAATAATCACTTACTTTATAGTACGCTTTTTTACATTCTATATTATAAACAAAAATATACAAAAATAAACTCAAAACAAATACACAGACAGATCCGCGCGACGCAACTAGTGAACAGATAAACAAACAGTACCAAGAATCGAGACTTTAAAGCGTATATGACTAACTATTATAACGAGCTCAATTAATACAATGCTAATTTTAGATATCGTAGCAACAAACATCTCAATTTAACGCAGTCTGCTCAGAAACCCGATGACAGAGACATGTATACATAAACAAAGTTAAAATAAGTGAAAATTAAGTCAAAATAAGTCAAAATGATGATCCCTGTGTACGCTTTGGTCGCACTCGTAAACATACTTGCGAAAATTCAGAATTACAATGTGCCGAAAAACCTACCGTACGAGATACGCATGCGGCGAGACTTGGCCAAACACAGTGATGTAAAAGTAGAAGATATTGTTAAGGACTTGTTCATACGAGATGGAAACTCCATACGAAAATACGAAAATGAAGGTTTGTTGAAGAACTTCATAGGAAAAATTAAAGAAAATGCAGGTGACGGTGTTGGAGCAAGAAATGAATTAAAAGACGATTTTCTAACAAGTGACTCAAGCAGTGATGTGCCGAATGAAATTAGTATTGACGGTTTAAAGTTTTTCAAAGATTTCTTAAATAAATACAGTGAAAATAATGACAATATTAGGAATTTTGAAGGGAATCCGGAAGTGAAAAAAGATTTTGAGGAGGAAAATGTTGAAAAATATAAAGAAAATAATTTAAATGTCTTTGAAATACCCAAAAGTGTAGAAATGGGAAGCAATAAAAAATACGACATGAAGAAAATTGAGGATTTATTAAAGTTGTTATTAGAAGATTCTTCAAATAGTGAAAATAAAGAATCGAATGAAGAAATCACTAAACTTATAGGAGATATTAAAAGTAGTGTTATAAGTAATAAGAATAAGAAGACATTGCAATATATTAAAGATAATAATCTACCAGAAGAGATTGACATATACGAAGGATTAAAACTTTTCGAAAATTTGAAAAACAACCAAAAAAATTACGTCACTTCTGAACATTTTCCGGAAAGGATCAAAAACAGCATTTTTGATGTAAAAAACAAAGAACCTACATTCGTTAACATTTATAAAAGAATGAAAAGAGCAACCAGTTATAATTATAATCAAAATAACTACGAAACTAAAAGTAGTTATGGTATCAATAATAATGATAATGGTTATAGCGCTAACGGCTACAGCAACGGTTATGGCAGTAACGGTTATAACAATAACGGTTATAGCAACAACGGTTATGACAACAACGGTTATAGTAGTAACGGTTATAGCAATAACGGTGATAACAGTAACGGTTATAACGATCCAACTCAAAACTATCACGTCACCGAGAAAACAACAATAAGCAAAGCCCTAAATTGGTTCAGAAATGTGGTAAGCCCACACGAGAAATATGTTATTAGAGACTATCCTGAAACGTATACCAGTACAATTGTACCTTATATTGCAAACGGCTACAATACGCCTCATACAGACTATAATAGTAAAATATCTTCCATACCGTATACTTCCAACGGTAATATTGCAAATGGTTACAATTCTCAAAGTATTAAACCAATTGACAGCTTAAATAACGGTTATGGTGCCCCACAATACGCTCCTTATCACGGTTATAACCAACAACCAGTGAATACAAATTTTCGACCGTTATACAACAGTACTAACGGTTTAAACCGTTACGGTGTCAATAATACTAATAACGGTTATAGCAATAACGGTTACGCTGTCGATAATACCAATAACGGTTATGACAAAACCGGTTACGGTATCAATAACGGTTACGAAAATAGCGGTTATAATAATATAAACGATAAAAACGGCACTACAACAGAGGCTGTTATTCTCGGAACGTGTTTCATGTGCAACTCTTTCGGATGTCCGAAATACACTAAACGAGTCGGTTTTATGTGTGTGCCAATGAAACATTGATTTTATATATGTGTGTGTAAACAACGGCTTTTTTGTGAATATCAAATGATGAGTAAGAATAGAAATAAATTTTTAAGCATTTGAAAATTAGTTGTTTTTTTTATTAATTTAATTTAGTAAAAGATCGTTTTGAGTCTTCCTAATGGTCATAGAAAATGTTGCTTTATCTACAAATTTGATTTGAGTCCACCGAATGGTAAGTCGCTGTCGCCTATGGACATCTCTGATCAACTCCATATGAGGAGATCTACCTAAAGTCAACCACGGGTGCGTTGTCAATACTGAAGAGTGAGGTGACCTCATAAATATGTGAAACACAGAATTGCTTCACGCTAGAATTTTCCGCCCCTTATAATGTGCCGCAGGCCGTTCCTGACATCCTCGATTGAGAATTTTGTAGCTTTAGCAATTATTTAGGAATTATAATAAAACACAAAATGGCCAACTCTTATAAACTTGTGTATATAAAGTCCGCGTAAAATTGCTAGTCCGCTCTGAATATAGAAATGAATCGCATCGCCATAGCAAATTGTATGACTACAGCTGCTCGCGACATATTCAGAGCGGACTAACAATTTGGTGCTGACTGTGGGCGCATACATGACTGGGCACCTGTGTATATGTGCGCGCGGTCGCCATTGTGTGTGTGAGTGTGCATGTCTGTGTGCGTGCATGCGCGTCCAGGCGTGCGAGCGTTTACGTGTGCGTGAGTATCTGCGTATGCAGTCCGCGACAAACTTTTAGTGCGCTCTGAAGTTGTTGCGTTTTAGTTGCGTGTTGCGTTTGGTTTAGTTAGCATATACTCCCTAACGTAAGGGCACACTAACGCAGCTATGTCCCCGCGGGCAAGAGCGGGCAGCTGACACGATGCTACCTAGCATTTAGGTAGCATTGTTACTACCTAGCATTTAGGTATCATTGTCACAGAGGGGCGCGCTGTCTTTGTCCCGCTAATATCTACAATTTGCTGTTGCGACGCGACTAGTTTCTATATTCGGAGCGGGCAAACAGTTTGGCGCGGACTCTAATTAAGTGCGCGTTTCAATGAGCATGAGCGCATAGGAGCTTGCGAGTCTATTGCGTGTGTATTTGTGTATGCGCGCCAGCGTGCCTCTGAATGCGTAAGTGCGCGCATGTGTGTATGTGTGTGTGTGTGTGTGTGTTCGTGTGTGTGTGTGTGTTCGTGTGTGTGTGAATGTGTGTGTGTGTGTGTGTGTGTGTGTGTGTGTGTGTGTGTGTGTGTGTGTGTATGTAATTGTGTCTGTTTGTGTGTGTGTGTACGTGTAACACGGCACTCACTGGGCGGTCGCAGCTGCTGCGGGTGCTCCACGAGGTTGGTGATCGCGCGCTCGTTCAGGTTCAGCACGATGTCGTCGCCGCCCGTGTTGCACGCGGCGACACGACCCCGCTCCGACGCCGGAAGCTCCTCGGCGGTGAGGAGGATCACGCTGTCCCACCTGCGAAAAAAATGCATATACAGGGTTACTGAAAATTCATACATTCCCTTGGAGGGGTAAAAGTAGAGCTCATTTGCAATAGGTTTTGTCATTAAGTACCCTAGCCGAGAGTGATTTGTTTTTGAGATATTCAAGTTTTTGTGTTTTTATTTCTAAATACCGATGTCAGGCGAAAAATAAAATACTTCTAAGTGAATGTCCTATTTTGATCCTATTTTTGTGCATAATCTTATACCTAACATCGCAACACTTCCTTAAAATGACAAAACGCTGTAGTAGTACTCTTAAACTTTACATTATGGAGGTCAATTTGCCAGAGTTCAATAAAAAAACCCTTTTTATTTCCACTTCAGAGTGAATTTGCATAAAGAGAATGTATGGAATGTGTCGTACAAATTATTAAAATAATAGCCCTATTTCACTAGCTATCCAAGGGAATGTATCGAATTTTCAGTAACCCTGTATAAATGTTCTATAAAGATTATCATTTACTGATTAACATTTGAACTAACATTTCAAGATTTTATTATTACATAATCTATAGCAAAGGGCGCCTAATTGAAATATGTATTTTTTTTTAAAAAAGGCTTTTTCTTATTTTGTTATTAATTATTACTTCCCAGAATTTGATCCTTATAAGCGACACTATCCGATAATGGAATAATACAGGATGTTTCTTTTTTATTTTTTAATGAACCCGTTCGATTCCCGGCTAGGGAAATAGATTTAAAATACATCTTGAAGATTAAAAATAATAACTAAATTAACAGACACAAGGGTGGACACACCATATCTTTAGCAGGATGGTAACTGACCACTCGACATCAGGCACCATAATTCTACAAGGGTACTACTTCGCGGCAAAATGCTAGTCCGCTCTGAAGTTGTTGCGAGCAGGTGTAGTCATACAATTTGCTATGGCGACGCGATTCATTTATATATTCAGAGCCGACTAACAGTTTTACGCGGACTGTAACACACCACTCTATATATATATATATATATATATATTATAGCGATCTCTCGATCGAGGGGTCCGAGGTTCAAATCCCAGGCACGCACCTCTGATTTTCAAATTTATGTGCGTTTTAGAAATTAATTATCACTTGCTTAGACGGTGAAGAAAAACATTGTGCGGAAACTTGCATACCTGAGAGATTTATAAAAAAAATCTCAAAGGTATGTGAAGTCTACCAATACGCACTTGGCTAGCTCGGTGGACTATGGCCTAATCCTTCTCATTCTGAGAGGAGACCCGTGCCCAGCAGTGGGACAGTAATGGGTTGATGACTTTTTTTGTTTTTTTTTTTTTATAATATAAGAGTAGCAGACGAGCATGCAGTTCACCTGATGGTAAGTGGCTACTGCCGCCCATGGACATCTGTAATCAACCCCAGATAGGATTAAATATTCACACCTAAGGTCGGCCACAGATGCGCCGCTACCCCTGAGGACTAAGCTGGATTGCCTCGGAAAAGTCTATCTCCCTTACCACACCCTTCAAACCGGAACACAGCAGCGCCTAACACTGCTGTTATTAGGTAGAAATAGGTGTGGGGGTGGTGCCGCCGGAGTCGAACCACAAAGGGTTCTACCTTCTAAATCTCATAATGATGATATCTCTAGTATGGATGGATGGTAGCTCACCACTCGATGTCCGGCACGCGGTCGGATATGGGCGTGTCGGCGGCCAGTAGCGCCAGCTTGGTGGCAGACGAGATGCCGGTCTTGCGCGCTATCTGGGATATCTCGCTCTGTAGCTTTTCGAGTTGCGCCTGAGCATGGGGAAAAATTGAAATTTTAATAAAAAAAAATAGTATGTGAGTACTTACACGCAGGTAAATATTCATATTTACTCTTTGACATAATCAATAAAAAAAAATTGCGTATTATTTTGTTTAGTCCAAATAAGGGAACAACCAATGTATGAAAGCATGAATAAATTGTATGTAAGCGCAATATCGTAACATCGGCGCGCGCAACTTCGTCCCACACTAAAAATATGCGTATTATCGACGAACGCATCTTAATTCCAAGCTAATGATTATTATGTGTTACACCGGCGCGCTCATCGAATATCACACTAATGTCTGAATACATGTTCTTTTTTTATTATTTTAGTAATGTCTCTTTGTAGAATAGTACACTGTATGAAGTGTTCGTGGATGAGCGGGGTATAGTCCGCGTCAAACTGCTAGTCCGCTCCGAATATAGAAACGAGTCACGTCGAATAGCAAATGGTAGATATTAGCGGGACAAAGACAGCGCGGGACCGCCCGCTGCCCACTCCTTACGTTGCTACGGAATATATGTTTGTAGTTGTGCGCAACAACTTCAGAGCGGACCAGCAGTTTGGCGCGGACTATATCTGTAACACAGGTCTAGAACCAAGTACAGCTATTAAGCTACAGGCTATAAGTCAATAAAATATTTTTATTAAGCTATCGCATAGCTTTTATCGCGGGCTTTGAGCGCGGCGACCGAATCGAGAAATTCCGTAACGAAAATTAATAACACCTTTGTTGGATATCAAGTCTCCAGGCAACCGAGTTGCTGACTGTCAATAGAAAAATATGGATATAATTGAATAAAGTATTATTTTACATTCCTTATTATTTTATTTGATATTGGCGACGCGATGTCGAATGAACTAAAAAACAATAAGAAAATACGAGCCACATTACGTGGGTTAATGAAACGAACCGAAAATTATTTTTTTTGTTCACATCAGTATGCGTATCTCACCTTAACCCTCAACCGCTCGGCCATCTGGCGGAACTTCCCCGGCTCGTGGAAGCGCAGCGCTCGCTTCGCGCGTGTGGGCGGCTTGCTCGCCACGCGCTCGTCCACCCACGACGCATCGGCGGTGGGCTCCGCTGCGGTGTGGCCGGAGAGCTGCGCGCGGAACTCCTCGCGACGCTTCGCGCGGATGTTCGCCTGGAAATATGATGTTTTTTGGAAAAAAATATGAGATTTTTTACAAAATCGATTGATAAAAAAACGATACTATATAATTGGTTAGTAAACGTTGCAAGTTCCGCATTTCTATTTACACGGACAGTTTTACACGGACTATATGTATGCACGCGCTTTAAGCGACCCGGAATGTAGGGACGGGACTGGCCGCACACTAGCGCAGGGACTGCTGTATGTGTGTGTGTCTGTGTGTGTTTTACATCTATGTAATAAGCAATCTGTGTGTGCGCGCGTGTATTCTTTACTGCGTTCGTGTTAGTATGCGCGCGCACAAACGTATATATACGTACGCGTGCGTTTGCGTACATACCTATATGTTTAGAAGCTTGCAAATAATATTAATTAAAAAAATGTGTGTGTGTATGTGTATGTTCTGTACGAACATACACGTTGAGGTGTGTGTGTATACGTGTCAGATGTAAGGGTGCATATGTGTGTGTGTGTGTGTGTGCGTGCGTGTGTGTCACCTTGAGCGTGGGTGCGACGTGTGTGAGCTGCACGCGCTTGCCGGTGGGGTCGACGGTGCGTCCCTCGCGGTCCAGGATCAGCGGCGCGGGGCCCGACCTCCCGGCCACTAGTGCACCACCTGTATAATAACAAAGATTCGTTTAATTTCGCTACTTAGAGCCTCTAGGCGTACCTGCTAGCGCTAGCTAAGGAAAAAGTCGTCAAAACCAAACAAAAATCTGTGAAATGTCTATAAATCACTGAAAAAAAGGTCACCGGAATCATACGTTAATCGTGGGAAATAAGTCTGTGATACATTTGTAATTTTGTAAAATTGAATCAACTTTTGAGACTGGGAAACACCATTCAACTCCGCCCCGAGCCTCCGACGACCTTAGTCATAATACATTTTTATATAAATATTGTTCGGTCTTTCGTAAGCTGATACTTATTTCCCCAAAATCGACTAGGCCATTTTTTGGCTCCCCAATCACCCCTTAAAAATCCTGTAAATACGTCTATATATGATTTAAATTATTAAAAGGTTTCAATTATTATTATTTTCAATATTCACCTGCTAACTTCCTCTGTATCCTCGCCTGCAGCTCAGCGATCTTCCGTTGCTTCTCCAGCTCCTCCTGGCTCACCGGCATTGTTTCTGGAAAAATATATATCTTTCATTGCATTACATTGAACAACCCTCACGCTTTCAAGAACGAAAAACCAGAGCTGATATCATTTTAAGAAATTTTTATTCGCAAATTCGTCTGAATTTGGCGAATTTCTATTAAAATGTTTGGATACTCGCCGAGTACAGATGAGTAGACGCGTGTGCGAGTGTGTAAATAAATTCCTCTGATGTATTCCCTCTCTATTCGACACGGGGTTTATACTCGCCATTGTTCGGCGTAATATTCGGCAAATAAATTCCCCGTAACACACACACCGCGTTTCGAGTACAGTATCTAAACATCGTATTACATACTCGTCGAGTGCACACGAATATGAGCGTATCCAAGCGGGTTTATACCGTATTTGAGTGTATTCAGTCGGTCAAAGTGCGCTGCGGTCACATACTCATCATTGTTTAACGATTTAATTCTTCGTGCACAAAGAGTAGATGAATTTACATAAATTATCTGAGTGTACTCCATTGTTCGGCAAACTATTCGGCGAATATTTCGCCTACCCACACTCACCGGGCTTGGAGTACAGCACGGGCTTAATGACGCTGGGCGGCGGGATGGCGTTGTTCTGCTGCATCTGGACCTTGATGTGCTGGGCGGCAGCCACCGCAGCGCTCACGGGCTTCGGCTCTCCCTTCATAGCGACCAACATGCGCTTGCGCTCTTCTATCTCGCGTTGCGCGTTCGCCATCATCAGCTGGAAGACAAGAGATAAAAGATTTTCTTAAGCAGCAAATAGTCATGCAGTCCACCTGATGGTCAGTGGCTACTGCCGCCAATGGACATCTTACTAGATGCTCAAATGAACTCAAGCCCAGATATAATTAGACACATATTGCTAATGTCGGTCACAGACACGCCTCAGGACTAAGCCGTAATATCTTTGATAAGTATGTCTACCTGATCACGTAGTTCAAGCCAGAAGTTATTAGGCAGAAATAGGTGTGGAGGTGGTACCGCCAGAGTCTAACCACAGCGGGTTCCACCACGTAATGACATCCATGACAGAATGTTACAAAATTTGGTTCTTTTTAATACCCCATAAACATATTTTCAAATTTTACATACACAAAAATTGAAATTTGACAATTTCTAATGTTGTATTATTAAACAATCTTCAGACTAATCGATCTTTAATAGGCAAAACATTAATTATTAATAAGGTAAAAAATCTTTTTAATCGTTTACCTATCAACTTCACCCACCTTAATCTTATCAGCACTGAGCCCAGCCATCTTGGATCCGATGGTCTCGCCCTCCGGCATTACGGAGGGTATCTCGATACCGTTCCCGATCTTGTCCTCCTTCTCCCTCTCCCTCTCCTTGTCCTTGTCTCTGTCTTTCTCTCTCTCCTTGTCCTTCTCCTGCTTATCCCGTTTGTCGTCACGGGGTTCATGTTTGTCGTCGTGGCGAGATCTGGAATGGTATAAAGGTTTAGGAACTCTTCCACGATACCACTGTGAGTTGTCATCAGATTTACACACTTAGCAATTGCCACAAACTCCCAACCTCTGCAAGCAATTGGCTTAATTAGTTTGGGACAATTTAGTACATAAACTAAGTCAATCCACATGTTCGTATTTGTGACAGTTTGCTGAAGTTTGTCAAGCATGTGAACATATGGGACACAAATAGATCTAGCAGGAACAAGATTGGAAAATTGAAATATGTCGATAACTACCTAATTATCTCTTTTAATCTTAAATAGGCAAATCTTTGGCAGGTATGAATGAATTATGCAGAAATTATCAGAAATTGATCTTTGGTAGACAGACAGGTTTGGTAAGTTTTTTGCCAACCAACATTGGCAAATTAATTTTGATCTTTAATGGACAATTGATTACAACATAACAAAATATGACATACCGCTTAATATCCCTATCCTTGTCCCCATCATGTTTCCGCTTCTGTGTCTTGGAAGTAGATATGAACTCCTGTGCCAGTGCTAGGATCTTATCCGCTAACTTGCTGGCCTTCTTGGAGTCGATGTGAGCGGATATCTTGTCGATGATCTTGCGCCGCTCGTACCTGCAACCGGAGATTTGGTGCAAAGCTATGGTTTTTGTGTTCGTTATAACTATTGAACATTATATAACATGATTGTGTTGTTGTTACTATTCAATTGTTTCATTTTTTTTTTTAAAGTACCAAGTAAGTAATAGGTACTTTATATTAATTACAATCTAGCCTAATTTAAGACTAATGAGTAATTCTACGCTAACTTAAACTGCTAAATAATCATATAATGAAGGCGGCGTCCTCTGACACTGCACTTCTTTGTAACACATAAGGGAGTAGACACATTGTTCTTGTGTTCTATAATGTTCACTTATCACTATTTCACTAACACTACACTGTGTCATGTCACAAGCTCAAAGGGTTTCATAAGATGAGACTTTCATAAATCACATTTTTAATTACTGATAAAATGAATTGACCAAGTGACCAAGTAAAACTTGCTCCATACATAACTTCGGTACTACCAAGATTTTCATATATTTTTTAGTTTTATTATTTGTTATTATAGCAGTCAGAGAACTAAATTCATTGTAGACATTTGAACTGTCTACCTATTACAGTTCAATAGATAAAGTGAAAAATGTCGAATAATATCAGTATTGCCACACCTATTTCTACCTAATAACAGCAGTGTTAGGCGCTGCTGTGTTCTGGTTTGAAGGGTGTGGTAAGGGAGACAGACTTATCCAAGGCGTTCCAGCTTAGTCCTCAGGGGTAGCAGCGCATCTGTGGCCGACCTCAGGTAGGGATATCTAATCCTATCTGGGGTTGATTACAGATGTCCATGGGCGGCAGTAGCCACTTACCATCAGGTGGACTGCATGCTCGTCTGCTATTCTTATATTATAAAAAAAAAAATTATATGACCACACCACATTATATTTTCAATATTTTTTGTTTTAACTTCAAAGAAGGAGGTTTTTCAATTTGACCGTATATATACTTTTTAGTATTTGTTGTTATAACAGCCACTGTTATACATCCTCTACAATAATTTCAAGTGTCTATCTATTACAGTTCAGGAGATAGAGCCCTGTGACAGACGGACAGACAGCGAAGGCTTAGGAATAGGGTTTCCATTTTACCCTTCGGGTCCGAAACCCTGATAATAAATGTTTTGTAAATACTTTGGGTTTAATTCTTAATGATTATCAAAACAGATAATTTTCATTCTTTTAAATTAATATTCTCCTCATATGGAAGGTATCTGGCACCTTTCTAGCAATGCGAAACTGCTTAACACTAGAAATGGGTGTGATGGTGGTACCTCCCCGATCAAAACATACTGACTGTATCAGTTTTACGCTTACATTTCGAGATTGAATAATGTAACATTCTATTATTTTTTTAACATTTATTTGTGTAACAAATATTATTACACAAAAAATAGATAAAAAGTTTGTATGTCAGAATCAGTCTTTAAATATTGCACATAATTTTTTTTACTAACACATAAAAGCATCAAGTTTTATCCACATTTTTTGAATGTGGCGAGCAATCATAGACATCCTGCTCATAATGAGACTCGGGCCCAGCAATGGGACTGTATAGTTTGATGACGATACTGGTGATTTTTAAAATACTGTTATTGTATCAATACTTACACTTTTATAGTACGTATGTTCACTCACCCATTAGTCAAGCACGACCCGACAGTCGACAGAAGCGACCCGTCCGACTTCCCTATCGTCCGGTAAATGGCGCGGTCCAGCGACGACCGCAGCTCCTCCACTTCCCGTCTAGATAACTGCAGAGCCATCTTCGATAATAAACGAGTTACAACACAAAATTAAATTTATTTTCGCCTTTTAGGTTACCTTCGCTGTATCGGCTTTGAGCCCCAGTTTTGCACCAAACTGTGTTTTGGGATGGATTTAGCTGGGTTTTTGACAAAATCAGCTAGATTTATTCCATTTTTAAGTAAATGGTAAATGGTTTGGGTAATGCGTTATTTTCGCATCGTTTGACGTAAACATCGACCATAAACAAGCCCAACAAGACAAAAGATTCGTAAGATGCACAGATTATTAAGTTTGAAAAATCTTAATATTCCTCATTCTACTGTGGTCAGGCATACACCTTTTGATTTAAATAAAAGTTAAAATATAAGAATTCAATTAAATTGTAATGAAAAATGTTAAATTTTGTTTCCAAACTTCTACTTTTATTATCTAGAATAATTTTTGTCTATGACTATGGAATCGTTCCATTATACGCAATACGCATGATACTATGAAATGTAAAATCAATCGTGACAGCTATGTATTATGAAAACAACTGACATTCTAAAAACTCTTACGTACAACGTAACGTTGCTAATTCAACAAATGACAATTTTAGTGACAATCTGACAACAGTAAACGAGTTTTGTTGTTATTTTCAAATTGGCGGAAAATTATAATTTACGCTCATTTAATCCTACTTATCTTAGGTGAAACGTCACAAAAGTAAAACTCTTCAATAAATCCTCTAACATTTACGCGCTAAAATCCTCAAAAACAAACAAAACATAACCTAAAATGTCTGACGACGAGGATATGATTCTGGCGAAGCGAGCCAGGATGGTCCACTATGGGTCCCTGGAGGAGCAGGAGAAGGCGCGGTTGGCCGCGCTGGCTGCGGCCGCCAGGGATGGGCCTGAAGAGAGCAGTGGGAAAGAGTTCGGTGATATTCAGATTTCAAATGGTAAGGACTCGATCATTTCTGTAGATATGATGTTACTTTCTATGAAGATGGGAGGACCATTTGTGGTTAGACTGATGACGCCCCCCGCTACACCTATTTCTGTCTTATAATAGCAGTATTGTGCTTGTGTTTCGGTATGAATGGTACAGAAAGGGAAACAATTATCCGGAGTGTTCCAAATTAGTACTCAGAGTGCTACCCCTGTAGGCCAACCCCAGTTAGGATTCTAATCTTATCTGAGGTAAAACAGATGACCATACACATCAGTAGCCACTTACCATCAGGTGGACTGCATGCTCATCTGCTACTACCATAAATAAAAAAAATAGTTTTGCGCTGTATGCTTGTTTGCCACTCCTATTTATACAAAAAAATATGTAAATAAGAAACAGCCATTTTATAATAAATACTTCTTATTTATTTATCTTATTTTCTCAATTTTGTTTTCATTACAGAATACATGGACTTAGAAGATGAAATGTCTAAGGACAAGAAGGCTCTGCTCGAGGAGTTTGAGAGGAGGCGGAAGGCTCGCCAGCTTAATGTCTCTACTGATGATGATGAGGTAATATAGATCCCACTGCTGGGCATAATATTCTCATAACTATGAAAGGCTAAGGCACCAGGCCAGGCAAAGGGACTGCTGGACATGAGTTTCCCAAAAGTATGGGAGGCCTGAAGATTGATATGCTACTCCTATGTAGAAAGATAGATAGATAGATAAATTGAGCAACAAATTGATTAATTAGCTAACCAACCAATTAATCAATTGGTCAATCAATCAATGGATTGGTCAATCAATCAAACAAATCTAGTTGTACACAATTAATGATTTATTATTAAAAACAGTTTACAATTTATTATGGACAGTTACATAAAATTAATTGTCTGCCCACATTTGGCATGTTAATTTATTATGCCCTACTACTGGGCATGCCGCACAATTTACCCCTTAGTTTGTTTTGGGACCACCAATATAATTAAATTATTTTATTGCCAGCCAAAAACTAATAGAAAAAATTAATAGAAAAAAATATCCATAAATTAATTAGTACTGAATAATCTCTATAATTTTTCTACTGAACAGGTAAGGAGAAGCCTCCGTCAACTTGGTGAGCCTGTGTGCTTGTTCGGCGAGGGTCCTGCTGAAAGACGTGTTCGATTAAGGGACTTGCTCAGCTAGTGAGTATTATTTACAATGTATAGAGGCGCTAAGCTTTAGCTTTGTTGACATTATTGTCCCACTGCTGGGCATGGGTCTCCTCGCAGAATGAGAAGGATTAGGCCATAGTCCACCGAGATGGCCAGGTGCATATTGGCAAACTTCACATACCTTTGACAACTTTATTTGGTAAAGATATATCAGGTATGCAGGTTTCCTCTTAATCTCTTATTATTAATAATTAATCTCTTATATAATATATATAATTTTGAAAAAAGTTTAGTGGTATCTAGGATTCAAACCGACCCCTAGATCGAGTAGCCGAGTTTCAAGTGAACCTATGATATTTTTAGTATATTCATTTTCATACATACTAATATTATCCATATATACATACTAAATATAATATTATACATACTATACATACATAATAAATATTAAAATGTTTACTTCCAGCTTGGGTGAAGACGCAATAAACAAGAAGCTGGAGGAGGAGGAGGCTCGGATAGAGCGGGACCGCGGGCGGGAGGGCACCTGGTACCACGAGGGGCCGCCGGAGCTGCGCGGCGCGCGGCTCTGGATAGCGCGCTACTCACTGCCTAGGGCTAAGATGAGGTGGGTATTAGTCATGTTAAGTTGATACCTACATTCGAGGATAGGTCCGAGATTTAGGTAAATTTTACCTCTGGGTCCGGGATTCGTGACGGGATTGTGTCCAGGATTCTCGAGAACTCCGGGATTAAGTGTGAAATTGATGTCAGAATTTAAATACAGGATCGATGTTCTGATAAAGTTTTCTTTCAATGTCAAAATAGTAGCAGGGTTAAATCCGAGATGAAGTTTGAGATTGATATTGGAGTCAAATTTGAAATTTAATCTGGGATTAATGTTGGAATAAACTCTGGGATCAAGGTCAGGATTAAGTTTGAGATCGATGTCGGGAGTAACCCCGGGATGGATGTAAGAAAAGTCTAGGGTCATGTCCGGGATCAATATTATAGGTATTAAGTCCTGTTACCACTTACCATCAGATGGATTGCATCCACATTGTACCAGGTCTATATAGTAATATTACTTTATATTTTGAGGACAAATAATATTTTTTTACTTGATAAAAAAAATATTTAATTTTGTTTTTCAGGTTAACGAAAGCCCGTGAGGAGTTACAATTGGCTGGTAGTGTGCGAGCTGCCGCTAAACAGGAGTCGCAGCGGAAGGCCTCCGCCATGTCCATATACTGCAGCCAGGTATATAGACAATAATATATCACTTAGTCGAATGGGTATCGTAGAGATGGCGATAATTCCCTAAAAATATTGATTTTTGATTGTTTCCAATCAAAGTGTGATAAATCGATTCATAAAAGAATCGATTTTCCAAAAATCGAACTTCGATCTACTCAGGTGCGAAGCTAGGAAAAAAATGCTCATCAGAACCAAACAATGAAGGAAATATGAAATCGTTAGCGACAAATGTCTATAACACATTTGTTAATATTCAATAAACTTCGAAAAAATCGAATTTCGATTTTCTAGAATGAAATATTGATTCACAGAATCGATCTATTACTAGTAATCGATTAAAATAATCGATTTTTTTGTTCCAAGAGATCGACTCTTCGGTTAATCGGTATCAGATCGCTATCCCTACATCATGGCTTGATAAATATTGACTGAATAAAGTTGATAGTCAGATTTTTTTAATATAGGAGTAGCAGATGAGCGTTAGGTCCATCTGATGGTAAGTTCTTACTGCCGCTCGTGGACATCTGTAATCAATCTCAGATAGGATGAAATATTTCTACATAAGGTCCGCCACAGATGCGCCGCTACCTCTGAGGACTACGCTGGAACGCCTCGCAAAAGTATATCTCCCATACCGCACCCTTCAAACCAGAACACAGCAGCGCTTAACACTGTTGTAATGAGGCAGAAATCGGATTGTGGTGGTGTGGTGCCTTGGTGTCGAACCATTAGACTTACATATACCATTTATAACACAAGATATTCTCATATTCCTTTCAGATCGGCGACACTAGACCCATAAGCTTCTGTAGGTTCAGTTCTGACAGCCAAATGCTCATCACTTCCAGCTGGTAAGCAAACAGCAATATTAATTCAAAGATTAATTCTAGTTTGAACAGTAATTCAGTTACTCTTACTTACAAAGACGCGCTTACTTACAAACTTACAAATACATACATATATACATACATACATACATACATAATTAAATAATTGTACAATATTATTTTTATTGGTTTATTTCATATAACGGTGTATAAAAATATAAAATGAAAGACAAATTATGCTGAATTATGTTGAAATCCAAAATTTTATACTCATACACTCCCTTTCATTGTCTTACAACTCACCACCCATTCTCTTTTCCCTTCCTCTCCTTTCTCCTTAATTCTCTCTCACACACACACATATTTTTATTTAAGCTTTGTGTTATATATGTGCAGCTTTGTACAGCAGTCATTATAATGTAAAAAAATATTTTTTATTTAAAAGCAACTATCATTAATTCTAGGTCCGGCCTTATCAAAGTATGGTCGGTACCGGACTGTACGCTACTCCGCACACTCAAGGGCCACACGTGCAACGTCAGCGCCGCGGTGTTCCACCCGCAGGCGACCATACCGCAGCACTTTGTTGACAAGGTTAGTGCTGTGTGTCCCTAAGTCCGGCACTAACAAACTATGGTCGGAATAGTCCGCGCCAAACTGCTAGTCCGCTCTGAATATTTAGTTTCCTTTGTCGAGGACCTTGCTGAGGATGTTGACCGTGGACAGTCTGTTGATGTTATTTACACTGACTTCAGCAAGGCCTTCGACAAAGTGAGCCATGAAATATTGTTAAGAAAACTTTCATCTTGTGGAATTGCCGGAAATTTACTACAATGGTGCCGATCTTATTTAGAGAATAGGAAATCTATGGTTGTGGTGGGCGGTTACAGGTCCGAGCCTTTTGTTACACTATCTGGTGTTCCTCAGGGCTCGCACCTGGGACCCCTGTTGTTTAATTATTTTATTAACGACATCAATGAATGTTTCGAACACTCGAAATTTTTAATGTTTGCCGATGATCTAAAATTTTATGCCAAAGTAAACTCAGTAGAGGATAGTATATCACTTCAGATGGACTTGGATAGACTCGTGTTATGGAGCAAGTTGAATGGTATGGATTTAAATGTTAAAAAATGTCAAGTGATTTGTTTTACTAGGAAAAATACAACTGTTCCTCGTTCATATCTCATAAACGGCGTACCTCTTGATGAGACAGACAGTATTCGGGATTTGGGAGTAACTCTAGATAGGAAATTACGTTTTAACATTCACGTTGATAATATAGTAAAAAAAGGATTTAAAACATTGGGTTTTGTTTTGC
Organism: Epargyreus clarus; assembly: GCF_041222505.1. Classification (NCBI taxonomy): domain Eukaryota; kingdom Metazoa; phylum Arthropoda; class Insecta; order Lepidoptera; family Hesperiidae; genus Epargyreus; species Epargyreus clarus. Next base: position 815,600 of record NW_027332229.1, read on the forward strand.
GAACTTGTAGAGAATTCAAAAACCCAGGTACTAAGATCGCGATATACAACTCTCTTGTTCGCAGCGGACTCGATTACTGTAGCGTGGTTTGGAATCCATACTACGATGTATATAACAAACGCATAGAGAGGGTTCAGAAGCGGTTTTTATGGCACTTAGTCTATAGTTGCAATTTAGCTAAAGTTTTACCAAGCTATATTGACCGATTACGCTACTTTAGTCTGACATCTCTATACCATCGAAGGAACCTGCTGGATAATATGTTTCTCTATAAACTCGTTAATGGGCATATCGATGATAGTTATTTGGTTTCTCAGATAAATATATCTGTGCCAAGAGTATTGCCTAGACATATGAAGTACACTCCTTTTCTAACTAAATCGGCCAAATCTAATTTAGGGCATAACTCTCCTTTAAATAGATCAGTCAGAAGCTATAATGTCATTCATCACCGCAATGCAGACATTTCTCCATGCAGTGTACATGGTAAAGAACAGTCACACCCTCAGAATAGCATAGATATTTTCTCAAATAGCATGTACAATTTTAAGCATAATCTAATTAACATTTTGAAATAAATTTCTAAATTTTTAATTACTTTTATGATTGTTTATTTTCTTTTTGTATGTAATAATGCAATTTTTTTTTCATCAATGTATTTTTATAATAATAATCAACATGTAATTTATAATTGTTATGAGAAATTTAAGTGTTAACATTTTACAATTATTTCATTAATTTATATTTACAGTTTTATTCAATTCTTTCCATTTAATTTGTATACTATTTCATGTTATTCTATTATTTGCATTGTAGTTTGCACCTATAATTGAGGTAGCACTTGTACCTGTGTCTTATTTCCTTTTGTGTACCTCTACCGATTGTTGGTGTATACTTTGTTGGTGTAACATAATAATAATAAATAAATAAATAAATAAATAATATAGAAAAGAGTCGCGTCGCATCAGCAAATTGTAGATATTAGCACATAGCGCAGTTAGTGTTACGCCGTTAGTGTTAAGCCCTTACGTTGCTACGCAGTATATGCTTGTGGTTATGTTCCACCGCATTAGCTCTCTGACTACACCTGCACGCAACAACTTCAGAGCGGACTAGCAGTTTGGCGCGGACTATACTAGACTGTACGCCACTCCGGACTCAAAGGCCCCACGTGTAATGTTAGTACCGTGGTGTTGTATCCGCAGGCGACGATACCGCAACACTTTGTTGACAAGATTAGTGTTGTGTGTCCCTAGGTCTGGCCCTAGCAAGGTGTGATAATTACGACTCGCACAAATAAAATTTCTAATTAAAATTTAAAAAATTTCTTATTACCCAAAGAAAAAACGGAAACCTATTACTAAGCCTTTTAATATCTGTCACAGGGCTCTATCTCTAAACCGTAATAGATAAACACTTGAAATTATTATAGAGTATGTATAATTATGGCTGTATAATAAATACTAAAAATATAAATAGTTGAAAATAAATGGGGGTCGTTATACAAAAAACCCCCATTTTTCGACGTTTTTCGCTTTATCTATTGAACCGTAATAGATAGAGAATTAAATTTTTGACAATACGTGTATTTTTGGTGGTACGGAACCTTCCTTGTGCGTTCGACTTGCACTTGGTCAATTATTTTCGTTTTTTGCATCTTACAGATAAAAATATCAAAAGAAACAGACCCGGACGCAGTCGAATCAATGGATTTAGCAGACGAAGCCTCGGAGAAGTGCACGATGGCGTCGTGTTCTTACGACGGTACTGTTCACCTGTGGAATTTTGTTAGGTGGGTAGATGTCCCACTGCTGGGCAATGGGCTTGTCCCAGAGGCTTAGGTTAGAGTCCAGTAATGTTCATATCTGGGTTGGTATGCTACACATACATTTAAGAAATATTTATGTCACATTGAAATTACAAACGAAATGTATTTTTATTTAAACAACCGTCAAATCTTAAGTTTTCACATTAGTGGTATTGTTTATCTCCATAATTATATCGATTTATTAACTATGTTTCTCATTTCATAACATTTTTTTCTAATCGTTCAAACTTAACTTTTTGTTTCATTACCTTTTTTAAATCATTTCATAAACTTTTTGATTAATTCATGACAATTTTTTGAAATTATGAAGAATATCACTAAATTTTAGTAATATTCTTCATAATGTTTTTGAATCATTTCATGAAAATTATTTTTCATACACTTTTTGGGTACTTACCTTTTTTAAATCATTTCATAAACTTTTTGATCAATTCATGTTTTTGAAGAATATCACTAATATAACAAAAACATATAATTTTAATGATATTGTTCATAATGTTTTTGGATCATTTCATGAAAATTATTTTTCGTTTCATGACGTTTTTCAAATCATTTCACGTAAATTTCATTTGTCATTTTATGAAAGAATTATAAATATTTATGATTCTATATTGTAATTTCCAGCGAATCCCCCATAGCGTCGTTGGATGGTCACTCACCATCGCGCGTGTCCCGCGTGGAGTTCCACCCATCTGGTCGTTTCCTCGCCACCACCGTGTTCGACCACTCGTGGCGGCTGTGGGACCTCGAGACTGGTAGGTGACCACCATGATGACCACCACTCTACCACCACCATCACCAATCCCGCTTCCTCGCCACCACCGTGTTCGACCACTCGTGGCGGCTGTGGGACCTCGAGACTGGTAGGTGACCACCATGATGACCACCACTCTACCACCACCATCACCAATCCCGCTTCCTCGCCACCACCGTGTTCGACCACTCGTGGCGGCTGTGGGACCTCGAGACTGGTAGGTGACCACCATGATGACCACCACTCTACCACCACCATCACCAATCCCGCTTCCTCGCCACCACCGTGTTCGACCACTCGTGGCGGCTGTGGGACCTCGAGACTGATAGGTGACCACCGTTGTACTGTAGTGGTGACCACCACTTTACCACTGAGCAGACGAGCAATCCACCTAATGGTAAGTGGCAACTGCCGCCCACGGACATCTGTGATTAACTTCAGATAAGATTAGATCCTATAGTCCGCGCCAAACTACTAGTCCGCTCTGAAGTTGTTGCGAGCAGGTGTAGTCATACAATTTGCTATGGCGACGCGATTCATTTCTATATTCAGAGCGGACTAGCTGTTTTACGAGAACTATGTACTGAATTAAGATTTCGAAGTTATGTACACGTTCAGGCGTATACACAACGCTATCTATTGGTGAATAGCGAATAAAAAAGTTTTGCCATTCCAGCCACGGAGGTGTTGCATCAAGAGGGACACGCGAAGCCGGTGTACAGTGTGGCCTTTCAGTGTGACGGGTCTTTAGCAGCCACTGGGTAAGTACAAACAAACTAAATAAGGGAACATACTATTACTCAAAGACTAGTTTTTGATTGACCACAACGTACGTCATTGCTCCAACGAAATGCATATGGCATGTGTGTTAAAATATTTAATAAAATACCTGACTATGTCAAAAAACTGCCAATAAATAAATCTAGAATAAAAGTGAAAAAGTGAAACAATTTCCGTTGACAGCAGTTTATTATGACAAAAGAATTTTTGAATGATGATTTTGACATTTAAATTAATTTTGTATTTCCTTGTGTAATGTATAATTTAATCTAAATAATTAAAATTTCAAACCATTTAATTTTTTTTAGTTTCATTTAATTTTATATAATCTATTTTGATTTAATTTAATTCAGTTTGCATGCTTAAGGAAGGCTGAATAAGAGACTTTTAATATTGTATGTAACATCTTTTCTCACTGTTCCAAGCAAATAAATTATCTTTAACTTTACCTTTATTAATTAGGTCATAATATCCGAAGACGCGTGGTAAACAGGAGCGGTTTAGAGTAGGGCTATTACTCTTAGGTGGTGTTGTTGCCCTGGGGCCCCCACAAGAGAGGGGCCCCTGCAATAGAGAAAAAAATGCTTATTACAGGCAACCTTTTTTTATAATATTTTCATTTAACTAATAATGTCTGTTTGTTGTAATAATTTGAATTTTTAGCAATCAAATTAAAAAAAAATACAAAATGAAAATTATTCAAAAAATAATTAATTAATTAAGCGACACAGTTCTTAGTATTGCAATTGTTTACGAATGTACACATTGAGAAAATTCTGTTTCAATAAAATCTTTAACAATCTTAAATTAGAGGCCACCGCTCGTTTTGGGACACCATGTATCGTTTTGCAACGTGGTACGATCTTTAATAAAGTTTTTTTTCGTATTTGTAGCCATCATTTCTTATATTTTCGGATTTAGCCATCTAAGACTATGAAATATTCTTCTTTTACATATGAATGTTATGTTATTAGTGGTATGGACGCTGTAGTCATTACTTATATTTTGGAATTTAGCCATCCAAGCCTTTAAGAAATATTCGTCATTTATGTAATATGAATGTTATGTTACCAGGGGTATGGACGCATTCGGTCGCGTATGGGATCTCCGTACGGGGCGGTGTGTGATGTTCCTGGCGGGGCACCTCGGGCCGTTGCTAGCGGCCGACTGGGCGCCCGCGGGACACCAGCTCGCCACCGCCGCCGCTGACCACCAGGTACATGCATAGTCCGCGCCAAACTTCTAGTCCGCTCTGAACTTGTTGCAGGTGTAGTCATACAGCGACTCGTTGCTATATTCAGAGCGGACTAGCAGAGTTTGTCGCGGAGTGTAAATACCGCGTAATACTGCTGCTCCGCTCTGAATATAGAAACGAGTCGCGTCGCAATAGCAAACCGTATGACTACACCTGCACGCAACAACTTCAGAGCGGACTAGCAGTTTGGCAAGGATTATATACTCGGCGACAAACTTTTAGTCCGGTATGGACGCGTTCGGTCGCGTATGGGATCTTCAAACGGGGCTTTGTGTGATGTTCCTGGCGGGGCACCTCACTTCGGGCCGCTGATTTTTTTTTATATGTAACCTAACGATAAGTCAGACGTGCTACCTGATGGAAAGCAGTCAAAGTCGCCTATGGACATTTGCAACACCAGAGGAGTCGCCAATGCATCGCCGGTTTTGAAGGACAGCTCTTTTTACACCCCTCTTGAAGAGCTCCATGCTATAGTCCTGAGGGAATACTTCAGGACAGTTCATTCCACATTTTGCACGTACGCGGCAAAAATGACCGTGCAAACCGAATCGTGGAGGACCGCCACGGGTCAAGCTGATGTGGATGGAACCTCATCCTTCGGCGAGTGGTGCGATGAAGGAAAGGCGACGTAGGCACCAGATCAAACTACTATGTTTAGTAGTAGTGTAGTAGTTAGTCAGAGACCTTACGAAACACGGACACAGATATAAGGAGACCAGTAAACACTCTCATTCGTGGGTACAAGTGCGTAACACAAAGCTAGGTAGACACACACATGTGCATACAATCACACACAATTAAAAACAATAATTAAATTAAACATTTTAAAATTTTTACCAATTATGTTTTCAGGTTAAAATTTGGGACTTGAGACGACGATCCGCTATTTACACTATACCGGCGCACACGCATCTGTGCAGTGGTGAGTGTATTTATATATTCAATTTTATATTACTAGCTGACCCGGCAAACGATGTATTGCCATATAAATAAAAAAATGTTAAGTGTGAACAACCCTTATCACTTAGGGGTATGAAAAATAGATAGTAGCCGATTCTCAGACCTTTCGTTTCGGAGGAGTACGGTAACTAACATTGTGACACGAGAATGTGAATTTTCTTAAAAATGAGGCTTTTCCTTTACTCTGTCATTTATCATTACTTCCCAGAATTTATCCTTATAAGCGACACTATCAGATAGTGGAATAATATAGAGGGTGTATTTTTTTTTTTCAAAATGAACTCGTTCGATTCCCGGCTAAGGAAAAAGATATTTTAAAAAACTAATGATGCAGTTTTAGTTTTTATAAAAATCGGCCTCGTAACTCCTTTCAGCATTTTTCGCTAATCCTCATAGTTTCGGATTTGGCCTTGAAGGCCTATTTGAAAAATTCACCCTGTATATATTAGTATCCGCCGCCGGATTAATGGCAAAATCGAATGTTTATTAATCCATTTATTTAAAAAGGAGTATTTATGTATATTGAATTTGTTTTGACATACATACTTATTTATTTGATTTTTCTAAACGTGTATATTAGAATTAATCTGTTTGAATGCGTATATTTATTAATGATATCGTTATAACGCATGCATTTAATAATATATTTTTTCTCCTAGATGTAAGATACCAGAAGAGCCACGGCCACTTCCTAGTGACCTCGTCCTACGATAAGACAGCCAAGCTGTGGTCCAATCCAGCCTGGCATCCGCTCAGGACACTATCGGGACACGACAATAAGGTAAATGTACTGTCATATACACAGCCACGCACACTTGCATGTCACGCATATACATGCACACACACAACAAATTTATAGAAAAACTAGCTGACCCGGCAAACGTTGTGTTGCCATATGAAAAAAATGTTAAGGGTGAACAACCCTTATCACTTAGGGGCATGAAAAATAGATAGTAGCCAATCCAATGTGAAATATTCCAAAATAAACAACTACTTACCAATTAAAAATTAATTAACAAAACCTTTTCCCACGGACTAAATTGTGAATCTAAACGATTCTCAAGTCCCCTTGAACACACACAACAAATTTCATCAAAATCAGTCCAGTCGTTTAGGAGGAGTTCAGTGACATACACACGCACGTAAGAAATATATATATAAAGAGTATTGTTGGTTACAGGTAATGAGCGTAGACATATCACACGACAACAAGTACATAGCGACCAGCTCGTACGACAGAACACTGAAGCTCTGGGCGCCGGACCTCGCTTAGTTGATAAATAAAACATTTTACACTTGATTGTTCTTTTATTTTTCTTTTTGAAATTTCACTGTGTGATTCACTTGGGTAGGGTCCAACATTACTATACTCTTTGGAGTCCAACCTGTATACCTGTTTATATTGTTCGCGCCAAACTGCTAGTCCGCTCTGAAGTTGTTGCTAGCAGATGTAGTCAGACAATTTACTATGGCGACGCGATTCATTTCTATATTCAGAGTGGACTAGCAGTTTTGCGCAGACTATACCTGCCTACTCATGGGTTGTGACAGGAAACAAATAATCAATCTAACGTTTGCATTTTCCATAGGCTTCATACCTTTGATTGGTAAGTAATTTGTCTATTAAACTGACGTGAAAGTTACGTAAAAAAACTAATAAGCATAGTTTTATAGTTAAACAAACTAGAAAGTAATAATTGTTCCAATCTAGTAACTTGCTATGAATTTATCTAAGGCGCTCGAACACCGCCTCGATAATCGTTAATCAATGGGACAATATTATTAAAATCGTGTATTATCATCGGTTCTTGATAATTGTTCAAAGTTTTGAATAAAACTGACCGTTCAGTATACGAATTTCAACAATTCTGTGACATACATACATACATTGAACTTATAAAACCTTAGTGAAAATAATAATAAAAATTAAGTGATTATGTACCTAATCCTGAAATACCATGTGATTAAATTCTTCCGGTATTTAAATTATCTTTTAATCCTATAAACTGTAGATAAATAATAGTTACAGAATCACCAAATAACTGATACAGTTAAATCTATAATCTCCCCTTTATACGTATTTTCCGACAATTTTTTTGAAAACTTAAATTATCATACTTTTTCGAGGCCTTCCAGCTTAGACCTCAGGGGCAGCGGCGCGTCTGTGGCCGACCTCGGGTAGGAATATCTAGTCCTATCTGGGGTTGATTACAGATATCCATGAGCGGCAGTAGCCACTTACCATCAGGTGGACTGCATGCTCATCTACTACTCCCATATTATAAAGAACATTTCTTTCTTAAATTACGATATCAGATTTTTAAACAATCAGCATTATATTAGAATTTATCCATGCAATCAGCTTATAACGTATTATTAAAGCAAAGAGTGCGGGTTTTTTACTTTATTTTAATGTGAAAGAATTATTAATTATTTAATCAATGACCTGATACGAATTTTAAAATTGTTATGCAATTTAAATGGCGCGAAAATTAGTCCATCTTATTGTAAGTTATGTTTGCCGCCTCTACATCTATAATCAAACTTCAAATATAATTTATAAGTCATATCGCAAGTTACAGGTGTGATGACAACAACTTAGAACTAAGTTGGAGCTCTTCACATATGTTTATCTGCCTTACCTCACCCTTTAAACTAATTTCAAACTGAACACAACAGCTCTTAACACTGCTGTTATTAGGCAGAATTAGGTGTGGCGGTGGTGTCTCTGGAGCCGAACTACGACAATTGTATAGTCCGCGTAAAATTGCTTTTCCGCTCTGAACATAGAAATGAATCGCGTCGCCAAAGCAAATTGTATGACTACTCCTGCTAGCCAATACTTTGACTAGCAGTTTGGACTATACCACCTTTTGTATGGCAATAGATCATAATGACATTCGCTAGCGATTTGATTTCGATAATTTTTTTACCTATCGAGTTACGTAGTGGCTCATACTACGGATTTTAGTTCTAAAGTAGTGGGAAGTCGCCGCAATATAATATAAATATTGTTTGTTCCAGGTAATGAGTGTGGACATATCCCACGACAACAAGTACATAGCGACCAGCTCCTACGACAGAACACTGAAGCTCTGGGCGCCGGACCTCGCTTAGTTGATAAATAAAACATTTTATACTTGATTGTTCTTTTATTTTTCTTTTTAAATCCTCACTGTGTGATTCACTTGGGTCGGGTCCAACATTACTATACTCTTTGGGGTCCAACCTGTATACCTGTTTATATTGTTCGCGCCAAACTGCTAGTCCGCTCTGAAGTTGTTGCGAGCAGGTGTAGTCATACAATTTGCTATGGCGACGCGATTCCTTTCTATATTCTGAGCGGACTAGCAGTTTTACGCAGACTATACCTGCCTACTCATGGGTTGTGACAGGAAACAAATAATCAATCTAACGTTTGCATTTTCCATAGGCTTCATACCTTTGATTGGTAAGTAATTTGTCTATTAAACTGACGTGAAAGTTACGTAAAAAAACTAATAAACATAGTTTTATAGTTAAACAAACTAGAAAGTAATGATTGTTGCAATCTAGTAACTTGCTATGAATTTATCTAAGGCGCTCGAACACCGCCTCGATAATCGTTAATCCTGATGATCTTAATAAGGACAATGGGACAATATTATTAAAATCGTGTATTATCATCGGTTCTTGATAATTGTTCAAAGTTTGGAATAAAACTGACCGTTCAGTATACGAATTTCAACTATTCTGTGACATATAAACACACATTGAACTAATAAAAACTTAGTAAAAATAATAATAAAAATTAAGTGATTATGTACCTAATCCCGAAATACCATGTGATTAAATTCTTCCGGTATTTAAATTATCTTTTAATCCTATAAACTGTAGATAAATAATAGTAAAAGAAACAACAAGTAATTGATACAGTTAAATCCATAATCTCCCCTTTATACACAATTTGCGACAATTTAGTGGGGAACATATATGATCATAGACAATCTTTTTGTTTCGTACAGATAACTATAGTTCGCGTAAAACTGCTAGGCCGCTCTGAACATAGAAATGAATCGCGTCGCCATAGCAAATTGTATGACTACACCTGCTCGCAACAACCTCAGAGCGGACTAGCAATTTGCCGCGGACTGTACCACCTTCAGCATATTATATTTATACTATAATAGGTTTCGAAATAAAACACATTGGTAGTATTAAACTAAACATGCATTTAATAGTATACATAACATTAATGCGAAAGGAAAATAGAAAAATAATACTTCGAAAAATAACTTATAACTAATAAGTGCATTGTCATTTGAAATTATCAATAAAATTGCGAATTATTATAAAAATATAAATTTCGTGTAAATAATTAGACACAAGAAAAGCGATAGTCGACCAGTTTTTAGTGTTGCCATATTTGGACGTCGGATTTAATAATAAATTTTCCAAAAAAATATCTGGAGAAAGTATGTCAAAACATATTATGGTTACTTAACCGCGAAACTGTCATAAATATTATATATTTTTATTTAAAAAATGTTACTACAACCTAAATTTTGATTAGTAAAAATCTTTTAAAATTAAACGTTATTGTTTTATTACAATTTCAATATATCTTTTAAAATTCCTGTTTCACAATACCAAACCAAATGTATGTCAAAAATCATAGATTAGTAAAGATACTTCGCCGCCTTGAAATTGAATGAAGCCACAAACGGCTTATTAGTAAGTTCGTTTTTTAATTCTTGACAAAAACATTTTTAGAGAAAATTTATGAATAAATAACTAAAACTGCGTAATTTACATAATAAATAAATAATTATTTCAAATATTTTAGGGACATTTTAGCACGGAGACGTGGCAAAACTTTTTTACGCAACTATTTCAGTTCTCAAAACGGGGTACATTTTCTTGTTAGGAGTGAGTAATCTTTACTAATCTATGGCTTGGCTAGCGCGCATAATATTCGGCACTTCAAATATCAATGTGACATTAGCAAATGAAATTCGCGCCATTAGAGCACTTCCTTGTAGTACTTTTATATCGTACGATCTTCCGCCTAAATTCATAAATTAATTATCCTGGCAGGTGTTAGTGTTGCAACATCTAAAAACCGGTCAAGTACAGAAATAAGCTTACTTATCAAATTAAATTATATTTAAAGGAATACTATAATTGGGTTGTTATGGGGTCATTTGATGATTACGTCACACGTTCAGGGGAGGTAATTTTTATCATAAAAACTATAGATACGTTACATGCGAACTAAACAACACAAAATAGTGAGCGAAACTGCATTGATAGCACACGTGTTTATATTTTACTTACATTTTACTACATAGACAACTATTCTATAATGGACAGAGCTATTAGAACAATATAATAAAAAGACAAAGCTTGCTTATTTTTTTAGTTAAATTATACATTTACGCATTGCACAAGAAGGCATTTTGAGGCTTCAAAAAGTAAAGTAATAACGTGTACAGTGACATATGTATCAATCACTACGCCGCGCGAGAGCGAGTGAGTCAACAGACAACAATAATGTGTTTTTGTATGTTTAAAGTTTTGCTCGCTAGTAACGTATCTTTAGTTATTATATCATTGTGTTATAGCCCACGCCAAACTGTTAGTCCGCTCTGAAGTTGTTGCGCGCAGGTGTAGTCAGTCTGATGTCGAACACAACTACAAGCATATACTCCGTAGCAACGTAAGGGCACACTAACTGCGCATGTCCCCGGGAGAGGGCAGCGGAGGTTACCTGGGAACCGCGCTGCTTCGTCCCGCTAATATCGACGATGTAGTAGCAATAACTCGTATCTCATTTTTTACGATTTTTGCATATTTGGACTTAAAATGATGTATCGCAGGTCGTCCTTAAGACACTGGTGTCTTTAGCTTAAGGACCTGGGTCCTTAGGTTCAAAATTGAACAAAATATTAAAGTGTGGCCAATACGTTCTATGTCTTTTTAAAGTAGCGTTTCTTATGTAAAGTAGCGTTTTTTGAGTTAGGAGTTATTGCCAATTCATCGTCGATATCTAGAATTTGCTTTTGCGATGCGACTCATTCCTTTATTCAGAGTGGACTAGCAGTTTGGCGCGGCCTATACCCATGCAATAATAAAAGCCGTTAGTTGGTCGGAACACCTCGCCTTACCCCTTCAAACAAGTAGTGCTTAACCCTATAAGGCAATACATGTGGCTTTTTTTAAATAACATTTCGACGGTCCCTACGTATAAAGCGACATGTCAAAAACGCATGTTTACAGGAGAGTGTAATTAATGTTCAAACGACTCTAGAAATAATTCTTTATACAATTCTAGGAATATTTTTTTATAATGTTGTTATAGCTTTCGAAAGTTTTAAAATATTTTTTTTTTTTATTTACCAGAAAAACTGACAGATGACTGTTTCTACGTGAAAACGCAAATAAAAGCATGCCAGACAAGTCTGAGATACAACTTTATACGTAGGAAACATGAAAACGGTATTGATATCTTACTCAGATTTTACATTCATGTCTTGCTCTTATAGGTTAGAAAAACAATAACATTTTTTTGTGTTCTTACTTATTACTTAAAGCGGAAAATATGCTTTTTAGACGTAATGTTAAGTTAGACATGACCGCGTTCATGCCGAGTGGCGCGCTTTTTAAAACATCGTTCAAAACGATAAGTATAAATAACCGCATTTACGACACCTATTTCCTGTAACTGTTATACTTGTTCTCTTATACGAATAGTAAATCTAGTAAAATACGTCATATTTAAAGAAAAATCTTATATAGGCAATGAGCGTATGGACAATCTAAAGCCGAATATGCAATCAAAAAATTTGCAATTTTTGACATGTCGCTTTATACATAGGGACCGTCGATTTGAACACATGCTATGTTGCTTAACTAATAATTAACTTGTGGAATATTTGTGACCATAACTACATATATAAGCGCGGGATAGGATACCCGCCAATCTCTTCTTCTTTGTTCATTATCTGCGCCGGGGTTGTAATCTGAAAAAAGACCAACACTTCATTAGTAAACTTTATAATTACGAGTGTAAAACCAGTCCAATAGTGGGATATCTCACAGGCTCGTACACGCACTTAATGGACAGACTACCAACACGTCTACTCTCGCCGGTGGCTCTCGTATAACTGACGTGGTGCGAACGAGACAGTGATTGTCTGTGTAGGTGAGGGTATGAATAAACGCATACACTACATCCCTTCCTTAATACATTTTTTTATTAATTTAACTAATAATCAGCATACCAAACAAAATCAACAAATAATAGATTCTACACATACTTCATTATTTTTCCGAACTTCTTTCAACTACTTCGTCTTCCTTTTCCGGTACTATAGCTTTCCATTCCCCTTCTACCTTCTTTAAGTGAACGACATTTCTTCTGTAAGATTGTCCAGTTTCGTCATTCCTCACTACACAATCTCCTGCATTGGTACTTTCCACAGTATACTGGGTCGGGTTAAAATTTGGTGTCAATTTATTGGCTTTGTCCATGGCTTTCACATAAACTTTTTCACCCTCGCTTATCACTGACTCCATAGCTTTCCTCTTTCTGTCCCCATACTCTTTACCTAATTCCTTTTGAATCCTGTCCCTATCTCTCACATCCGAATCTTCTTTCTTCTCATTTGTATTCTCTAATGTAGGAATTTTGTCCCTATTTTGTCGTTGAAAAAACAGTTCTGATGGTGTTCGACCAGTCACCGAGTGAGGTGTACTATTGTACATCATTAGATATTCGTATAAGGAATCTTTCATGTCTCTGCGTTCTGTTTGACTGATCCGCAATCGTTTTAAAATGTCCCTATTCTGTCGTTCGACCTCACCGTTCATCTGAGGCCAATATGGAACTGTATTGTAAAGTCGAATATTGCATTCTTTACAGTATTCACGAAACTCTTCACTTACAAACTGCTTCCCGTTATCGGCTGTTATAGAAACAGGAAACCCGAGCCTGCTAAAGATTTCCTTCAAAATTTTTATAACCTGAGCACTTGAGATGGATTTGGTCACTTTTACATCTTTATATCGACTGTAATAATCGATTACAACCAGAAGATATTCATTACTTGGAAGTGGCCCTAAAATGTCCATTGCCACATCTATCCAGGGCCCCAAAGGCAGTTCTCGTCTCTTCATAGGCACAGGCGGGCTAGGCAAAGCCACCAAGGTACACCCTTTGCACGATTTCACTAAGTTTTCTGCGTCCTTGTCAATGCGTGGCCACCAGACCTTCGACCTCAAACGGCCCTTCATGGCAACAATGCCCGGGTGACCTTCGTGCGCCGCGTCCAAAACACTCCTACGGAGAAGGTGTGGTATTACAATCTTGTTTCCTCGTAATAGGATATTATTATAGAAGCATAACTCACTTTCAAAAAATTTATAACTTCTCACGGAGTCGTCCCAGTTATTTTGATAGAGCCCTTTCCGAACATTGCAAATTTCCTTATCAGTCTCAGATGCATTAATAATCTCGCTCATTGGTATTGCTTGTGGTCGCGCAAAGGTAACCACCTGACACACATGTGTATCTTCATCATCCGGATGGTTGCTACTCAATTTACATAGACGTGATAGCGGGTCGGCTATATTATTTTTGCCTGGCTTGTACATAATCCGATATTTGTACGATTGCAGGCGCAACACCCAACGCTCTATACGTGCGCATGGCTTGGACTTCTTTCCAAATAGGACCTCCAGCGGTTTGTGATCCGTGACAAGGTCAAATTCCTTACCAAATAAAAATATGTTGAAATGTTCAACCGCCCAGACTAAAGCCAAAGCCTCCTTCTCGGTTTGGCTATATCTTCGCTCGCAATCTGTAAGGGTTCGATTTCCAAAAGCAATTATGCGTGGTTGATTTCCATCAATTTGGACAAGGATAGCACCCAGTCCAACCGGGCTTGCATCAGCTATCACCTGAGTTTTGTCACGGACGTCGTAATACCCCAACGATTGTATTTTTGTAAGCATTTGCTTCAAATTATCGAAAGAATTTCTTTGTTCTTTCTGCCAAAACTTCTCAATATTTGCATTCTTTCCCAATTTCTTCCTCAGTAACTCTTTTAAAGGTTCCGATATTGTAGCCAAATTAGGAATCCATTTATTGATGTAGTTAAGGAGACCTAAAAAACTCTGAAGCTCCTCTATGGTCTGAGGCACACGAAAATCCATTATACTTTTCACGTACTTATCCAGAGGAGTTATGCCATTAGGTTCTAGATGATGTCCTAGAAAATCCACGCTCTGCGTTTTGTAAATACATTTTCCTTCGTTAAGTAACACATTGTTGTCCTTTAGTGTCCGCAGAACTTCATCAAGTCTAGCATCATGTTCCTGCTCATTATCACCGTAAACGAGAATGTCGTCAATAAAGTTTATTACTCCTCGACACTGAATCAACATACGCTCCATGATCTTCTGGAATAGTTCGGGTGCGCATGTGATGCCGAACATTAATCGCTTATAGCGATATAAACCATTTGGAGTAATAAAAGTGGTTACATGTCTGGAGTCAGGATGAATCTCAACCTGATGAAAAGCATTTTTGACGTCCAGCTTAGTAAACAATTTTGCTTTATTTATTTTGGGAAGCAATTTATCCATGGTTGGTAGAGGGTGGTTCTCTCTCATAATTGCATTGTTTGCACGTCTCATATCCACGCACAACCTTAATTCTCCATTTTCCTTCAGAATCGGAACTATGGGCGAAACCCATCTTGAAGAACCTTCCACCTCTTCGATTATATCCTGATTCAGAAGTTCCTTGATTTTATCATCGACTTTCTTTTCTAAAGGGATAGGTATTCTTCGGCATGGCTGAGAAATGGGCTTCACAGAATCATCAATTGGTATTTCTACGAGGACATTCTTGAATTTCGGAAATGGCGTAGAATTCCCGTTGTCGACTTGATTGATGCCAATACCCATTCGTAATACTCCCAAAGACAGCGCTGACGTTTTTCCCAGTAAGTCTCTTGTCCCACCAGTTATTACGTAAAAGGTGGTGTAATCTTTTCGGCCATTTGCTTCAATTTCCGCGTCAAATGAGCCTTTCACTGTCAAGGGAGACTGACTACCATAAGCAAGAAGAATTTTGCTAGGGTCCTTGATTTGGTTCTTTACCTTAACACCACTACTTTTCAGCCTTTCCCATGTTTTGTCTGTTATGAGATTAGGTTTACACCCAGAATCTATGAGCATATCGATTTCCACTCCACCAACCATACACCTAACAGTAGAGTCATTATCTATTTGAAAAACATAGTCCACTTCTTCATCGTCCACCATATCAACATTTTTTCCTCTCCGATCTCTTAGTCTCTTTCCTGTATATGTATTACTACTTTGATTACCACTGTATTTCCTCTTTTGTGGCTTTGTTTCAGAGTCCCTAGATTTACAATGAGCTGAAAAATGGCCTATCTTTTTACATGAATGACAGGTTTTATTCTTCGCTGGGCAGTTCAAGTCGGTAGATTTATGGAATTTACTCCCACATCTAGTACAGCGTGAAATACTTTGTGAACTGGTCCTCGCCTCACTAGAATACATTTGACCTTTTCTATAGCTATTATTATTGGTAATTTGGTTTACTTCTTGGTTCTTTGCTCCATTTACTTCTTTTCCGTATACATCCAGTTGATGACTCACTAACTCCAGGGTATTTGCTAGTGTCATTATTTCGTCTAAGGTAGCTTTGTCTCCCATAGTTAAAATCTTCTTGCGGAGCTCATTTGACGTGCATTTCTCTGTGATTTGATCAATAATGAAATTATCAGGTTTCTCAAATCCACATTTACCCGCTTGGTTACGTAATCTCACTAGAAACTTTTCCATTTTTTCGCCAGTTTCCTGTTTCAATTGTCTGAACAAATGCCGTTCGTACACTTTACTCTGCTTAGGCAGAAAATATTCATCGAGTTTTTTCAGTGCAGTTTCGAATGCATCTTGCCTTTCTGCTACAGATTCTGACTCTCCAGATGGTGCTGCTCTAGCTAAAACAGACGTAACTGCGTTAGCCCCAGGTAGGTTTGAATAAATCTCCTGAAGTCCTGGTCCTCCAAAATGCAACAGAGTTGCCCTTTTCTTTTCCGGAATTTGAATGTCAGCAGCCTCAAGGTAAATTAGCAACGACCTCTTCCAGCGCTCCCAACGAATACCCACAGCAGAGGTATCACCTTCCACATCCAGCTTGTCCGGACCAGGCATAAAATTTGCCATGATGACACCCTCTTACTCCCTGGTTTGACGGGGTGACCTGAAAATACCACCCATAAAATGGCAGCAACAATATAACCCACCAATTGAATGGCAGCATAACTTAATCTACCAATTTAATGGCAGCATAAGATAACCTACCAATTTAATGGCAGCATACACAACCTACCAATTTAATGGCAGCATACACAACCTACCAATTTAATGGCAGCATACATCACCTACCAATTTAATGGCAGCATACATAACCTACCAATTTAATGGCAGCATACATAACCTACCAATTTAATGGCAGCATACGTAACCTCATCAAATACTTATCTCATCAAATATTGATTGGTTTGTTGTTTATGTTTTTTTTTTTTTTTAATAACGCAATCTATTAACAGCTACATGTACTAAATGTGACAATGTACCTTATTGTGGTAACCTGCTACCAAAATGAGGGAATAAAAAGGTATTTTAAGTGTCTACCAAAACAAATCATAGCGCGAGGACAGTCTACACATGCATAACCACACTATTTCAAACATCCAAAAAGTCCCCGGATGGGAGTCGAACCCACAACTCTGTTTATCTTATCTGCCCGCAAATACAGTAACCTTCCGTTAATGAAATAAAAAAGTAACTGAAGATAAGTTGTTATATGTAGGTATATAGTTAGAGTCTTTCACCTGTTTATGTTTTTTTTTTTTATGGTTTACTTATTATTATTATTTTTTAACACCAACATAGTTTACACCAACTATAATTTAAAAGAACATTAGTCTATAATAAGGAAAAACTAAGTGCAAGTATTTATACTATATATATAAAACTGCTTGCTTAAAGAGCGAGTACAAGGTATATCAAATAACAATAAAAATAATAAGGAAAACAAAGATTTTTCATGAATAAAATAAAATTAAGTTAAATTAAACAGATTTTATATGTCTATATTATTTAGGGAACATACATTTATTTATAATATATTGCGAATATTATGCATAAAATGACAATATTTTCTTGTCTGGAGACTACAACTATGATGTATCTACGTGTACATTACGTACTTAATTTAAGTATATGTAAAGGATTATGATCCTTCGAATTTTATTTTTTTTTACCTACTATATAGGACTACCCGTCGGTATAGTTAAAGTCCGTCACATCACTTGCCAAGTAAAATATTCCTTCCGATGTAAACAAGAAATATATGAATTTCATTTGACGGTTTCTGTCTGACAGTATTATCTACCTAACAGAAGAAATTATACTACCTTTACTTAAATATTACTTAAATATTTTTTCTTTTCATATTCTCATTCTGTATAAGTCACATACATAATGTTCTTACGTGGTTTGCGTAATACTTTTTAGAATAGAATCGTTTATTTGCGATTATATAGATACTAGCAACGACACTTATAAAACAACAAAGCGCAGATAATATAAAACTACCTGCATTAAGTAGTAACAAACGAACAGATGTTTGTAATTTAAATTGACTTGCCGGTTGTTTTATTACCTATTCTCCTCCCCTTTTCTAAAATAAACAATAATTTACCTTTTTACTCGTCGCCACTTGTAAAACCAGTCCAATAGTGGGATATCTCACAGGCTCGTACACGCACTTAATGGACAGACTACCAACACGTCTACTCTCGCCGGTGGCTCTCGTATAACTGACGTGGTGCGAACGAGACAGTGATTGTCTGTGTAGGTGAGGGTATGAATAAACGCATACACTACAACGAGTACCTTGAAAATTAAGAAAAAATATGTGAAGGCCTAGTAGTTAAAACTCGGCCACTCAATCGAAAGGTCCTAGGTTCGAATCCCAGGCATGCATGCACCTTTGATTTTTTTGTTATTACTTGCTGTAATGGTGAAAGAGAACATCGTGAGAAAACTTTCGTGATTCAAATTAAAATAATAAAGTAATTTGAATATATTTCTAACAATAGAGTTATTAACACATGTTTTACAGCAGAGTAATTCTATGCAAAAACTATGTAGTTATAACGGACTATATATATTTTTTGAAAATCATATTTTTTTAAAGATAAGGTTGTTGGCAAGGAATTGAAAATTTAGGGCATTTTTTCCGAATCATAAAATATTCAAATTAAAAAAATATCTAAAAAAAAACAAAAAAACGCTAAAGTTAAGGGTGGACCACGCTTATCAGTTAGAGGTATAAAAATAGCTTACGTCCTATTCTCAAATCAACGAAATATACACACAAAGTCTCATAAGAATCGGTGAAGTAATTTCGGAGAAGTTTTGTAACAAAAGTGGTGAATTTTGAAGGTAGTAGAACCCTTTGTGGTTCGACTCCGGCGGCACCACCGCCACACCTATTTCTGCCTAATAACAGCAGTGTTAGGCGCTGCTATGTTCTGGTTTGAAGGGTGTGGTAAGGGAGACAGACTTTTCCGAGGCGTTCCAGCTTAGTCCTCAGGGGTAGCGGCGCATCTGTGGCCGACCTCCGGTGCTAATATCTAATCCTATCCGAAGTCGATTACAGATGTCCATGGGCGGCAGTAGCCACTTACCATCAGGTGGACTGCATGCTCGTCTACTACTCCATATTAAAAAAAAAACAAACACTATGACGCGAAAATGTTATAATTTAATTCATTTTATTCTATGTCCGATATAAATCATTAAAGGACCGCTAAACGGATTACATATAAAGATAATAGTAGATCGCTTACCATCAAAGACTAACATTTACTATCTATCGATTGAAATCTATAGAAATTTTAAAATTACATTATGCGCCAAACGACTAATTGTTATGTGATAAAATAATTTATAACGGTACTTATCATAGCAGGAAACGACCACAACACAAATACATTAACTGATAATGCTTATTTATAGCTTTTTTGATGTCAAAATTGGACATCAAAGGATATACATAATTACAAAACATAAAGGAAATTTATAAGGTGGTACGGCCCTCTGTGGTTCGACTCCGGCGGCACCACCGCCACACCTATTTCTATACTTAGGTTTAAAGAATCTTTATTTCTCATAAGACATATTACATTTGTCACTTAAAATGAGAAATTTACAATAGATTAATAATAACTTATGGTAATGCTCGGTACGTATGTTCGTGTGTGTGTTGCATGTGCGTGTGTGTAGCGCATGTGTGTGTGTGTGCGCGCATGTGTGTATGCGTGTGTCTGAATGTGTGTGTGTAATTTTTATGTATGCGTTCTTGACATAGCACTATATATTTATGTATTTGTGTTTTTAGTATTTTATACTTCTATGTTATGTATGTATTTCTATACTTCTATACTAATTACTAATATTATAAAGAGGAAAACTTTGTTTGTTTGATTGTAATGAATAGGCTCAAAAACTACTGGACCGATTTTAAAAATTCTTTCACCATTCGAAAGCTACATTATCCACGAGTAACATAGGCTATATTTTATATGATATATATTTGATAAATAGATTTTGTGGCGGTACAAAGTTTGCCGGGTCAGCTAGTCTGTTACAATAGCAGTGGTAAGCGCTGCTGTGTTCTGGTTTGAAGGGTGTAAGGGAGACATACTTTTCCGAGGCGTTCCAGCTTAGTCCTCAGGGTTAGAGGCGTATCTGTGATCGACCTCAGTTAGGAATAGGGTTATGCAGGGTTGATTACCGATGTCCTTAGGCGGTAGTAGCCACTTAGCATCATGAGGACTTCATTCTTATTTGTTACTTCTATATTATAAAAATCTAGCTAACCCGGCAAACGTTATGTTGGCATGTAAATAAAAAAAATATTAAGGGTCAACAACCCTTGTCACTTAGGGGTATGAAAAATAGATAGGCGATTCTCAGACTTACTGAATATGCTTATAAAATTTGGTGAAAATCGGTAAAGCCATTTCGGAGGAGTACGGTAACTAACATTGTGACTGAGAATTTTATATAATAGATTAGTAAAGATTACTCACTCCTAACAAGAAAATGTGCCTAGTTTTGAGAATTGAAATAGTTGCGTAAAAAAGTTTGGCCACGTCTCCGTGCTAGAATGTCCCTAAAATATTTGAAATAATTATTTATTTATTATGTAAATTACGAAGATTAGTCATTTATTCGTAAATTTTCTCTAAAAATGTTTTTACATATTTGTCAACAATTCAAAAAAAGAACTTACTAATAAGCCGTTTGTGGCTTCATTCAATTTCAAGGCGGCGAAGTATCTTTACTAATCTATGTATAAGATATACTTCCGCATATTATAACGCGTATTCCGTGCGTTTTTATACGCTAAGGCTAAATTGATCAAAGGCTATTAATATTTACCGTCGATTCCGGAGAGATCGTGACCAACAGATAAATACATATTTCCAACTAATTATGACTTCATATTACTGTGACCATTTATATTTAAAATTAAAACGGGACAGTATTTTTTATCTCAAATAATTTTCATAAATATTAGTATTGAAAAATTTGTCCCAATACTAGGCACTGGATGTCCCCAAAGTTGTCTGGAGTAGTGTCTCAAAGTGTGCCAATTGGGGTACGTTGGTTATCATCGTCATCAACCCATTACTGTCCCACTGCTGGGCACGGGTTTCCTCTTAGAATGAGATGGATTAGGCCGTAGTCCACCGCGCTGGCCGAGTGCGTATTGGTAGACTTCACATACCTTTGAGATTATTTTTATAAATCTCTTTTATGTATGCAGGTTTCCTCACGATGTTTTCCTTCACCGTTTAAGCAAGTGATAATTAATTTCTAATACGCATATATTTTTTGAGAAATCAGAGGTGCGTTTGGGATTTGAACCTCGGACCCCTCGATCGAGAGGCCGAGTTTCTTAACCACTAGGCTATCACTGCTTTGGTTTCGTTCACGTTGGTTATCGTAAGGGGTTTATGACAAAAATATTGAATGGTGGCTATTAGAATCATTTATTAAAAACATTAAATCCAATTTGTGACAGAAAACAAGTCCATCTGATTAACTGATAATGATAATGTATGTGTTATCATTATCATCATATTAGGATATAATTTAGCACGAGACATTTATGTCTTACTAAATAATATTATTTTATTAAAATGCTTTATATGTAGTAGGGGTACGTACGTGGATCTCTAAGTTAAAAAACTATCTTTTATTAAAAATCAATAATCAAATCAATAACGTTTTATTTAAAAAATATATCGAGATATTTGTGGTTATTAAATTTATTAACACTAAATTTCTATTTTAAAGTAATATGTTATTTTAAACAATGTGAACAATACGCAAAATAATTTCTGTCCTGTCGATTTTTCTCACGAAAATAAAAATGATAGTCAACTACAGTAACATTACTCATAACAACGGATCATCTTAAAAACATGTTGCACGACGCATCATACATACAACATCCGGAAATAATATTTATAAAATAACTAATTGACGTAGCACACGAGCATGCAGTTAATCTGATGAGTGGCCACCGACGCCCATGAATCCTAACTATAGTCGTCACAATTTAATAGGTCCGTTTTGACACATGCCATCCTAATGTCATTAAAGTTTTAAATTAACTATGTATGAACGTATAAGACCCGTGCCAGACATACACAAATATGTGAACAAAGACTTTGCTCACACATTTAAACTCTTATTTGATTAAAATTTTTATCCGGTCACCCATATAATGGTTTCCTAGCACTGGACTGCTCATGTAAAGCAGGCTACGCAAATATTTTAAGTTCGAACGCTTTGATGTGCGCTCTAAAAACCGACAACAAATGGCAATGTGCAAATACTTGAGGCAAGCTTTGAACAAATACTCAAATACGCGTGCTTCACTATGTTCAAACATGGGTCCAAATATGTGTTCAAATATTTGTGATATGCACGGGCCTAACACGTAATTGGAAAGTCAAATACTTCTAGACATACCATTACGACGTAATTTGTAAACAAGAATAATTATGACGACTATAATGTAATGAATACGAATGTGAGTTTGTTTGTTACACTTTCACGCCTTAACTAAATAACCGACTGTCTTGAAATTTCGTACACACGTTATCAGGGGTTCAAAAAAGGCATAGGGTACCTTTTTACCCGAAAACAAGTAACGTTCCTGAAGGATAGAAAAATCCCCAGAGCGTGTGCGAAGCCGCGGGTAACAGAGCAGACTTCAGAACTATGTACTAAACCAACATTTATTTGAATTATTTTTTACTTTGTAGTGACATAGACGTCGGTTTTATTTTTTTGCTAAACTTTTTTTATGATTTTTTGTTTTGTATAACTTTTTGTCCGTATACACATTGATACAGTACATTGATACGTTTCTTTATTTTCTTATTACGCCAAAGGAGTAAAACTTCTTAGGTACATAACATTTGTGTAAGTACGCACACGCATTTTTTAAATAGAAAATCATTATAAGTTGATATGGAAATGCCGGATTGACGATTAAATTAAATAACTAGAAATTATCATAAAAACAAAAACTCGATTGTTTAAAAATTCAGCCTGTGGTCTCTCGAGTCGAGAGCACTCTCAGAACGAACCATCATCACCAGTTTAAAACGTAATAGATTATGACATCTTTTACGTACATACGTGAACCCCCAGGGGTGACACTCAGGTTGAGAACCGATGCCATTTTTATATAGTAGCATCTAATTGAGGCATGCAATACAATGGCCTCACGATCGGCCTAGACGTTTGATATTGACGTTGGGTAATAAATATTGTTATGGAGGTCAGCGGCCATCATGACCTTCTGCGTTAGAGCAGTGACTTTTGGCCACTTTGGTGAAAAAATTGGCCAAAAGCGCTCAAACTCGCATACGGAGGGTTCAGTACCACCAAATTTTCATTTATTTGTCTTTTTTAGTATTTTTTATTATAGCAGCCATAGAAGTAAATGTATTGTGAAAAATTAAACTGTCTACCTAATCTACCTATTATGGTTCAATAGTTAAAGCGAAAAACGCTAAAAATAGCGGTATTTTTGTATGGCGACACCCATTTATTTTCTAACTATAACTATAACTATTTTTTTTTTGTATTTGTTGTTATAGCGACCACCTTTATACATACTCTGTAAAATCTTTAAGTGTCTATCTATTACGGTTCAAGAGGTATCTCTGAAGGTGTTCCGAGCAGGTGTAGTCATACAATTTGCTGTGGCGACGCGATTCATTTCTATATTCAGAGCGGACTAGCAGTTTTACGCGGACTATGCCACCTTTCAAATCACCACCATAAACGTCATACTATTATTATTTTTAATCGACTTCCCAAAGAAGAGAGGTTATCTATTCGACACGTATATATTTTTTTTCTTTTTTTTTATGTGTGTCCAGCGATTTTGTTTCTATTCTCTCAACCATTTTGTTTTAAGAATAAACGCGGAAAGCATCAGGAAGGTTTCACAAGTTTACAAAAAAGGGTGAATTTATTTATTTAGTTTACACAAACATCGTGCCTGTTTACAAAGGTAGATGATGTAAACATGAGTCTGTTAATGGAACGCACCTGTGATTTTTCAATTATTTGTGTATTACAAATCAATCATCACTTGTTTGAACAGCCAAGGAAAACATCGTGAGGTAACCATAGATTAGTAAAGATTACTCACTCCTAACAAGAAAATGTAACCAGTTTTGGGAATTGAAATAGTTGCGTAAAAAAGTTTTGCCACGTCTCCGTGCTAAAATGTCCCTAAAATATTTGAATTAATTATTTATTTATTATGTAAATTACGCAGTATTAGTTATTTATTCGTAAATTTTCTCTAAAACTGTTTTTATTTGTCAAGAATTCAAAAAAAGAACTTACTTATAAGCCGTTTGTGGCTTCATTCAGTTTCAAGGCGGCGAAGTATCTTTACTAATCTACGGAGGTAACTTAC
Source organism: Epargyreus clarus (assembly GCF_041222505.1). Lineage (NCBI taxonomy): Eukaryota > Metazoa > Arthropoda > Insecta > Lepidoptera > Hesperiidae > Epargyreus > Epargyreus clarus. The sequence goes on from NW_027332229.1 coordinate 840,288, forward strand.
ACGCATAATAATTTAAAAAATCGTATGCACGCACGTGAGGAATGAAACTATTACAATATAATTGGTCAAGAATGATACGACACGATCTTTGGTAAACAATAAATTATAGTTTAAAAATATATATTTCTATAGTTAATCAAACTAAAAAAATATTCTTAATATAAGAATAAAATGATTGACAAGAATTAATGTGGCTGTATTCAAAACATGGGGTGCTCTGTAAATTTTTAAGGTAATTCTGCATTTCGAAATAAAATAAATAAAAATATTAACAATTAATATCGAAAATCGCGATCAAAAATTCCGTTATATACATATAGATCAAGCTAATAAAAGCGAGGTAAAAATGACAGGATCGTATCGTGGCAACATATTACCTAAAAATATATATTTTTGTAAAAATTGCCATATTTACAAGCCAACTTTATGGAATTTCATCTTTATGGAAAAAAAATCACTGTTATCATTTTTTTTTTGGAGATTTTATAATCACTTCTCATTTTTCCTAAAAGAAGTGTTACTTCAAACAATCTTAAAAGTGTGAGATTTTAAAGTTTACCAACACACACTTATGGACCAGACTTCTCATTCCGATAGGAAACCCGTGCCGAGCAATGAGACAGTGATGGGTTGACGATAAAACAAGTTTTAATTTCCAATCTGAAAAAGTGTATAGAAAGCACCAAACTTCTAGTCCGCTCTGAAGTTAAAAGGTGGTAGAACCCTTTGCGGTTCGACTCCGGCGGCACCACCGCCACACCTATTTCTACATAATAACAGCAGTGTTAGGCGCTGCTGTGTTCCGGTTTGAAGGGTGTGGTAAGGGAGACAGACTTTTCGGAGGCGTTCCAGCTTAGTCCTCAGGGGTAGCGTTGCATCTGTGGCCGACCTCAGGTAGGAATATCTAATCCTATCTGGGGTTGATTACAAATGTCTATGGGCGGCAGTAGCCACTTACCATCAGGTGGACTGCTTGCTCGTCTGCAACTCCTATATTATAAAAAAAAAGTTGCGAGCAGGTGTAGTCATACAATTTGCTATGGCGACGCGATTCATTTCTATATTCAGAGCAGACTAGCAGTTTTGCGCGAACGATACGTGCCTATTAAATAGCTAGTAAGTGCTTAGTAAAAGCGGGTTTATTGTACGTTTAATGTACACATTATGTAATTTTAATGAGTCGATAGCTATGTAAGCGATAAAAAATACATTATTGCTTAGAACATTGCAATTTAGCACGGCACTCATTAGGCTGATTACGAATTTCACATAATGGAATATAATTTGTTATGCATTTATAAAAATAGAAGAAAGAACTAATTAGCGAAATGCGAGTCAAACTCGCACACGGTGGGGTCCGTGCCACCAGATTTTCATTTATTTTTTATTTTTAGCATTTATTATAGCAGCCACTGAAATAAATCATCATCAACAACCCATTACTGTCCCACTGCTGGGCACGGGTCTCCTGTCAGAATGAGAAGGATTAGGCAATAGTCCACCGCGCTGGACAAGTGCGTTTTGGTAGACTTAACATACCTTTGAGATTTTTTTTTTATAAATCTCTCAGGTATGCAGGTTTCCTCACGATGTTTTCCTTCACCGTTTAGCAAGTGATAATTAATTTTTAATACGCACATAACTTCAGAGGTGCCTGGTGCGTGCCTGGGATTTGAACCTCGGTCCCCTCGATCGCGAGGCCGAGTTTCTTAACCGCTAGTTCATAGTAATCTCGATTTCTAAACTTAAATTCTACACTAGGATCATCTGCGTCATGGATGACACACACAAAGAAGAATACGGAAACACCCAGTCCCTAAACAAAAATCTAATTCATCATTTAGATGTCTGACCGATAACGAACCAGGAACTCTAAGGCAGACCGGTTTGATGACCGCTGTGCTACGCAATCGTCGCAAAATGAAAATAATTTAAGTCTTTTAATCTCTTTTTAAACGTCAATAACCTATCACAGATTCGCAAGGTTCGTTGAAGAAAAAAAACACATCCATTAATTTAATTTACAGTATTAAGTAATAGGACATTTGTAGCTGGAGTTATTTCAGATCATACAATTTTGTTTTTAAAAGTAGTATAGTCCGCGCCAAACTGTTAGTCCGCTCCGAATATAGAAACAAGTCGCCCCGCAATAGCAAATTGTAGATATTAGCGGGATGGAGACAGCTCGGGACTCTTCCGGCACCCTCCGCTGCCCGCTCTCGCCTGCGGGTACATAGCTGCGTTAGTGTGCCCTTACGTTACGGAGTATATGCTAGCCTGCTCCGCAACAACTTCAGAACGGACTAGAAGTTTGGCGCGGACTGTAACTAGTTTATACTACGTGTTTAACATATCGTTTATTTAATGACAATGGTTTGAAAAGTATGTAAGTGGGATACTTATATGTAACTTATAAGTACTTATAAGTAAAGATACTTCGCCGCCTTGAAATTGAATGAAGCCACAAACGGCTTATTAGTAAGTTATTTTATTGAATTCTTGACAAATAAAAACATTTTTAGAGAATATTTACGAATAGATAACTAATACTGCGTAATTTATAAAATAAATAAATAAGCATTTAAAATATTTTAGGGACATTTTAGCATGGAGACGTGGCAAAACTTTTTTACCCAACTATTTCAATTCTCAAAACTGGGTACATTTTCTTGTTAGGAGTGAATAATCTTTACTAATCTATGATCTCCGACCTCAGGTAAGACCTATAGGAAGTTATTACAGACGCCAATGGGCGGCAGTTGCTACTTACCATACGGTGGATAGTATGCCACAAACACAACGGGTTCTACCACTTTCCAAAGTAGGAAGGTGGTAGAACCCTTTGTGGTTCGACTCGTGCAGTACCACCGTCACACCTATTTCTGCCTCATAACAGCAATGTTGAGCGCTGCTGTGTTCTGGTTTGAAGGGTGTGGTAAGGGAGACATACTTTTCAGAGGCGTTCCAGCTTAGTCCTCAGGGGTAGCGGCGCACCTGTAGGCGAGTCTAGGTAAGAATATCTATTCTATCTGGGGTTGATTGCAAATGTTCATGGGCGGCAGTAGCCACTTACCATCAGGAGGACTGCATGCTCGTCTGCTCCTCCACATATTATAAAAAAAAAAACATAATTATGTATGTATAAAAAGCTGTTTAAACTTTTCCGGTAGTTAGTAATCCTATACGATCGTACCTATATTTTATTTCAATAGCGAACAAAATTCGTGGTAAATATTAATCAGTTGTTAATACTTGTTAAGATTACGCATACAAGGAAAACCCGATGTATAACACAATGAAACAAAAAGTTACTTCATAAGAAAAGTTGAAAAATATCATATTCTTTAAAAATTGAAAAACCCATCTGCGTAAATTAGTCACATTTGGCGCGCTGAAAAGCAAAAAAAAAAGAGACACCATTCCGATTTTTTGTACCCAACGTCATTTGCAGCATTCGCTAACGAAACGAATATAACGACATGTTATATGTTGCAGCGCTACATTGTTAATCCATATAAATAATTTAAATATGGTTACAGCGCTGCAGCGGCATACAACGGCTAATTTGAAGGCGCCCTTTCCGTGAAGCCATTTTGAACACAGATTCGTAATTAGTGTAACACACAGACAAAAAAAATGTTGCCGCGATCGGTAAAAAATAAAAACTGGGCATGACGTATAATTATTACGGCGCCTCGTTAAGTCCTTTTTTGAAAAAATATAGACGCCATAGTCCATACGGGATGCACATGTTTCGTATTTTTTGTGTATTGAGAGCTAGTTGCCACATTCCACACCTTAATTAAGCCTTATTATTATTACAAACTTTTTTTATACAATTTAATTAGGAATGAGTATGCAATCCACCTAATTGGTAAGTGGTTGCCATATTGGATATCTAGTATTAAATTTATATGGGATTGGAGTTCTATTTGAAGTTGATTATGTGTCTCCCTTACCGCACCCTTCAAACCTAAACGCAGCAGCACTTCAAAACTGTTATAAGGCAGAAATGCCTGTAGTGATGGTGTCTCTGGAGACTAACCACAAAGGGTTGAAAATAAAATTTCGATGTTGAAAAACTAAAAAAAATATCATACAGTCAGACAGACAGATTAAGCTTACACAGGATTGAAAATTTTCCTTTAAAAGTGACTTTTAATATAGTACAAGTATGTGATGAAACAAAAAAACAATTATATATAATATCTATACATCATCATCAACCCATTACTGTCCCACTGCTGGGCACGGGTCTCCTCTCAGAATGAGAAGGATTAGGCCATAGTCCACCGCGCTGGACAAGTGTGTTGGTAGACTTCACATTACATACATACATTTGAGATTTTTTTGGTTTTTTATAAATTCTCTTAGGTGTGCAGGTTTCCTCACAATGTTTTCGTTCACCGTTTATCTATTTAAACATATTTTCAAAAAATACATACCATATATCCTATGGCTGTGTCTGGCTTCCTTTTGCACGTATGCTGCTATTCCGAGACAACCTCTTCCCAATGGTTTGGACGTGGAACCCAATGTTCTGCAAGGCTTCATGATCCAGAATCTTCCTCCCATCGAAGATGTACGCTGGCTTCATCATCACCTCATAAATCTTTTTAAAGTCTAGCATTTTGAACTCATCCCATTCGGTGCATAAAACTATAGCATGGGCGCCGGAGACAGCTGAATAAGCTGAGTCGTGGATTTCTATGTTTTTCCTCACAATCTCAGGGTCTGATGTTACTTGTGGGTGGGTCAACTCGAAATAAATCTGATCGACTTCGACTTTCGGATCATATATGTGTAATTTTGCTCCCTCATCCAAAAGGGTAGATGATACGTAGATAGCTGGAGATTCTCTGGTATCTCCTGTGTTTTTCTTGAACGAAAACCCGAGAATCGCAATCTTTTTGTCTGTGACAGTGTTGAATAAGGATTCAATTACTTTTCGTGTAAATCTTGTCTTCTGCCAATCATTCAGGTTTACCACTTGCTGCCAGTACGCCGCTACTTCTGGCAAATTTAGGCATTCGGAGAGATAAATCAAGTTTAAAATATCTTTTTGGAAACAACTGCCACCGAACCCGATGGATGCTTCAAGGAATTTCGGGCCGATACGTGAGTCCCTGCCAACTGCCCGGGCTACTTCAGACACGTCAGCACCGGTGGCTTCACAAACAGCGGATAGAGAGTTAATACTAGAGATACGTTGAGCTAGGAAAGCATTTGCAGCGAGTTTAGAGAGCTCTGAACTCCATGTATTGGTTGTTAAGATGTTTTTAGCAGGTATCCAGTGTTCATACACCCAGCACAGGGCTTGCACAGCCTTCTGACCTTCCGGAGTGTCCTCACCACCGATCAGAACCCTTTCCGCTTCAACCAAGTCTACAATCGCCGTCCCTTCAGCAAGGAACTCCGGATTAGAGAGGATCTGGTACTCAACACCTGGTTTGGTGTTGGCGCGGAGGATTTTCATAATAATTTCAGCAGCCTTAACAGGTACAGTGCTCTTTTCGACCACAATTTTGTTGCTTGTCGCCAAATCAGCGATCATTCGGGCGGCGCCTTCGATATACTTCAAGTCAGCCGCTCTCCCCTTACCATTACCAAACGTTTTGGTCGGCGTGTTCACGGAAATAAAAATTAAATCGGCCTCCTGTATGCTTTTCGCTATGTCAGTGGAAAAAAAGAGATTCCTACCTCTACATTGCTTTACAACGTCGTCTAATCCAGGCTCGTAGATCGGTAATTTATCTGAATTCCATTGATTTATCCTCTCCACACTTTTGTCACATACAGTAACCTTAATATTGGGGCATTTCAGCGCGATCACACTGCACGTAGGGCCGCCGACGTACCCAGCGCCCAAGCAACAGATCTTCTGAATAACCATTGTGTTTAAGAGTATTCAAAACACTGCCTTTAAATAGCGTTACTTATCTCAGATAGGTGTCGATACGCGGTCGAAGCCCCGGGCTGTAACGGGCCTAATGCAAATAAAACATTTCGACAAGGCCTGACGCGACCGATACACTGCAACAATTCTCTTGAAATCCAAGTCAGGTGTCATTGACATTTGGGTGAGCTGTCGGGTAGTGTTGCGAGAAACTGGTATATCGATATAATTTTCTGATCTTTTATTATCCTTTTCAATCTATTTGTTCCTTATTATAGATTGAAATTTGATAGTTTCAGTATGAAAAAATTATAAAAGTGTGTAGAAATATTTTTATGTAATGTCTACAAAATTGACATTGAATTTAGAGATATCATACAGATTACAGGTGGTTTTTTATTATACTAATCGATATGATAAGTTATAATAACATGGTTTTGCAATTCGATAAATGCTTACAAACATTATCTACTTATATAAGTAGTTTAGTAAATTAAAAATTGCGATTATACTTAGCGGTGTGTGACAGTATTATCTTTAACACACATGTCGTCTTTTCGTTTTATATAATTTAATCTACATCATAACTTTGTACTATCAATTTCGATTTATTATTTTCAAGTTAAGTAAGCATTTAAACGTTGGATAAATAAATCCAACTGAAAGTTATATATTATTTTCATAGTGTTCATAATTTTATTACTTTTCCAATGTTAAGTTACCAGTCGCTACTTATAAAGATATAGTTTGCGCCAAACTGCTAGTCCACTCTGATTTTTTTACGAGCAGGTGTAGTCATACAATTTGCTATGGCGACGCGATTCATTTCTATATTCTCAGCGGACTACCAGTTTTACGGGGACTATACCTAAAATTAAATCTAAAAATTAAACTATCGATATCGACAAACATTCAAACATTTTTACCGTAGTGTACAGTGTTGCAAGATATAGCAATTTAATATTTGCATGGTGTTTGGGATTATTGTCATAAATTACCATTATTTTCCATAAAAAAATATTTTTTTACAAAATACCTCAGTTGGTTGATTGCAGCCCTAAAGTTCAATACTGAAAACATGTACATACGTAATTAAATATTTTTAAATGTCAGTCAACATTTAATTAAGTAGATCTTAGCAAAAAATATACCTATTTTTAGTCAAAAAAGAAAACAGGTTTACAGTCCACCTGATGTCGAATGATCACTGTCTGGATTATTCTGTGTACAATTCACACCTATTTATTTCACGTCTTATAATAGTAGTTTTAAATGTTGCTATGATTTAGTTAGAAGGGTTTTAAGAGATACACTAAGTTGAACAATATAATATTAAGAAGTAGCAAAGGTAGCTATAATCATTCTCAAATCTTTAATCGTATTTGAGGTATAAAGTTTTTTATTACACATAAAATATTGCATAAGGTGGCAGAACCCTTTAAGGTTCGACCCTGGAGGCTCTCCAGTCTCCACACACTATTTCTGCCTTATAACAGCACTGTTAGGCTTTCCTATAATCTGTATTGAAGGGTAGGATAAGGGTAGATACCCTAATGGGTAGAGGTAAGAGAGACATACTTATCCAAGGCGTTTCAGCTTAGTCTTTAAGGTAGGCAACGCATCTGTGACTCAGGTATAGTCCGCGCCAAACTGCTAGTCCGCTCTGAAGTTGTTGCGCGTAGGTGTAGTCATACAATTTGCTATGGCGACGCGATTCATTTCTATATTCAGAGCGGCCTATCAGTTACACACTTCTATATTATAAAATCTACTACATTTTCGACTACTTATTTCGTAAGAAAATGTAGTCTTTTAACTTGAATGAAAAAAGTATGATTAAAATTTACTTAATACAAAAGCTATTTCTTAGTATGTATTTATAATTACGTATGCAAGCAAGCATACGTAGTTGTTCAATGCCTCTCGTTTTCTTGCACCTGTTACATATTAAACAGGAATTAAGATGAATGCTGTAGCGTACTGGATGATCGCCAATGCGTACCTGTTCTATAATATAAATCTAACAACAAATATAAGCTAAATTTAAACTGTTGGCCTTGTTTCCATGGTGCAACGTAATTAGGACCCTTTTTATATCCTAACTGCTGGATTTTTTATAATATAGGAGGAGCAGACGAGCACGCAGTCCACCTGATAGTAAGTGGCTTCTGCCGCCCATGGACGTCTGTAACCAATCCCACATAGGATTAGATATTTCTACCTGAGGTCGGCCACAGATGCGCAACTTGACCCCTGAGGGCAAGCTGGAACGCCTCTGAAAAGTATGTTTATTACTCTTCACACAACACTATGGTGTGCCTGATGAGGTCGGCTAGATACATTTCTAATCCTGGAGACTAAGAATTCTTTGAACAAGTCTCTCTGACTTAATAAACTTATGAATTATGGACCATAAAATTGAGATTTTTTAATAAAGAAAGATCACGCTATTATCAAGGATTTTGTTAAGAGGGGTTCTAATCGAGTTCTATTGTAAGACATATTTTTTATTTCTTTAATTATGAATATTTTTAACTTCGAGTACGGTTACTGCGTGTCGTAAGAGGCGACTAAAAGGGGGCTTCCGGGGTTGTAGGCGGCAAGAATTGTAGCTCCAACCGCCCGGCCAGCGACACCGGAAAGGACAGTGGTATGTTAGGCCGCATACCGTCGAGCTCACCAAATGGTGTGACGAGCGTCAAGCTCTCCTGGTTGGAGCCCGACGGGGCTACGTGCTAAGAGGACTTCGGTTGCGTTCCTTTAGAGAACCCCCAGCCCTTTACGCAGCGCCGAGGACGGCCACCGGAATCCAACATTACCCTACGTGGGTCACACGTTACCAGGCACCTTTTAAAGATTTCCCTTTTGTTAATAATAAAAAGAAGAATAGAAGAAGCGCTGTAAAAAAATCTTATGTGATTAAAACCGTGTGGCTTATAGTCAAGTAATAAAACAACAAATTAATTACAAAATGCTATTTGTTTATTAAAAATTACACATGTTATAAACATATCGGCTCATTACAATAACTATTAAAATACCTATCATTAATAATATACAAAGAAAAATACAAAAAAATCAACTTAAAAATAAATTTTAGGCTGCCGCTATCACAACATAATTTTTACAATTTTACGGTGGCAACATTGGAATGACGTTTCCAGTGTTGCCAACGTAGCGTAATTAAATAATAAATGCTTCATCCTGTGACCTTCGGAGGTTGAGTATTAAAAAAACAATACGTCAAACAATTTTCTATATACAATTTAAATAACTTGTAATTCTAACAATTAAATTAATGAATATACATATGTTATACAAAATCTAAAAATACTTTTTTTTAATTATTAATTATTATTAAATTCGTCGTTTCCGGGCAACTGTCTACGTACTGGATAGGCAAAGATAACGTTTCATTCAGCCAAAGAATTCGTGTTGCAAACAATAATAATGGTAGATTTTGTCATAACATACATATATATTTATATTTATACAGTTGACCTGCGGTAATCCGACTCCACAAGGCATAAACACCTTGTGAAGTGGTGGTAGTTGTATTGACATTCAAAAAGTGCTCTGTAAAGAACCTATTTTGAATAAAAAAAAATTGATTTGATTTGATTATAAATTACCCTATGCCTAAGCCCCCGATGTCTGTCCGTCTGTCGCAGGGCTCTATCTCCTGAACCGTAATAGATAGACACTTGAAATTCTTACCCTGCTTTTTTACTATAGCCGCTATAATAGTAGATACTAAAAACCAAAAACGGTGGTGGTAGTACAGAACCTTTTGGTTGCGAGTACTACACCCACTTGGGCAATTATCAAAACGTTTCGGACAAAGGCAGTATACTGTTATATAGTTATTTTTGTATTATATAGAAAGACAAGCATCCAGTTCAAACCAACCCTAGATAAGTGCTACCAGAGGTCAGATACAGATGCATTGGCACCTCTGAGGACTAAGCTGGAACGCCTCTAATTATATCCCTCCTTACCCTCAAACCAGAACACAGCAGCGCTTGACACTGCACAAAAAGGTGTCGCGGTGAAGCCGCCGGAGTCGACCCACAACGGGTTTTACAAAAACAATTTCATTTTAGTCCAATTATTATTTTAAGAAATTAGTAAAATTCCACAGCAAAAAATGTCGGATTACCGCAAATCCACTATTCCTCGGATTAAAAGATTATTACGAATAGATGACTCCCTAAACGTTTTCTATTACACGACTCCTATTAAAATAACATTCATCTAATTGGAAAAGAAGAAAATAATATTTTTGATATGTTCAAAAAGTAGAAGACTAAATAAAAATTATTAATTAATGTATAATCCGCGTCAAACTGCTAGTCCGCTCTGAATATGGAAATGAATCGCGTGGCCATAGCAAATTGTATGATTACGCCTGCTCGCAACATCTTCAGAGCGGTCTAGCAGTTTGGTGCAGACTATACGTATGTATATTTTTTAATCTACCTAATTGGATTACATAGTACATATAGTCTGTTAAATGAATTTTCAAGTCAGAATATAAAAAATGTATATAATGTTTATTAACAAAGTATCGCTATTTTAGCGTGACTTGACTTATGACTAAAAATCGTCATAATTTTGTGATATTTTCATTTTGCGCAACATTTTTTTAACATTTCTATTCTACACATTTTTTATATTCAAAGTTTTTCATAACAAAAGCATAACATTTACAAATGAGGTTTATTTTAACTTATTTTTGTTTGCAATTTAATTTTTATAACACTGCATTAGCAAACGAACATGCAGTGCGCCTGATGGTTTAAGCCCAAATGACTAATGATGAAAGGCAGCCCCATAGATTAGTAAAGATACTTCGCCGCCTTGAAATTGAATGAAGCCACAAACGGATTATTAGTAAGTTCTTTTTTTGAATTATTGACAAATATATCATTTTTAGAGGAAATCTACGAATAAATAAATAATACTGCGTAATTTACATAATAAATAAATAATTATTTCAAATATTTTAGGGACATTTTAGCACGGAGACGTGGCAAAACTTTTTTACGCAACTATTTCAATTCTCAAAACTGGGTACATTTTCTTGTTAGGAGTGAGTAATCTTTACTAATCTATGGGCAGCCCTAAGGACTTCGGCCTATAGATCGACCTGATGTTACAGATTACGAAGATTAAGCTAGAATAAGTGTGGATGAAAAACATTTTGTTTTTAAATACATAAAACGTATTTTTATTAATACAATAATCCCCAAAAGTAAATGCCATGAACACAAATATATATTAGTTGCGGTTAAGGTTTGAAAACGGGAATTTGCAGATTAAACCAGACAATTGGCTGGTTACAGCTGCATGTATCTGCATATTTTCGATTTTTTTACAAAAAATCCAAAAAATATGTATAAAAATATAATGTTACCTTCGTTTAGATATAAAATAAGTTAATTTACACGGTATACGGTACGCGTCTGATCATAATATTTCCTACTACATTTTGAACCGACTTCCCAAAGGAACAGAGATTATATATTCGACACGAATATATTTTTTTATGTGTGTACAGCGATTTTTTCGCGATGCCGCGACCGATCGTCACGATTCAAACACCATTGTATGCGGCTAGTTTCACAGGGGGTCCCATTTCGAGGAAATTTGAATTATTTTTATTACATGTATGATTAATACACCGTACACCCTACACCCTAACACGTGTGACAATCTTTCAAGTTCACTAGTTGGCAAAAATTTAAATTCCTAAATACTATATAGTAATTCGCCGACATTACCAAATAAATTCAGCCAGAAGATAAATAAAGCCCTAATGTTAAACAAGATTTCAAATTGCCTAGGCAAAGCACAAAATTCCCTATTTCGCACCTTAACCGTAACAAATACAATTTTAGCCATCATTCCGTTTTTTATTGCAAATTCCGAATACTTTTTAAACCTTACGCGACTCCTAATACTTTAATATTCCCAACACATCAAGTAATGATGACATTACCTCGGAATTATATTAATTCCCTATCCCCCTAGTAATAAATATTGCCCACACGGGAAAATACTAATCCCCTAATTTCATATTCCCAAGCTATATTATTATCCTCGGGAATTAAATCAAGTAACATTACACTTTGGGAAAATTTTACAAAATAAATTATCGTCCCGGAATTATATTACTTAGCGTATTCTCTAATAATAACATTACCCTCTTGGGAATTTACTAATCCCATATTTTCCCTGAGAAATAATAATACTCTTGCGAAATTATTTCAAGTACGCATATTACTGTAAGGGAATTACATTAATTCCCATATTCCCAAGAAATAATCCAGATATAACTTTACCTGTCCGCTATAAAATGAAGTAATACTATTACCCTTCCGGAATTATTTCAAATATCCATATTACTATCGTTGAATTATATTAATTCCCTTATTCCCATGCAATACTACTCTTGCGGGATTATATCGAGTAATAACATTACCCTCTCGGAATTATTTTAATTCCCTATTCAGTTATAACATTTCTACGTATACATCCATTTAATTTCGTGTGCCCTAAATTACGACATATTACAAATACATTCCAAATATAATTTGTCGAATGTTAAAAATAATAAATATGGCGCGTAATTTAAAAGGTGAAAAAATCGCGCTAAAATCCGCTGCTTTTTCCGTTCGAATTAAGAAAAAAAAATCAAGTCGATACACTTCGTATTTAATCTGTTAACTGTTTACAAAAAATGGCGGCAATATGTCAGACGATGAAATTATTTACCGCTAAAATATCGCACTGCACAATTAACAAAGAAAACATTTTTAAAACAAAGCGTGATCAATAATTCCATATTCAATCTGTCAATAGTTTAAAAAAATGGCGCGAACTATGACAGATAACAAAAAAATGACTACTAACATCCGCTTCGATTTTTGTTCTAAAGTAAATGCGTGTCCAGTACCTTCTATATTCAATCTGTCAACAGTTAAAAGAAAAAAATGGCGCGCATCATGACAGCTGTCAACAAAATAGACAATAAATATCCTTGTTTCGATCGCGCGTTCGTAATATTATATGGATTTACAACAGGGTATCAAATGTAAAATATTTGGCTTAAAATCAGTCCTACATTACGTAATGACCATGCGTCACAGGTTTAAAAAAGCATTTTTAAATTACGTCACACACGACATACCTACACCCTCACAACCTGTATTTCTACCACTTTATCCTATGATGTCACACTAGACCAATAAGGGATCTATTCAATAACCACAAAAAATTGTAACTCCCCTCAAAATCTCTATTTTTCACGTCATAGAAGTGGCAAACAAGCAGTGGCAGTCCACCTGATGGTAGGTGGCTACTGCCGCCCATGGACATATGTAATCAACCCCAGATAAGATTAGATACTCCTACCTGAGGTCGGTCACAAATGCACCGCTACCCCTGAGGACTAAGCTGGAACGCCTCGGAAAAGTATGTCTCCCTTACCACACTCTCCAAACCAGAACACAGCAGCGCTTAACATTGCTGTTATAACAGAAATAAGTGTGGCGATGGTGCCGCCGGAGTCGAAGCACAAAGAGTTTTATCACCTTCAAAATCATGTACGTGTGACGTCATTTAGAAATGACTAGCGTAGAGGCGATGACGATCAATTATTTGATAGACAACTGATGCGTTAGAAAACTGACAGTATTTAAAAAAAAAATACAAGAAAATCTAAATAAAAATGTGTGTATTTATGTTCGTGTGAAGTTATACTTCACTGGCAAGAAAAGAAAAATATTATAAAAACAAAAAAATTATAAAAATGTCACTCCGACAATTTAGACGAATCCAACGACACCTCATATGTTAATCCGTCAAGCCGTTTGGACTGTAGGACATGCCAAAGGAGACATACATACATACATATGCTCGAAAAACATTACCCTCTGCAGTAGAGTAAAATAGTGCGTGTTACTTTATGGTATCGATTTTAAATGTCAGTGTTGTAAAAATAAAACTTTTTTATACTTTTTTTCAAACGCGCACAAAAAAGTGTAACTTCAAAACGCATTTTCGTAAATCAACCCTCCGAATATTAAAACTAAAACCAAATGAAATTAAAAGTCGAATAATTCCTTCAAGAACTTCGATGCCACAGAAAGAAGTGCAAATACAGGCGTTAAAGAATTAGGCAAATTACACTATTAAAAATTATTTACGCATCAATTGTCATTTAAACCGTCAATCGCATACCACCTCTACACATAAATGTTAAAAACGTATGAAAAAGTTATAGAAATTATGAAAATCACCTTCCAATACCAAATATGACCATACATACTCCAATGGTTTAACACTACAGCACCTACCTAGAACTATATACTAAACAATTATATATTATACGTTCATATTATTCACAGATGCCGGGCGAACGTTATTCTTATGTGACTTAAGTTGCCCACTGCTGGGCTAAGTTTGCCCAACGTTGGGCTAATTTCCCACTACTAGGCACGGGGTTTTTCGTATCATTTTGAGACAAAGAATACAACGCGTTTGATAGCAACTGTAAAGTTTGCCCACTAATCACATCCCTTTGTGTCCCACTGTTGGGCGTGGGTCTACCCCTACATGGCTTTAATATCTTAAAATTTAAAACATTAAAATTTGCCATTTTGACAATTTTGGAATTAGCATTGATATCTTAGTGTTTGAAACTGGGCCTATCCATAGAATGGGTTCGAATCCTGATTTTTCGGTGAAGGAAAACATCGAAACAACCTGCATACCTGAGAGATCTTTACATAAAAAGTTCTTGTCCAGCGCGGTGGACTATGGCCTAATCCTTCTCATTCTGAGAGGAGACCCGTGCCCAGCAGTGGAACAGTAATGCGTTGACGACGGTCACTTGTGGGGAAACCCGAGCCCAGCAGTGGGACAGTAATGGGTAGTAGTTACATAAAAATAACGCCACCCGAATTATTGCTTATCACTATAATGTACAAATGATTCGTTTATGTAATTATGGCGTCTAGTAATTGGCATATTAAAGGTTAAAAGTTTTCCAAAATCGATTTACTGATATTTTGTATCGAAGTAAAATGAAAAATTGCATTATATAATACATATACAGGGTGAATTTTTCAAATAGGCCTTCAGAGCAAAATCCGAAACTATAAAGATTAGCGAAAAATTCTGAAAGGAGTTACGAGGCCGATTTTGATAAATTCTAAAACTGCATTATTACTTTTTTAAAATATCTTTTTCCCTAGCCGGGAATCGAACGATTTCATTTTAAAAAAAAATACAGCCTCTATATTATTCCACTATCTGATAGTGTGGCTTACAAGGATCAAATTCTGGATACGTTCAAATCGATTTCGGTTTGTGTTTTAAAATGTCCCAATTTAATTCGCTGAAAAGAAAGATGTCGTAAATAATAAATGAATACCAAAAGTAAGGATTTTTTTATATACTGAAACTAGCTGACCTGGCAAACGTTGTGTTGCCATATAAATAAAAAAGGTTAAGGGCGAACAACCCTTATCACTTAGGGGTATGGAAAATAGAAAGTAGCCGATTCTCAGACCTACTGAATATGCATATAACACTCGGTGACAATCGGTAAAGCCGTTTCAGAGGAGTACGGTAACTAACATTGTGACACCAGAATTTTATATTTAAAATCACCCATAGTATAAAAAAATTGATTTTCCCATATAAACAAATCCACAAACACACCCTCCGTAAATATATATATAATATTATGTAAAAATTTTCATTTTACTAATACAAAATTATCATGCGTCGTATCAGAAGAAAGTCAGACATTCAAAAAAGAATCCCCGAAATGATGGGAACAGATTGACAACACATTCGAATCGGCATTGTAAATCAGTCCCCAGCGTTACACACCTTCATTTATTCCGTCTTATAAATTGGACGTAGTTATGCAAAATAGATCCAACCACAAAAAGTAGCTTTTGAGAAAATAAGTATTTTAGTAACAGTTAAATTACTTAATTTATGGTTGGTATCACTGATATCTGTATATTCAAAAGAAAAAACGTACCATGCAGCTTGAATACTTTTTGCATATACGAAAGTTGATGTGGAGATGCCATTTGTGATAGTAACTGAAAAAAACGGTTTTTGTAGGTTGGATCCATTTTACATAACCACGTCCAAACGTTGAAGGCAAACTTAAAATTGTTCGACTCTAAATAAAACACATTTAAAAAATAAAACATAATGGCACGATTATAAATGTTTTTTTTTCACAAATAATAATTTATATAAAACATACATTTTTTCTTGTATTTCGCGTAAAATAAAAGTAATATACACACCGCCTTACGTTCTGTATACTTGTATACTGGGTACAAATACAAAGTATTGTATAAATGCTTGTATACGATGTATATTGAAGTATAACTGTAGTTATACATTTTGGGAGGTGATTTTGAAAATGGCGCTGTATTTAATTTATTTTGGTGAAAAGTTTTTATTTTTAATTAACGAAATATTAATTTTAAATAATAGTGACACGGTAATTTAAGTTAAAAAATATTGATTTTACAAAACAATTGTGCAGAAAAATATTAGGCGACCCCCTAATCTAAGGTATTTTTAATTACTTTCGTATATTGTTACAAATTTGAAATAAGTACTATTTATTATTATAATTACGTACTGGTATCATAGCTTAGTAAAGATACATCGTCGCCTTGAAATTGAATGAAGTCACAAACGGCTTATTAGTAAGTTCTTTTTTTTAATTCTTGACAAATAAAAACATTTTTAGAGAAAATTTACGAATAAATAACTAATACTGCTCAATTTACATAATAAATAATATTTCAAATATTTTAGTGACATTCTAGCAAGGAGACGTGGCAAAACTTTTTCACGCAACTATTTCAATTCTCAAAACTGGGTAAAATGTACCCAGTTAGGAGGTCTTGTTAGGAGTGAGTAATCTTTACTAATCTACGACTGGTATATTAAATAATGAAGTAGATTTCATTCTAAGTAAAATTATCTTAGTTTTGTTTTCTTTGATAATTTCAGATTTCCGCGATCCCCTTAGCGTTACGATCCCTTAGGGGGTCGCAAACAAGTTGACAACCACTGGTTTACATATAATTTTCTCCATACAATCCCATCCCAAACCCACAGTACCATTTCCAACATCACCCTGTACAAAACCTAACATAATTACATATACATGGTGTATACATTTAAATAAAGACCACAAAATGGCAGTGAGGCCGCGGCGGCCGGTAAACGTCGATCAATCAATCATCGACCAATCAAACATTGATCGATCAATCAATTGTTAATCACAATTATAATTACAAGGCGGCGGTTGACCGCGGGGACCACTTACAGTAATGTAACCAGGTTTTTTGGCAGTATCGGACGTTTGAGCGGTGGGTCGATCCTGAAAAATAATGTGGTCATATATCAATTTTTTTGTAATGTCTCTTAAAATTGGCAATATTTAGAAGGGGAAATAAAGAGGAACGGTCACTTGCCATCATAAAACTCACTACATATATATAAATGATAACGAAATGATAGAAAATTTATACAACATATAATCTGATTCATAATTAGGTGTCCAAAATGTAAACAAAGGTTGGAATATCAAGAAAATACCACTCACCGCTACAGGAACAGCACGGGCCGGTCGCCGGCGCGCTCGGAGCCGCTGGAGTGCGGGGGGGAGGTGGGGGGCGGGGCGGGGGGACACTCACCGCTACAGGAACAGCACGGGCCGGTCGCCGGCGCGCTCGGAGCCGCTGGAGTGCGGGGGGGAGGTGGGGGGCGGGGCGGGGGGACACTCACCGCTACAGGAACAGCACGGGCCGGTCGCCGGCGCGCTCGGAGCCGCTGGAGTGCGGGGGGGACACTCACCGCTACAGGAACAGCACGGGCCGGTCGCCGGCGCGCTCGGAGCCGCTGGAGTGCGGGGGGGACACTCACCGCTACAGGAACAGCACGGGCCGGTCGCCGGCGCGCTCGGAGCCGCTGGAGTGCGGGGGGGACACTCACCGCTACAGGAACAGCACGGGCCGGTCGCCGGCGCGCTCGGAGCCGCTGGAGTGCGGGGGGGACACTCACCGCTACAGGAACAGCACGGGCCGGTCGCCGGCGCGCTCGGAGCCGCTGGAGTGCGGGGGGGACACTCACCGCTACAGGAACAGCACGGGCCGGTCGCCGGCGCGCTCGGAGCCGCTGGAGTGCGGGGGGGACACTCACCGCTACAGGAACAGCACGGGCCGGTCGCCGGCGCGCTCGGAGCCGCTGGAGTGCGGGGGGGACACTCACCGCTACAGGAACAGCACGGGCCGGTCGCCGGCGCGCTCGGAGCCGCTGGAGTGCGGGGGGGACACTCACCGCTACAGGAACAGCACGGGCCGGTCGCCGGCGCGCTCGGAGCCGCTGGAGTGCGGGGGGGACACTCACCGCTACAGGAACAGCACGGGCCGGTCGCCGGCGCGCTCGGAGCCGCTGGAGTGCGGGGGGGACACTCACCGCTACAGGAACAGCACGGGCCGGTCGCCGGCGCGCTCGGAGCCGCTGGAGTGCGGGGGGGACACTCACCGCTACAGGAACAGCACGGGCCGGTCGCCGGCGCGCTCGGAGCCGCTGGAGTGCGGGGGGGACACTCACCGCTACAGGAACAGCACGGGCCGGTCGCCGGCGCGCTCGGAGCCGCTGGAGTGCGGGGGGGACACTCACCGCTACAGGAACAGCACGGGCCGGTCGCCGGCGCGCTCGGAGCCGCTGGAGTGCGAGTGCGAGCGCCGCGTACCGCCGCCGCCGCCGCCGTCCGCCACCACCGATGTGCCGGAACCGCTCGACGTGGACTTCACTTCACCCTCGCGGCTCGCTGGGGACAGAAGAAATTGGATCATTTACTAAACTCTAATAATACTTGGAGACTTTTTTTTAAATCTCATTTATTTAGACATTTATTTTTATATAATTGTACATGACACTATACTTAGTCCTCAGGTAGGAATATCTAATCCTATCTGAGGTTGATTACATATGTCCATGTGTGGCAGTTACCATCAAGTGGACTGCTAGGTCGTCTGCTACTCCTATATTATAAAAAAAAAAATCGATGTAGTCGCAAGTATATAATTTCACATACAGACATTGACCGTATCAGACACAGCCCGTCACAGACAAATTTACTTTTTATTTATTACAATATATTTTGTCTGATCGTTGTCCACGCGATGGTTAGGCAAAGACAGATGTCTGATACGGTCCGTGTCTGACACGCTCTGTGTCTGAAACCTCACCGGTGTGCTCCTTGGCGGTGAGGTGGTCGGAACCGGCGCTGGAGCCGCCGCTGCCCGACAGCACGCTCTCCTCGCGATTGTAACTGTAATACATTTGATACACTTTACATTATTGATAGATTTTGAAGGTAATAGAACCCTACGTGGTTAGACTCCGGCGGCACCACCGTCACACCTATTTCTGTTATAACAACAGTGTTAAGCGCTACTATGTTCTGGGTTGAAGGGTGTGGTAAAGGAGACATATTTATTCGAGGCATTCCGGTTTAGTCCTCAGGGGCAGCAACGCATCTGTGGCCGATCTCAGGTAGGACTTTAATCTTATCTAGGATTGATTACAGGTTCATTATGGACATGTATGCGAGCACGCGAGCGTCCGTACGTGCGTGACTAATATGTGTGCTTGTGTGAAGGTGCGCGTCCATATATGTGTGTGTAAGCGCATGTGTGTAAGCATTAGCGTCCGTACGTGCATGTATGAAGGCGTCCATATATGTGTGTGTGTGTGTGTGTGCCATATAAAATGTGTGTCCATATATGTATGTATGTATGTGTATGATTTTTCCAAATGATGTGCGTATTAGAAATTAATTATCACTTGCTAAAACGGTGAAGGAAAACATCGTGAGGAAACCTGCATACCTGAGAGATTTACAAAAAAAAAATCTCAATGGCATGTGAAGTCTACCAATACGCACTTGTCCAGCGCAGTGGACTATGGCCTAATCCTTCTCATTCTGAGAGGAGACCCGTGCCCAGCAGTAGCACAATAATGGGTTGATGACGTATTTGCGCGTATCTGCCCGTATACGTGCGCGTGTATGCGTGCGGGCGCGTGTGTATGTGTGTGGTTGTGTGTGTGTGTGCGTGTACTCACCCGTAGATGGTGTGCTCGCTGGTGACGCAGCTGGAGTACTTGAACGGTATCGGCTGGTAGCCGTACGACCCCGCGTACGGCATGTAGCCGGGGCCCATCATGCTGGAATTGAACAGATTGTGTGATAAATAAAGATTTTTAATACATTTTCATCAACTTTCAAAGACAATGATTAATATAATAAATATTTAACACATTATTTACGTAAAATATCAAAGAAAATATGTTTTTTTTTATTAAATTAAGTGTCCGCAGTGAGTTATTGCAGCTGCATACGCCAGCATGGTCACCACTTAATAATGAAAATGACTATCTACCACATACCACTCTCACTTCTTACCCACATCACATACTCCATGAGGTTATTAGGTCAACATAGGTCAATACATGCTAACATCACTGCACGTATCACACGACACTGGGTCACTATGGGCCAGCGTCCGCCACCTAACACACTCCCGGCACCTACACACTCCCTATCACACGACAGTGGTCCAGCGTGGTCCAGCGTGGCCCAGCTCGCGCGGCACTCACCCGGGGTTGGGCAGCGGCGCGAGCGTGTCGCTGGCGAGCGAGTCCCCGTCGGCCGCCTAAGACACTCCCCTATATCACACGACACTGGTCCAGCGTGGCCCAGCGTGGCCCAGCTCGCGCGGCACTCACCCGGGGTTGGGCAGCGGCGCGAGCGTGTCGCTGGCGAGCGAGTCCCCGTCGGCCGCCTAAGACACTCCCCTATATCACACGACACTGGTCCAGCGTGGCCCAGCGTGGCCCAGCTCGCGCGGCACTCACCCGGGGTTGGGCAGCGGCGCGAGCGTGTCGCTGGCGAGCGAGTCCCCGTCGGCCGCCTAAGACACTCCCCTATATCACACGACACTGGTCCAGCGTGGCCCAGCGTGGCCCAGCTCGCGCGGCACTCACCCGGGGTTGGGCAGCGGCGCGAGCGTGTCGCTGGCGAGCGAGTCCCCGTCGGCCGCCTAAGACACTCCCCTATATCACACGACACTGGTCCAGCGTGGCCCAGCGTGGCCCAGCTCGCGCGGCACTCACCCGGGGTTGGGCAGCGGCGCGAGCGTGTCGCTGGCGAGCGAGTCCCCGTCGGCCGCCTAAGACACTCCCCTATATCACACGACACTGGTCCAGCGTGGCCCGGCGTGGCCCAGCTCGCGCGGCACTCACCCGGGGTTGGGCAGCGGCGCGAGCGTGTCGCTGGCGAGCGAGTCCCCGTCGGCCGCCTAAGACACTCCCCTATATCACACGACACTGGTCCAGCGTGGCCCAGCGTGGCCCAGCTCGCGCGGCACTCACCCGGGGTTGGGCAGCGGCGCGAGCGTGTCGCTGGCGAGCGAGTCCCCGTCGGCCGCCTAAGACACTCCCCTATATCACACGACACTGGTCCAGCGTGGCCCAGCGTGGCCCAGCTCGCGCGGCACTCACCCGGGGTTGGGCAGCGGCGCGAGCGTGTCGCTGGCGAGCGAGTCCCCGTCGGCCGCCTAAGACACTCCCCTATATCACACGACACTGGTCCAGCGTGGCCCAGCGTGGCCCAGCTCGCGCGGCACTCACCCGGGGTTGGGCAGCGGCGCGAGCGTGTCGCTGGCGAGCGAGTCCCCGTCGGCCGCCTAAGACACTCCCCTATATCACACGACACTGGTCCAGCGTGGCCCAGCGTGGCCCAGCTCGCGCGGCACTCACCCGGGGTTGGGCAGCGGCGCGAGCGTGTCGCTGGCGAGCGAGTCCCCGTCGGCCGCCTAAGACACTCCCCTATATCACACGACACTGGTGCAGCGTGGCCCAGCTCGCGCGGCACTCACCCGGGGTTGGGCAGCGGCGCGAGCGTGTCGCTGGCGAGCGAGTCCCCGTCGGCCGCGCGCAGCCGCAGCGCCGCCATGTCCGCGCACAGCTCGCCCGCCACGTAGTAACACTGCTCGGAGAACGTTATCTTGTTCACCGTGTGACGGATGAAGCCGGCCTGCGATTGAGCGAAAAAGGTATAACAAAAACTCCATTCGAGTTGGATAAGTGGACATACAAACTTCATTTTTTAGATAAATGTAAAGCAAGATACTGGAACTAATGCTTTATTAATTATGTGTAAAATAGATGGCATTTAAAAAAAGGGAAAAAGATAATAATTATTATTACGCGGACCGCCCCTTCAACCCCCAACCTTAGTCCACACGAGCCACCCTTAAAGCATTTCACTACTTGTATTGAAAGCAGTTGTATAGAAAAACAAGCATTTGCTAATGACTTGGCATGAATAAATTATAAAATGAAATAAACAAACTTTCACAAACCCTCATTTTACCCCACAGTGTCAATTTTAAAAAGTCGACGAAAAAGAGGTGTTAAGTTATTTCTCTCGAGAAAGCCAAAATATAAATTTTCATACAGTTTGTTTTAATATTGACGATTTTTCAAACAAGCACAACCCCTGGACCACACAACCCCTGGATCTCCCCCTCCCCTGATCCACCAGTGCTGTCAGTACCCACCTTGAGCATGTGCGAGGCGTACTTCCTCGCATCGCGACGGTCCGCGACGCCGGCCACGTGCTGCAGGATCCAGTCCACCACGTCAGCCCCGATGAACGCGTTCGGTATGGTTATCTTCAACCACATGCGGTCTCTTATCTCCAAGCCTGGGGAGGAAAGGTTTAATCATATTCATGGTACAAATCCCGTCACATCAAATCATTTTTTTTTATTCAAAAACAGCTGACCCGGCAAACTTCATACCGCCTCAGAATCTGTTTGTGAAATATATTTCATATTTGCTCAACTTTTAAACCTTCCCTGGACTTCCACAAATAATTTAAAACCAAAATTAGCCAAATCGATCCAGCGATTCCCGAGTTTTAGCGAGACTAACGAACAGGAATTGATTTTTTATATATATATAGATATAGATAGGTCTCCTCTCAGAATGAGAAGGATTAGGCCATAGTCCACCTTGCTGGCCGAGTGCGTATTGGTAGACTTCACTTACCTTTGAAAACTGAAGATTTCTCACGTATGCAGGTTACGTCACGATGTTTTCTTTCACCGTTTAAGCAAGTGATAATTTATTTCTAATACGAATATAACATTGAAAAATCTGAGGTGCGTGCTAGGGATTTGAACAACGGACCCCTCGATCAAGAGGCCGAGTTTCTTAACCACTAAGCTATCGCTGCTTTTTTTTACAAACATCGATAGACTTGAATCAGTAATCAGTTTAGCTATGAGATAAGAAATGTCATCTGATTTTTGCAATGTCATTTGTAAAGGAAGTGTGATAAATCTATACTAATATTATAAAGAGGAAAACTTTGTTTGTTTGTTTGATTGTAATGAATAGGCTCAAAAACTACTGGACCGATTTTAAAAATTCTTTCACCATTCGGAAGCTACATTATCCACGAGTAATATATTTATATATTTATATATATTACTCGTATATAAATATATTACTCGGCTATATTTTATATGAAATATATTTGATAAATAGATTTTGAGGCGGTACAAAGTTTGCCGGGTCAGCTAGTTAGTGAATAAAGATATATTATTGTAAACATTGTTACATAAGAATATATTATTTAAAAATCCCTTCTCACAGTTTTAACTTTTAATTCTACTTATTCACCTCTATATCATAAAATACATAGCAGCCACTCACCAGAGTCCGGACTGAGCATAGCGCGCACCACCAACGCCACATCCATGCCGACGGAGAGCTGGGGCTCGTGCGCCGGCAGCGCGGGCCGGGGCGCTCCGCTGCCGGCCTCCGAGCAGCGCTCCGGGACCGTGGAGCCGAGGGCCGACAGCGGCGGCGGCGGGTACGCCTCGCGGAGCGCCTGGGTGTGCGCCACCCATGCACCTGTGGATACAAATTGTGGAAGTTAAAGAAAGAAACAAAAGTTCTTTATTCATGAAAAAGGATGTACTCCTGGAGCATCGGCAGACGTGAAAACTTGAATATTAACGTTATGTATTTTGATATTATGATATTTTGGAATGGTTAGGGTATAAATTTGCACGAATTGCTTTAATTGGCAGTATAAAAGTACTATCATTTATGTGGTACAATTAGAGATGGGCAAAGAACCCGGTTTAAACCCTGTGCAGGGTTTAAACCCAATAAATACCCGTTTATTTCCTCCCACTGGGTATTTATCTGGGTGTTTATAAAATGAGTTAATAAAATCTACACAAAGCTTTTAAAATAGTTCAAATGTTTATTTAATAGATATACTATAGGTTTTTACTGTATTTCTAATGTTTTTACATTTTTAAATATAACATTTTTAGGGGTTCATCTATTTTTATTACATTTTTAATTATTATTTGTTTGACGAAACAAATATCGCACAACTAAAACAAATAAATATACCTCTCGTATACTATTGCACAGGTGGTGTGGGAATATGGGCATATAATGTAAAATGTAATTCTTACGTAATATCTTAATAATTATAGCTTTAAGAAAAAAAATATAAACATTATTTTATAGAAAATTTTAAGTGCTACAACTTTGGTCCAAGATACTTTTCGATAAAATTTACCGTTTTCGAGAAAAATCCAGAAAGCCGAAAATTTTGACGTTTGACCCCGAATAAGTGCCGACACACACATCGATGAGGACTTTTAGAACACTACTTGTGATGGTAAACCCAAGGTCTCTACGGAAATTTAGCTTTATGTTATTTGATTACTATTTTTATGTCTAAATTGACCGGACTATAAAAACTCCTCTATCAAAATGTTTCAATGTCTTTTCTCTATCAAAATGTTTCAATAATTTTCTGTAAATTAATTAGAAAAAAGTTAAAAAAAGTCTTCCCAAAGTTCAATCTATTATTGTTATTATCTTTGTTATTTTTGGTTTAACGACAAAAAGTTATAGAACTAAAATTATAGATAAATCAATTTGAAACCATAATTGTTCTTACTAAATTTCTGTGCGACGAATAGTTTGCCTGGTAGAGCGTAAAAACGCTTAGTGCCCCTTTTTTCAAGATGGCGGCCGAGGGACAACAGTTGGAACTCCACAAATTAGGATTTAACTGTACACTAAGCCCTTTACACTAATCATTGACATCTATAAAATAAAATCGGGTCTTCGAAAATTGTAACCCAAATGTAACACATCCGAATGGACTATAACATGACTATAACAGCGTAGTTAAATGAAATATGTGCTTTTAGAGCGCATATTTAGTGAATTGTTTACAATATTATTTTAAAAATGATATTACACGAAGAAAATAAAAATATGAATGACAATAGTTTACACCCGCTGTTTGGGTGTTTATTTGGGTTTAAACCCTATTTCACCCAAAATACCCGGTTTAAACCCGTATCCACCCATTGGGTTTAAACCCTCTGCCCATCTCTAGGTACAATGCAATATTCATTTATGTGGTACAATGCAATATTCATTTATGTGGTACAATACAATATTCATTTATGTGGTACAATGCAATATTCATTTATGTGGTACAATAAAATATTCATTTATGTGGTACAATACAATATTAATTTATGTGGTACAATAAAATATTCATTTATGTGGTACAATACAATATTCATTTATTGCGCTATTATACACAAACATGAAAATTTATCCATCTTACGAATTTTCGATCAGGTCACATGTCCTGGCGCGTTTAACATTTTTCACCCATCACAAAAAGTTCACAACGCCGCTACAGAAGTTTTTACTTCAATAATTCACTGGTCTGCAACAAAATCCTCCTTTAGATAAAAAATAGATTTCTATGAAGAGTTAAACGTGCTGAATCCAAATCTGCTTTCCACTTTTTGCTGGCACGTATAGTTTTTTTTTAAAGGATTTTTTATTACTTCTTATAATTCCTGTTTTTCTCTCATATTTTTTGTACTAACACTGCTTATAACTCTGCTTCAATCAGCTTACATCGCATTTGTCCACGCAAAACTGGTTTACTGTGTTAGAGAGAGATAGAATGATATTGTCTCGCATTGTTTTTGAACAATTACACGCGCTTGCGCAGTTTGGAAAGCAACTCCGTGGCGCTCAGTTGGTTAAAAAAAAAAGTGATTGTTTTCGTTTTATTCAACGTATTTTGGTAAGTAACAAATTATATTGATATGTGTAGTGAAAATTAATAAGTATTCTAAAACATAGAGCTTATATATATTCACATTTTGAAATTAATTTAATTTTGTTGTAGATACAAAATGCCAAGAACTTGCAAAAATTCAGCAAACGTATTTTGCGATGTAAGTGGTGAATTTGTTGTAAAATCACAACAAAATAAAATATCAGGCCTAATCAAAACTGCGTACGAAGGTAATTTTGGGTTTCTAGTTGACGAAAGGAAAAAAAAATGGCTTCCGAAAATATGCTGCAACACTTGTTCAAGAACGCTACGAGGTTGGTGTGAAGGAAGTCATAAGTCCATGCCATTTAAAACACCTGTGGTTTAGAGTGAATATGAAAATATGAAAACTACGAAGTAAAATACTACATTATACTGCGTATTAGAATAAGATAGATTGTTTTTAAATATTTGATACCAATTATATGTAATATTCTCACAATTATTAAAGTTACGATTTCAATTACAAATAAAAAAGGAGTTTTCTTTATAAATTCCATTACAAAAAAACTGTATGTGATACATAATTTTCAAAACTATATTCCTTTTTAGCAGTATCAAATATATAATAAACCATCACAATAATAAGAAGGAGGGCAAAAAAATTTTTTTTTGCAGACCAGTGTAATATGCAACATATTATAAACATCAAGGTTGGCGTATATTTTTTTTCAAAATGAACTCGTTCGATTATTGGCTAGAGAAATAGATTAAAAAAAAAACAAATGATGCGCTTTTATTTCTTATCAAAATTGGCCTCGTAAAACTTATTAGTTAAACTAAAAATAAATAAAACTGTTTTTAATGTGTAAGATATCAACTTTTTGTCTGTCTGTCTGTCTGTTTGTTCTTGCTAATATCCAAAACAGCTGGAATAATTTTGACAAGTCTTTCACTGTTAAATGTTACAAGGAGTAACTTAGATTAGTTTTATTTCAGAAAAAAATTGGGGTTCCGTGCAAGAACAAACTGAAATCCCATGGAGTCTGAGAGTTTGCACTTTTAAAAGGGGGTAAAACCGTAGGGTGCAGCTCGTACAAAATCTAATCGTATATATGAGGATGGTAGAATCCTCCGTGGTTAAACACCTATTTCTACCTAATACCAGCAGTGTTAAGCGCTACTGTGTTCTGTTTTGAAGGGTGTGGTAAGGTTCTTTTCCGAAGAATTCCAGTCCTCAAAGGTGGCGGTGCATATGTGGCAGATCTCATGTAGGAATGTAATCTTATCTGGAGTTGAATACAGACGTCCTTACAGCAGTAGCCACTTACCAGCAAGTGGACCGCAAGCTCATCTGCTACTCCTATATTATAAAAAAAAAGATCCATCCATCCATCTATTTCAATACCATAAAAAATGTATATCTTGGGGCTACCGCGGGCCGCACTGAGAACGGATACGGCTAAGCTACCATTATTACCGTAACACGTAATGCGTTGAAGACCCGCGTGGCGGAGTGGTCACCATACCGGTCTGACGTGCAAAGGCTTCCGGGTTCGATCCCCGGCCAGACAGATATCTGAATGATAAATTTAGATATCTGTTTTCCTGATTTTGATGTATGTGTATCCGTCTTTGTATGTGTCCACGGCACCACGATACCGGGAATCCTTTTTTTTTTATTTATTTACGGGGGGGGAGACCTTCAAAACGTACCCGACGACGTGGGAACGACGCCGGGTTATGTGGGACTTTTACCCCACTAAAACCCCCGCGGTGGCAGTCCTCAGCGCTTGGTGTAGAACTCCGGGATCTCCGATGGAACACAACCGGAGTCCTCCGAGCGCGATGCCCCTATCGGGCTCTGCCCTGGGGGGAGCAGTTTACGCTCCTCCCGCACATCTGGTGTTTACAACGGTATGCGGCCACACACACCGCCGTCCTTCCCGGGGTTGCTTGCTGGACGGTTCGAGACGACTCTTGTCGACCGCAACCCCGGAAGCCCCCTCTTAGTCGCCTCTTACGACAGACAGGGGATACCGTAGCCCAATTCTAGTCCCGGGACTACAGGGACAGGATACAGGGAATCCTAGTGTAGAAAGTTATTTATTTATTTATTTATCATTGGGTTACACCAACAAAGTGAACACTTATACATGTCAAGACATATCACATTGAACTTAAATCTAAGTGTCACCTCAATTACAGGTATAAACTACACTCTGAAAGCCTACGTACTAAACATTAAATAAAATCATTGTCAATAAAAAAAAAAACAATATAGAATACTGTAGATTATGGGTTTTCAAATAAAACTCCAACTTAAATCTTCAGTTCTTTTCTTCGTTTTATTCCGAGGCGTATACACAATTACATACAAAAAGGCGAGCTTAAGTACTTATTTTGGGTACCGCAACAGGCGCAGGCTCAGTTAGCAACCGCGTCCTATTGCCGTCCCTCTCTAACATCGCCTGTCTTACTCTTACAATTCTATGCTTACACTCTATTGCTATCCTACTCTTACATCTATTCTTATCATTTAAGTAGGACGTATCTATTACAATAAAATGTCTTATTTTCTATTATCATTATACATTAGAAACTATGTTTATGGGCCGCTGTCGTCCGTAATAAATACGATAGGAACAATAATAATAAAATTAGGAATTAAAACAATAACATTAATACTCTAAGATTTATAATTCAAATTTTAAATTTCTTCTAGTTATTAAAGTTTGTACTCACCAGGATCGATGGGCCTGACGGGCTCCGTGCGCGGTATAGTGAAGTAGCCCTTGGGGTTCGGGTCCCAGCACTTGGCGACCACCAGCTTGATGGGCCCCGGCTTCTGGACCACCTCGCGGAGCACGCGCACCGCCTCATCGTTGGTCATATCCTCAAAGTTCACGTCGTTCACCTGGAAAATTGTTTAAAGGTACAATATAAAAATCCATTGGAAGGGTACATTTATCATCAACAACCCCTTACTGTCCATCAACACTGCTGGGGACAGGTCTCGTATCTGAATGAGAAGAATTAGGCCGTAGTCCACCGCACAAGCCGAGCGCATTTTTTTTTTTTTTTTTATAGTTTAACCTAACGATTAGGCAGACGTGCTAACTGATGGAAAGTAGTCACCGTCGCCTATGGACATTTGCAACACCAGAGGAGTCGCCAATGCCATCGCGGGCTTTGTATGAGAGCTCTATTTGCACCTTTTTTGAAGAAAGAAATTGGTAGACTTTTTTTTTATTAAACTTAAGAGAGGCAGACATTCCAGACGTTGAAGTTTTGTCCCTTCCTGTGGTTCGACTCCGGCGGCACCACCGCTACACCTATTTCTGCCACAGCAGTGTTAAGTGCTGCTGTATTCGGCTTTGAAGGGTGTGGTAAGGGAGACATACTTTTTTTCAGACTTCAGGTAGAAATATCTAATTGTATCTGAGGTTGATTACATATGTCCATGGGAGGCAGTAGCCATTTACCATCAGGACTGCAAGATCTTCTGCTACTTATATTATAAAGGAAAATATTCAACTAGAAGAGTGGCAAGTCGCCCTAGTCAACTGCTCAGAGTAATATATAAACAACAAAACAAAATGAACACAAAAATTCACATCCGCAATATGAGAAAACACCTTTCAAACTACAAAATAAAAAGATAAAAAACATACAAAATGTTGAGGAGGCTCTCTTTCTTTTCATCTTTATAGAAAAGACAAAAGA
Organism: Epargyreus clarus; assembly: GCF_041222505.1. Classification (NCBI taxonomy): domain Eukaryota; kingdom Metazoa; phylum Arthropoda; class Insecta; order Lepidoptera; family Hesperiidae; genus Epargyreus; species Epargyreus clarus. The sequence continues at coordinate 870,158 of NW_027332229.1, forward strand.
AATGCAAAGAAAGAAGAAAAGAAATTTTGTACCCTGTGTATTACTTATTTACTTTTACTAAGGATTCATACAAACCATATTATTTCAAGTTTTTTTTTTTTTTTATAATATAAGAGTAGCAGACGAGCATGCAGTCCACCTGATGGTAAGTGGCTACTGCCGCCCATGGACCTCTGTAATCAACCCCAGATAGGATTAGATATTCCTACCTGAGGTCGGCCACAGATGCGCCGCTACCCCTGAGGACTAAGCTGGAACGCCTCGAAAAAGTCTGTCTCCCTTACCACACCCTTCAAACCGGAACACAGCAGCGCTTAACACTACTGTTATTAGGTAGAAATAGGTGTGGCGGTGGTGCTGCCGGAGTCGAACCACAAAGGGTTCTACCACCTTCAAGTACCTAAATATTCTCTTAATTGGAGTTTATTATAATTGTATACCTGAAGCTTAGACTTCGGATGTTGCAAACAAGCATACAGTCCACCTGATGGTCAAAGGTCAGTGCCACAGACCTATATCTAAATAGATCCAGCATGTGTACGATTTAGTATGGTTAAACCTCGAAATAAAGGAGGTGGATTCAACTCACTTTGATGAAATGTCATTTAGTCCAAAAGTAACATTTGTTGACATCGGATGTCAATTAACATCAATAAATATGCCGAATTGCGCGGTAATAAATTGTACAAATTCCACAAGTAATATTGCAGCGATAAAGAAAATATTTCCTTTTATGGGTAAGTAATTTTTTTCTTAAAATATGTATGATTTATTTTATAATCAATTATTAAAAATTTGTTGTGGTTTTACAGAGACAACTAGTACCCGAATGTGTTTTTCATAATTTATAGTACATTGCCAATTTTGGTTATAAAGTTATAAAGCTTATGTATTAATACCCGCAATGAAAAGTAAAATCGATATTTGCTCTCGTCGCTCTAAGACAAGTGTCATTGGTTATTTCAAATTGAGTAACTGGTGTTGTAAATGCCAGTTTCTTGTTCTTGATTATTTAATTGATTTTGGAAATGGATGAATAATATTTGCTTAATAAATATTTTGTAACTATTTAACTGAATTGTTAAACGTGTAACGTTTAAGTATTTTTTAATTACATTCTTTAATTACAATGTTTATGTTTAGTTATTTTGTTCAAAATATTTACCATTAAATTTACAGGTTTCCAAGTGATGTCAAGGTTAAAGAGAGATGGATTAAAGACCGGGCATAAATATTGGTCCCAATCAAACAAAACCAAATTTGTTCTGCTCATTTTAATGAATTCATTATGGATGGATCATGGCAGATAGAAGATTTATTTTTTAGTATAAAAAAATCAAATAATTTATAACATAACTATCAAATTTTTTCATGTCTTACTTACGTGCTCACAGGTACGGCAACGCAACATCGACGCATCTCAATCTAATAGCAATATCTTTACAACTTTGTATAAGGTATTGATGTATCTATGTTTTGTATCAGTAAATTAAATTTATTTGAATCAAATACCTTAATCACTGTAAGGTTTTATTATTCACAATGTGTAATTAGAGAGATTATTCTATTTTCTTCCACAATTTTGTACAAAATAAGATAAAGTAAAAAAAAACATTCTGAAATTTCTGAAATGTTTGCTGCTCAACATTTCCTCCTTTTTAAAAAAAAATCGGAATTTCGATTTCAAAATCGATTTTTATAGAAGAATCGACACGACTTTTGAATCGATTTTCTCTCTGACGGAGGACTCTACATCCATCTTCTCTAAAACCTTCTTGACAAGTGTCAGTCAATCGGAAAAAAGTGACACGCTTGGTTTTCATACAAATGAAGGTACATGTGTCATCTATTTAGATATAGGTCTGTGGTCAGTGCCAACTATGGACATCTGTAACCAACTCCACATAGAGATTCTACTTAGAGCCAATCACAAATGTATTGCTGAATCTCCTGAGGACTGTTATGTGAGTTTTAAAGGTGGTAGAACTCTCTGTGGTTCGACTTCAGCAACACCACCACCGCTCCTAATAACAGTATTGTTAATCACTGAAATCTAATCTTATCTGGGGTTGATTATGGATGGACGTACATAACAGTTATCATCAGGTGGACTAATTTTGTACTGTCTCATTATTAAAAAAAATCAAGTGTCTATTGATTGCGGTTCAAGAGATAAGAGCCCTGTGACAGACAGACAGACAGATGGACAGACCAACAGCCAGCAGTCTTGTAATAGGGAAAAATTACTTAAAAATCTACCAATATAGAAATTATGTGAATTGTTATAAATGAATAATTGAATGAATATTCACAAAAAAGCATCACTTACCTGTAAAATCATGTCTCCGGGTTCAATCCTGCCGTCCAGCGCCACAGCACCACCTTTCATGATACTCCCGACGTAAATACCACCATCACCTCCCTTATTGGACTGCCCCACTATCGAAATACCCAGGAAATTCACCGTATCCATGTTCAAAGTTACAGTTATAATGTGCATGGACATAGTGGAGTCGGTTATTGAGGAGTACGATGATGTTCGCGACATCACTTGGGGCCGCTTTCGTCTGCGTTGAGGACGTTTCCGCGAGCTCACTTGCAGGTGGGAGACACTACTGCAGTCGGTCAGCGCTCGGTCCACTGATGCGTTAGTATGTCGGCCCGTGGTCGTGGTAATCTCCGACTGGCTGTCGAAGAGGCTCGTCGAGTCCAAATCCGAGCTGAGAACAGACGCAGTTTCATACTCCAATCCATGGTTTCCGTACTTCGAATGTCCGTTAATTCTCAGGCCTCTGTACTTGTACTTATCACAAGACGCTCTATGCCCAGGCCGGGAGCTTATCGTACTATCCGTATCAGTGCAGGTATCCCTCGTTAAGGGTACGGTGGGAGCCCCATGAACGTTCTGCTTTCCCTTACCAGCGTTACTATCCGTGCACTGGGACGCGCCGTCAGAAGGGTTCGAGCCCTCCGCCGACACTAACCACGACACGACACGACCGTTGAAACAAGGCAGATGAGCGTTGTCATCCACAATCTCCTCCTTCACAACACCGAAATCATCGTCCATTGACTTAAAAAAGAACTTATAATTCGGCCTGTTCAACTGATTCTTGAAGTCCAACAACGTCACTTTCTCAGGCGATATCGGTATTTTAACTAAATACGGCGTCTCCTCGTCGTCTATGTAGTAAATAACTTTCGTCTCCTCCATTTTATAACATTTATTATTGAAAACTAACAACACCCTTACAATCTATAAATATCGGCAGCCATCACAAAAATGGCTATAAAACGTTTCAGGTCTGCTCCACCGCGCGGCGCCACTGGCGATAATTTTATTATGTGCCAAAATGAGTCTTGATTTTTATTTTGAAAATAATGTACACATAAGAGTCTAGTTTTAGTTAATTATAGTTTAACCAAGATTTTAAATTTTATGATCAAACCTCGTGAAGCTAATCTTTAGATTAAACCTTGAATATCTTATCAAACCGGAGTTATCAATGATAAGGATTTATGCAACGAAAACAATTTTTAATTCATGGAATTTATTTAATTTTCTTAGTTTCTGTATTCAAATGTACAATCAAATTTCAATTCATATTATCTCATATTTTTTCATTATTATCATCGTGATTAAGTCTAAAAAGATTTTATATTTTGAAACCACAGTGTATAACCAAAGAGTATAGTACCGCATCTAGAGACGCAACTTAAAACACAAGAATCCAAATTCTAATATGCCACCATCCGTAGTGCGATTTATGTTGCTATATTCAACGGTGGTAGAACCCTTTGTGGTTCGACTCCGGCAGCATCACCGCCACACCTATTTCTACCTAATAACAGCAGTGTTCGGCGCTGCTGTGTTCCATTTTGAAGGGTGTGGTGAGGGAGACATATTTTTCCGAGGCGTTCCAGCTTAGTCCTCAGGGGTAGCGGCGCATCTGTGGCCAACATCAGGTAGGAATATCTAAACCTATCTGGGGTTGATTACAGATGTCCATGGGCGGCAGTAGCCACTTACCATCAGGTAGACTGCATGCTCGTCTGCTACTCCTATGTTATAAAAAAACGTGATTTGTAACTATAAGCACCCTAAAATATTATAGTATGACAATGAAATTCACAATCTTATAGTTACTACTTCGATCACTAATAAGAACAGTTACTATGAACACATATTTGAAATATGAAATTGTTCAAATCAATAGCTAGTAGTACTGTTATTCATTACTATTGGTTTAGTGCGCTATTAGAAAACTTACATTTTGTGTGGGAAAATTTAAGCCACAGGTTACATTTTAGTTCTGCTTACATTTATACAAAGAATAATTTTCAGTAATATTTCTTTTCGAGAATAAAAGTTATTATAACAAAATGAAATACCAATTAATTTTATTAATGGCAACAATATGTCTCCGGTGTCAATCAATTAGCCATCTGTCAGCTGTTTTGTGTCATTACTGTCAATTCGATTCTGAACTTCTGAAGTTTGAATTCAAAAATCTACCGTTTGTTTTATTATGTTGGAAGTGTTTCAAATGAGATTAGAGTATTAAATTAGTATTTGGTTCATTTTCTCGCGGATTATTTTATTTTTATCATGACTTTAGACGTGAAAGACTTGTGGTGTTTACGTGTGGTTGAAGGATTAGATGATTTTTGTAAAAAACTTGATGGTTGGTATACTCAAGTGGTCTTCTCATTGTTGTGTTATGAAAAGATTATAAAACAGTATTAGTAATTAGGGCTATACTCAAGTGGTCTTCTCATTGTTGTGTTATGAAAAGATTATAAAACAGTATTAGTAATTAGGGCCTTAAGGTCCAGCCATAGATTAGTAAAGATACTTCGCTGCCTTGAAATTGAATGGAGCCACAAACGGCTTATTAGTAAGTTCTTTCTTTGAATTCTTGACAAATAAAAACATTTTTAGAGAAAATTTACGAATAAATAACTAATACTGCGTGATTTACATAATTAATAAATAATTATTTCACAAATTTTAGGGACATTTTAGCACGGAGACGCGGAGAAACTTTTTTATGCAACTATTTCAATTCTCAAAACTGGGTACATTTTCTTGTTAGGAGTGAGTAATCTTTACTAATCTATGGGTCCAGGGTTCAAATCCCAGGGACGTTCTAATTTTTCGATGTAATGTGCGTATTAGAAATTAAATATCACTTTTTAAGGGTGAAGGAAATTGCCAGGAAACCTGTGAGGACTGTAAACGTTTTTTTCGAAGGTGTGTGAAGTTAACGGTGGACGGCCTAAGCCTTCTCGCTCTAAAAGAGACTCATGCCCAGTAGTGGGTCAAAAAACTGTTGATAGATAAAATAAAAATAAAATAAGATAAACACTTTCTACACTCACAGCCCCACACTAGGATTCCCTGTATCGTGGGTGCCATGGACACAACACATAGACAAATACACAAACACAGACACACAAACACAGAAACAGAAATCTAAATTTATCATTTAGATATCAGTCAGGCCAGGGATCGAACCCGGGACCCTTTGCACGTCAGACCAGTATGGTGACCGCTCCACCACGTGGGTCGTCATGTTGATGTTATTGTTCTGTTCATAATTATGGATTATTTATGAAAATTTCAGAAAAAATTGATAATGAGCAACAGCAGGTTAAGGCGCGGCGTAAAAAAAATCAGTTGGAGTGCAAAATGGCGCAAGAAATGAAGATAAATGTAAGTTATTTAGAAAAAAAGCTAACTAAAAGGTAGAACCAGTGGATCCACCGGGGAGGTACCACCGTTATATGGATATGTAGTGTCAAGCAGTTCTGGTGTCGGTGGAAGGGTGTGAATAACTGACTTATATGAGTATTTCTACCTAATAACAGCAGTGTTAGACACTGCTGTGTTCCGGTTTGAAGGGTGTGGTAAGGGAGACAGACTTTTCCGAGGCGTTCCAGCTTAGTCCTCAGGGGTGGCGGCGCATCTGTGGCCGACCTCAGGTAGGAATATCTTATCTTATATGGGGTTGATTACAGATGTCCATGGGCGGCAGTAGCCACTTACCATCAGGTGGACTGCATGCTCGTCTGCTACTCTTACATTATAAAAAACAAAGAAAAAAATATACATATTTGTTGGCAAATAAGGCTATGACATTTGTAATTTTGTAAAATCAAATCAAGTTTACACTGGGGGTCTCCATTTAACTTTCTTAGTCTCCGATCTTAGTCCGACATTGCTCTGTACTGTGATATGTATATTTCCAGTCGGAGCTCACACAGCAATTGGCAGAGATTTCGAGGCGATGCTGTGAGCTGGACAGGGTGTGTGCCAGCTTCGAGTCCTGCCTGACTATTGCTGATAGTGATCGCAACCGATTGGACAACGCTAAGTATGACAAAACAAAGGTGGTAGATAGAACATAACGCCACAACTATATCTGCCTCATAACAGCAGTGTTAAACGCTGTGTTCTGGTTTGAAGGGTGTGGTAAGGGATATACTGTTCTGTGGCATTCCAGCTTAGTCCTCAGAGGCAGCAGCGCATCTGTTGCCGACCTTAAGTAGGAATATATAATTCTATCTGGTGTTGATTACAGCTTCCATGGGCGTTAGTAGCCACTTACTATCAAGTGGACTGCATGCTCGTCTGCTACCCCTATATTATTATAAAGAAATATATATATATTGCGTTTGTGGTTTTCTTGTAATAGTGAAGTGAATATTTTCCATGATCCATCACAAACTTTAATTACGTATATGTTGTAGAAATTAATTAATACTTGCTTTAACACAAAATACTTAAGTGTCAGTGAAACCTAATCATAAAGGAAATAGTTTAATATTAATTTATGACTTTTTTTAAATTTTCTTTGCAGGGAAACATATCAGATTGCTAAGGAGTTGACCGGCATACGGTTTGACTACACCGCACCACCAGATGTCGCTAAAGGCTGTATCCTTTTATATACAATACTATATACTTGTTGCCCGCAACTTAGTTTTTTTTAATAATGTGAGAGTAGCAGACTAGCATGCAGTCCACCTGATGGTAAGTGGCTACTGCCGCCCATGGACATCTGTAATCAACCCCAGATAAGATAAGATATTTCTAACTGAGGTCGGCCACAGATGCGCCGCTACCCCTGAGGCCTAAGCTGGAACGCCTCGGAAAAGTCCGTCTCTAAAAATAATACAGTAATCAACACCTATACATGCCCACTTGCCACTTAGGGATTTATTGATGAAAGTAGACTGGCTGACTAAGAGTAGGGAGTGAATAATCGGCGGTGCCTCTGTTCCTGGGGGGCCTCCTAATGTCTACAAGTTACCTTAATTGTCCCTTGAAAAGCTTGTAAAGTTAGATCCATTTAGCAGTGGCGGACTAAGGCCGTCGGACTCAGGCTCCTTTTCCTCAGACCAGGCCTCAGACTACTTTACTCTGCCATTGAGATATATTTTTTTAGTTGTCATGTCTAATCATATTTGTATTACGCTTTCTACACTCACAGCCCCACACTAGGATTCCCTGTGTCGTGGGTGCCATGAACACACACAAAGATAAATACACAAACACCCAGACCCAGAAACAGAAATCTAAATTCATCATTTAGATATCTGTCTGGCCGGGGATCGGACCCGGGACCCTACGCGCGTCAGACCGGCATGGTGACCACTCCGCCACGCGGGTCATCAAAGCTTGCGCGGCTTGACCTGTCTAGTTAGTGTAAGTGGACTCGACCGTTCTAATTAGATACATAAATAAATAAATAAGCAATATAATTCCTAAGCGATCACAGACGTGAAGAGCGAAAAGCGTCGCTTGCTACAAGCGTTCGAGCAGCCGGCCGCGGCCGCCGCGCTGTGGGCCCGCGTGCGAGCCGCTGCTGCTACAGAGTGGCCGCTCGATAAGGAGAATAGACCCGATAATAAATGATTGCGAACTATGTTTAGCGTTTTATTTAGATATAGATACACTACACTACGATTTTATTCATATATCATGCCATCCGGTAAAAAAAAACAATGAACGAACAAATCTACGTAACCAGAAAAATGTATAAAAATTACAAATCTCGAACATACATTCGCTGAAATTTAATCGGCTACGTAACCATTTTCCGTTTTTATATTAATGCGTCACGAATTGAAGAGCGTGGAGATAGCGTTTGACGTCGTTTGTGTAAGTTTGCAAGCGTTTGTAGATAACTTTTGGTGGAGCCAAACATTTGTGGAGGTTTAGAAATTGCGGCACACGCCAAGCTTGTGGACGCGGCATAAAATGTTTATAGCATGAGACTTAAAAATTGTATTAACTAGCAGAATTATGATGAACAATGTTAACAACGATAATTTTGATACGAAATATAACTACATTATTTCTTTGTTCCTATATTTAACAATTGATTCATAAATTAGGACATATGATTACTGTAATCTGTGATTAATGACAGACGTGAAGAGTGAGAAGCGTCGCTTGCTGCAAGCGTTCGAGCAGCCGGCCGCGGCCGCCGCGCTGTGGGCCCGCGTGCGAGCCGCCGCTGCTACTGAGTGGCCAGTCGATAAGGAGAATAGACCGGATAATAAATGATTTAACACTACGTTTCCTGTTTTATTCACATATAGATAGGTATACTTTACGTCCATATCGGAAAAACATTTTCATTTATATAATATCGATAATAGATATAAACAAGCGTTAAAAAAACATATTTTCGAAATGACATAAGACACTTCATTTATAACACTAGCACACATTGTCAAAGGTGGTAGAACCCTCTGTTTCGACTCCGGCGGCACCACCGCCACACCTATTTCTACCTAATAACAGCATTCTGTGTTTTGGTTTGAAGGGTGTGGTAAAGAAAACATACATTTACGAGGCATTCCAGCATTGTCCTCAGGGTTAACGGCGCACCTGTGGCTGACCTCATGAAGGAATCTAATCTTATCTGGTGTTGATTAGAAATTGAATAGAAGTCCATGAGCGGCAGTAGTCACTTTCCATCAGATGGACTGAATGCTTGTCTGCTACTTTTACATAGATTGGTACCTTATATTATAAATAACTTACCTTTACAAGATTTCACTCTAAAAAAACGTAGTCCTCAGGGGCAGCAGTGCGTTTGACTGGTTTTATATAGTATTTCCATCCTATCGGGTATTGATTTTGTTTTCAACAGTGACTACTTACCGTCAGCTGAACTACATCGTTTGCTTCTTAATTATAAGGGACCATTCACGCTACGTAAAGATCCCGAGGGGCAAGTAGATTATAAATCTCTTCGTACCCTTACATGAGTAGGGTCAAACCTATTTTTACATATTTTCCAAATCTATTTTATTGTCGGCACGATAGAAATCGCGTATTTTACAACATTTCTAATCACCTTTACGTAATTAATAACCTAACCTAACCAAGATATGAGAAAACAAGGAAATAATTCAACAAATAAAATTTTCAAGTATTGTTTTATTTTGTACAGCGATCGTAACTTATATAATACCTGCCGGCAGTCGGCGCCGATGGCGCGACCTCATTATATACAAATTGCAAATTAGAAAATATTAAACCTACAAACGCATACGCTACAAATTCAACTACAGCCATTGATTTAGATAGCTAGATACGCCCAAGAAAATGACGTTATTAAAGAAACTTCTTTGCAGTTGTGCACTTTGTGATGGGTAAAAAATGTTGAAACCGTGTCAAAACACGTGGCTTGATCGAAAATTCGTAAGAAAAAGTGCAAAAGTCAAGATGTCATCCGGTGTCAGCATAAAATATGTCAATGGGTGTCAGTTTCATTTTTTATTTATTATTCAGGTTAGGTTTCGAAAGTTTTCATTTCTGCCAGAACTCCTGGAGTGCAACCCGTTGATTTTTTTATATTATTTGTAGAACGGTAAAAACGGAATTACTAAACCTCTGCTGTTGCCTGTCTGTCATAGGGCTTTATCTTTTGAACCATAATTGAAATATTTTTTATAAAACTTATATAGAGAAAATATCAGAAAGAAACATAAAAAATATTTTCAGAAATAGTTAAATCAACATGTTTTTGTATATACATCGTTATTGTATTTTATATATACTTTAAACACTTAACAAACCTATTTTTCCAAAAAGTTTCTCAATAAACATTAACATAAACGCCAACTGATTTTTTTATCGAAATCTAGAAAAAAGTTAGAAATCAGTCAAATTAGAAAACTTTCGTGATATTTCAAATCAACGATAAACACCCAATACTAATAACAATCTTAACTTTTTGCTAATAAAAGTGCAAAATTTCAAGAAGTTTGAAAATAATTACATAGAAAAATTAACAAATTTTAAACTTAAGATAGATTAATGATACCTAAACCAAAAAAGGGCGTGTCTAACCATTTAAATCTGTGACAAGACGCGATCGCGTCACAGGAGTCGTATATACAAGGTTCTTGCTCCCTTCGTTCCCCACGAGATCGAGTTTGGTCGCCACTTCGCTTCAATGTAACTTTTTGACATCCCACTGCTGGGCACTGGCCCACGACTGAGCATGGCCACAGATGATACAATAAAATGAAAACTGCGTTTAAACAAATTCTAATTTACTTTTAGTTATTATTAAGAAGTTCTGATATAAATTATAGTTGAAGTGATAAAATGGTATTAATTCAATTAGTTTTGGTGTGACGGTATGCACGCATTTTAAAGTTTTACTTATATTTCTCAAAAATGTATTAAGAAGTTCTAATATAAATTATAGTGATAAAATGGTACAAAAATAAACCAATCTGTCCTTTTCGTGTGACGGTATGCAGTAATATTGAAGTTTTACTTATATTTCTCTGCACAATTTTGCACAATTGTACCTAAAGCACAATTTTCAAAGATATTTTTCATAACTAAAACATTATTTAGTCAATAACCTTGGAAAAGAACATCGAATATAATAATATAAAAAAAAAAAACATATAAAGTCGAATTGAGGAGCCTCCTCCTTTCTTTAAGTCAGTTAAAAATACGAAACATTTTATAAAATTTGCACGTAATATTACGAAAAGTTTAATATTTTTTCTTCATGGCAGCTTTGCCCAATTATGGGCAAAAGTTCCCAGCAGTGGGAAACCAAGCTACAGCCGGAGGCAACCATTACCTAAATTATCACAATAACTAACTTAGACTAGATTTAGTTTTTCGTTGTCGGTGTCCCTATGTTTAGTAGCCCGGAGTACCCTCTGAACTGGTTCGCCATGAAGTCTCTATACATAGCCAGTTGCCGTTGATCCATCTGTCCTAGAGAATTGTAGAACGCGCTCATATACATTGGATCGATAAACTGTGTCATGTTTGGTACAGAATTCTTCTGTATCTCCATCAATTGTGCTAGATTACTCTGTCCTTTAAATGCATTTAAGATATTATTTTGAGCGGATTGAGTGTTCTGTGAGTCTCTGGACCCAGTGGAGCTCGTGGGTGACACATCGTCTCGTGTGTTTGATTGGAAATTTGGTACAACAATGGGGTTTTTCTTCGCTGGAGACTGGTACGGTTTAGGGTATTCTTTTGGTGGAGTTTTAGCGGACATGAACTTTCCGTTTGAAGACCTTTTTTGTGAAGGTCGTTTGGGAGTCTGCCCTTTTGGATTCACTAGAGTTATTTCTAAGTTGGAACCAACAACTGCTTTCCCGTCTAAGAGTGTGTAGTTTTTGGATAGATTTTGAGCTGTGTTCTTCGATGGAGACGGTGCAGAGGGGACTCTCACGATTTCCACCGCTGGCTTCGGTCCGGGGGATGTTTTGCATGTTAGGTCCAGGATGTCCTGTGGGGGTGCGGTTGGGGTCTGAATTCTTTGGGGTTTCACCGGGGACCCGTGCAAGATGTGTGGGGGAGGCATGAAGGGATCTTTTGGGTTGCCATAAACAGTTTTTTCAGGTCCGGACGACCCAAAGATACTAGTCGCTTGGATAACCTTTGGGGGTTGTATTCCATTGGGGTAGTTTGGGGGTATAATGTTGTACATTTGGAAAATTTGAGCTTGTGTCATGATTTGGTGTTGGACAGCGGGGTTTAACATGATGGGGTTGGGGGCGATGAGGGGTGTGATGGGGGTGAGGGGTTGAGGCCAGGCCGGTGGCACCGCTGTCACCTCGAGACCTCTCTCCTTGAGGATGTCCAGCTTTTTCTTCTTGACCTGGCTGTCTGGACTCTCCGGGTACTCATCTAAGTCTATTATCTCTGGAGTCTTCGGTTTGTAGGGCACCTGGAATTATTGAGAATAAAATTAGGTTTGGGATTTCTATTAATAACGTACGAATTAAATACAAAAAAAATATGTTTAGTTGCAATTTGGAAAATACGGCGAATGGGTTTTGGGCATGTGCTAAAAAACGTTCCATTTAATTGTCCCTCTTTTGAAAATACATAAAGATTTGGCAATATACATCTTTAAGGGATCTTTCTCTGCGTTTTTTGTGTTTTCGTTGTCTATATTCCTTTATCAGTGTTTGTATGTGCGTGTGTGCAGATTATATTTCTCCTTTCCTTTCTACTCGTTTTTTTTGTCTATGCATTTACATGTGTGTATGTAAGTACCTGTACGTGTGTTAACAAGGCGAGAGAAAAATATAGAATGCGTGTACGTTATGCATGCATGCGTGTCTAAGTGTACATGCGTGTGATAAATTAATTAAAAAAATATATACTTTACATGTAATTGTACATAATAAATTGTGAATTATATTAATTATTATACGAAGCATTTCAAATGAAATTATTGTTTTTTGAATGGAATTAAGAATGGAATTATAAATAATAAATACGATGTCACGATGCAAATCATTAAAATAATAAAGTAGTGGAATATAACTTGGTTTTTCTTTTTATTGTGCTTCAATAACCTATAAATATATTTTTACTTATATATATATAGTAAATAAATAACACGTGCATGTATTTGTATACATTTTTGCATGCCTGCGTGTGTATGCGTGTGTGTGTGTGCCTGTGTGCGTGGGTGTGTGTGTGCACGTGCGTGTTCGTGTGTGTGTGTGTGTGTGTGTGTGTGTGTGTGTGTGTGAATGTATCTCTGTGTGGTGGTACCTCGACGATGTCGTCGTCTAGTGCGGCGGGCGGCGGGCGGTGGATGCCGAAGTTGGTGATGGCGGGCGGCTCGCTGGCGGCCGCGGGCGCTGTGACAGACAGACAATATTATTATATTTCATTATAATGGGCATGATGACAGTATTGAAAAATCGAAGAATAAATGATTTACTTAAAAACAATATGTTGAAAGCATCCACAAAAATAGCCCAATATTAATAAAACCTTTAGGATTCATTATATTTTTAATAAAATAAAAGTATAAAATACTGCAGTCGGCCATCTTGTCTAAAACGCTAATCGGGGCGAAATGACTTCATTTTTTTGGCGTGTCAGTTGTCACCGTATTGCTTGAAATTTTCTATGGGATATTGAAGCGTGACGTCACTCGCGGACGCCATGACACCCGTGAGCGTTTTCGGGCTTAATTGAAAATTTGTTTTAAAAATTTAAATATTTCCGTTAATTCTGAATTGAATTTATTGCCGAAATAATATGATTTCTGGAATCAGTAGACATGTATCTACATTATAAAAGGGGACTTCACAATTTGTCATCATGCCCATTATTATTATTTATTATACAAATATATTATAAGGTAAATTTTACAAGTGGAGTACGATGGCCAAATATGGGAAAGTATAAGGAAATTAATTGTATCAGGCGTTACTTTGCGGGAATCCAAGTAGAAGTACAAGGAATATCGAAAAAATCTCAAAAGAGAAACAGTGTCGATTTAACAGAATGGGTACAGTTCGCGGAATTGAAACATTTTAAAATTAGAAATATTTTCGTAGCCAGGGCTTTCTTTCCAGAAAGAGTGAAATGTAATTACTTATTTTCGCCCTGGCTTCAGCCACGAAAATCGTAGTAAGTCCTTAAAATATCGGAGAGGGGAATAAATATATCTATCAGTACACCCCAATTTTAAGTTAAAGGCTTAAACTTAAGAAACATAATATATAGAGCGCAGGGAGTTAAACCTAAGGGGGGTGAGAGAGGTTCAACCTCTCTCTCCGGCTACTATGGGAGTAAAAGTGTGACGGAGATGCCACTCAGAGATACATACGTGTGTTAGCGGCGGGCTGCGGCCGCGTGGGCTTCACGCGCACCGCGCGCAGCGAGCTCCGCCCCACTGGACGAGCCTTCTGAAACACACAAACAATAATCATTTATTATTTTTTTATTTACTTACTAGCTGACCCCGCAAACGTGTTGCCATAAATAATAAAATGTTAAGGGTGAACAACCCTCAGAACAATTCTCAGACCTACTGAATATACATATAAAATTTGGTGAAAATCGGTAAAGCCGTTTCGGAGTACGGTAACTAACACTGTAACAAGAGAATTGTATCATAATTACAGCTAACATTACAGGTATATACCTTATGCGTTAAAGTAAGAAAATATAATTGTTATATTTAGTCAATTAATGTCAATTATAGTAAATTTCAGATTAATTGGTACATTTATAATTATAGTTTAAAAAAACTAAAAACCACGCTAAAATCACACAAAAAATCATTAATTCTGCTTCCTCACGATCCTGATGAGATGAATGGGATAAATTATTAAAATCGTGTATAATCATGTATTTGCATATTAGAAATTAATTATCACTTGCTAAACGGTGAAGGAAAACATCGTGAGGAAACCTGCATACCTGAGAGATTTATAAAAAGATCTCAAAGGTATGTGAAGTCTATCAATACGCACTTGTCCAGCGCGGTGGACTATGACCTAATCCTTCTCATTCTGAGAGGAGACCCGTGCCCAGCAGTGGGACAATGATGGATTGATGATGTTGATAAGAATAAGATAAGATTACCTGTTCAGTGGTGAGGGTAGCGTGACCGTTGACAGCGTACTTGTCTCCGAGAGAGGACAGCGAGCTCAGCGCTGAAGACGGCGGCGGTAACGACGGCTGCTGATTACCTGGAAACGAAACATATTATATGAATACCAAACATTATGTTAATTAACGACATCATCTTTAATCATAATAAGCATTATAATTCTTTTTGTTCAACATTTTTCATTTTAATCAACAGGTCTTTTTAAACGCTTTTTACAATCACATCCCCACACTAGGATTCCCTGTATCGTGGGTGCCATGAACACACAGAGACAAATACAATAACACCCAGACCAGAGCAGATATCTAAATTCATCATTCAGATATCTGTCTGGCCGGGGATCGAACCCGGGACCTTTTGCGCGTCAGACCGGTATGGTGACCGCTCTGCCACGCGGGTTGTTACGTTTTAGGGTTCCGTACTACTTTATTTTCTACTTTATAAAATCACCCATAAAAGTTGAAATGCTTTAGAGCACCATCAACAGCAATTCAAATTCTCTCTCACATCACCTGAAGGTTATGTTCTTTAGACTACCACCCGATGAAGCTCCACTCTTCCCAGCCGCTCTCCTTCGCAGCTGCACTGCTTCAGCATTCTCCCTCCAGCAGGGCATACCAGCCATAGCAGTACAAATTCTCTAACCACCCACAGCAGTGCGACTGCCCCACACTCACCCAGCGCCAGCCGCTGCGCCAGTTGCTGCAGGAAGCTCTCGCTCGGCCGCTTGTCCTCGTCAGTCGCGCTGCACTCCGTGGGTTCTGGCGCACCACTCTTGTCTGGTGTCTTCTCTATGCTGGGTTTGTCGAATTTTTGGTCTAGATCTTCGGCCTGGAATAAAATAAAAGTTTAGATTTTTTAGCCTACAGCGGAAGGTAATGTTTTTCAAGTGTTTGTGTCTTTGGCATGACCCTTTCAGTGTATGTTCTAAATAGGTTTCAATTTATTATTACTAAATAATAAAGATTTTTCATATAAATCATTATAATACTACTTAATGAATCTTCTAATATTTTCCCCAAAAATTTAATTTTATTTGTGCCCACCGACATATTAAAAAATCTTAAATTATGTTAAATCTTTGGGGTAATAAAACTAAAACAAATACACTTGGGACATTTCAACTAAATCACATACACTTTCAGGGCAATGAGATCAAATCACATACACTTTCAGGGCAATGAGATCAAATCACATACACTTTCAGGGCAATGAGATCAAGTCACATACACTTTCAGGGCAATGAGATCAAGTCACATACACTTTCAGGGCAATGAGATCAAGTCACATACACTTTCAGGGCAATGAGATCAAGTCACATACACTTTCAGGGCAATCAGGTCAATTTACATTCACTTTTGGGGCAATCACAATGGGGCTGGGGGGACACAGAGGGGGCTACGCACCGGCGGGGGCTCCGGTACTGACGCGAAAAACTCCCGGTGGAGCCCCGCTTGGGGGACAGGGGGTCACTCACCGGCGGGGGCTCCGGTAGCGACGCGAGGAACTCCCGGTTGAGCTCCTCAGCGGGGGACAGGGGGTCACTCACCGGCGGGGGCTCCGGTAGCGACGCGAGGAACTCCCGGTTGAGCTCCTCAGCGGGGACAGGGGGTCACTCACCGGCGGGGGCTCCGGTAGCGACGCGAGGAACTCCCGGTTGAGCTCCTCAGCGGGGGACAGGGGGTCACTCACCGGCGGGGGCTCCGGTAGCGACGCGAGGAACTCCCGGTTGAGCTCCTCAGCGGGGGACAGGGGGTCACTCACCGGCGGGGGCTCCGGTAGCGACGCGAGGAACTCCCGGTTGAGCTCCTCAGCGGGGGACAGGGGGTCACTCACCGGCGGGGGCTCCGGTAGCGACGCGAGGAACTCCCGGTTGAGCTCCTCAGCGGGGACAGGGGGTCACTCACCGGCGGGGGCTCCGGTAGCGACGCGAGGAACTCCCGGTTGAGCTCCTCAGCGGGGACAGGGGGTCACTCACCGGCGGGGGCTCCGGTAGCGACGCGAGGAACTCCCGGTTGAGCTCCTCAGCGGGGCGGCTGGGCGCGGGGCTGGGGGCTCGCACACCGTTCGCTCGCCGCCCGATACGACGCTCGTGGTTCTCGAATGGTAGCAAAAATCTGGAATCAAAAGATATTTTTTTATAATATAGGAGTAGCAGACGAGCAAGCAGTCCACCTGATGGTAATATGATGGTATGTAATCAAAACATAAAAAATAAAGGTTACATTCCGATTTGAGGACTAATCTCGAATAGTTCGGAAAAGTATGTCTTCCTTACCACCCTTCAAACCAGAACAAAGCAGCGCTTAACACTGCTGTTATAACAGAAATAGGTGTGGCGGTGGTGCCGTAAATACAATAACAAAACTAGCTGACCCGGCAAACGTTGTGTTGCCATATAAATAACTACTGGATATGCCTATAAAATTTGGTGAAAATCGGTAAAGCCGTTTCGGAGGAGTACGGTAACTAACATTGTGACACGAGAATTTTATATATAAGATAAATAAATAATGAACTTACTTCTCATACAACCGCCGTGTCCTCGCGGGCTGGTCAGCGTGTAACACCCGCCATAGTTTACGGCGGCAGACCGCTTCGTAACCGCCGCGGGAGACCACGCCCGTGTATAACTCGCGGAGAGACACTGGAACGTAATAGTGGTTATTTTGTTGCTAAGTATATTATAGGGTGACGCGGAAGTGGTGGTGGTAATGAAAACTTATTATAGTGACGCGGAAGTGGTATAAAGTGACTTGAAAGTATTATAGAGTGACGTGGAACTGGTGGTGATAATGAAAACTTATTATAGTGACGCGGAAGTGGTATAAAGTGACTTGAAAGTATTATAGAGTGACGTGGAACTGGTGGTGATAATGAAAACTTATTATAGTGACGCGGAAGTGGTATAAAGTGACTTGAAAGTATTATAGAGTGACGTGGAACTGGTGGTGATAATGAAAACTTATTATAGTGACGCGGAAGTGGTATAAAGTGACTTGAAAGTATTATAGAGTGACGTGGAACTGGTGGTGATAATGAAAACTTATTATAGTGACGCGGAAGTGGTATAAAGTGACTTGAAAGTATTATAGAGTGACGTGGAACTGGTGGTGATAATGAAAACTTATTATAGTGACGCGGAAGTGGTATAAAGTGACTTGAAAGTATTATAGGGTGACGCGGAAGTGGTGGTGGTAATGAAAACTTATTATAGTGACGCGGAAGTGGTATAAAGTGACTTGAAAGTATTATAGAGTGACGTGGAACTGGTGGTGATAATGAAAACTTATTATAGTGACGCGGAAGTGGTATAAAGTGACTTGAAAGTATTATAGGGTGACGTGGAAGTGGTGGTGGTAATGAAAACTTATTATAGTGACGCGGAAGTGGTATAAAGTGACTTGAAAGTATTATAGAGTGACGTGGAACTGGTGGTGATAATGAAAACTTATTATAGTGACGCGGAAGTGGTATAAAGTGACTTGAAAGTATTATAGGGTGACGTGGAAGTGGTGGTGGTAATGAAAACTTATTATAGTGACGCGGAAGTGGTATAAAGTGACTTGAAAGTATTATAGAGTGACGTGGAACTGGTGGTGATAATGAAAACTTATTATAGTGACGCGGAAGTGGTATAAAGTGACTTGAAAGTATTATAGGGTGACGTGGAAGTGGTGGTGGTAATGAAAACTTATTATAGTGACGCGGAAGTGGTATAAAGTGACTTGAAAGTATTATTGGGTGACGTGGAAGTGGTACAATGCGACGGGAGGTATTATAGGGTGACGCGGAAGTGGTACATCGTGACGGGAGGGTATTATAGTGTGACGTGGAAGTGGTACAGTGTAACGTGAATGTATTATAGCGTGACGCGGAAGTGTGACGTCAAGTAATGTGTTGTAAACTCCACACCAAACTACTAGTCCGCTCTGAATATAGAAACGAGTTGCGTCGTAACAGTAAATTGTAGATATTAGCAGGACGAAAACGTCACGGGACAACCCGGTACCCGTCCGCTGCCCTCTCCCACGGGTACATAGCTGCGTTGGTGTGCCCTTACTGTTGCTACGGAGTATATACTTGTCGATCGCATTGGCTCTTTGACTACACCTGTGCGCAACAACTTCAGAGCGGACTAGAAGTTTGGCGCGGTCTATAACAGTGTACTCACAGTGCGGCAGTCCCCGCAGTGCGTGTGCCCGGTCACTGGCGTGCGGCGCGGGTATGGTCAAGTGTGACGTCATAGGTACAGTGTAGCGCGAGTGTAGTGTAGCGCGACATCGAAATGGTGCGGCGCGTGCAACCAGCGTGACGTCACAGTGGTGCGGCGCGGGTGTAGTGGCGTGACGTCACAGTGGTGCAGCGCGCGTGTAATGCAGTGTGACGTCATAGTGGTGCGGTGCGAGTATACAATGATGTCACAGGTACGGTGTGGGGCGGGTGTACTGTGACGTCATTGGTATGGTGCGGCGCGGGTGCTGGGCAATGTGATGTGAATGTAGTATTGTGTGATGTGTAAGTGGCACGGTGTGGTGAGTGTGTAACGCCCGTCATCAGGGCCGGATTTAGAGGTCTAGAGGCCTTGGGGCAACAAAGGAGTGGAGGTCCCCTGGCCCCAAATTATTTTCCGAATAAAATTATCAATTTTTTCAGTTGAGTTTTTCAATAAATATTTTATTGTGAACCGCAGATAGATTCTTCTAGTACTCATGTTTGTACAAAGTACTGTAGATAAAGGTAAAAACAGCGAAAAAAAATATCAAAGGTAAAGATATTTATTTTTACTAGTGTTTACTAGTCGGAATTAAAAAAAAATCCGACGACTCTATTGTGGGGGCCCCTCTTTTGTGGAGGCCCCGGGGCTGCCGCCCCGGTTGCCCTCCCTTAAATCTGGCCCTGCCCGTCACGTATTGTGACGTCACGTCGAGTGACGTCACGCAGTGTGACATGATTGTACTCACAGTGTGGGAGACCGCGGAGTGCGTGTGCCCGGTCACTCCGCGCGTAGAAGGTGCGCAGCTGCGCGAGGAACGCCGCGTCCTCCGCCGTCTGCGGCCGTCGCTCCTCCTCCGAGGAGCTGTGGCGGCGCTCGGCACCGTTGCGTAAGGAGAGGCGACGTGGTGTCTGTAAAAGGAAAATATAAATAGATAAAATCTCAATGTCTCAACTATCCATAAATCGGTTTATTAAGCCTAATGTCAAAGAACCGTATGTTCGATGAGTCGACTTCAGAGCCACTAACGTTTGTTGTCGAAGGGGAAACCTTGAAATGGTACCCAGTGCCGTGGGAGCGATAACGGGTAATGTGGGATTTTTATATACTACTAAAACACCCCTGGCGACCGTCCTCGGCGCTTCGTAGAGGTCTCCGAGATCTCCAAAGGAATGCAACCGGAGTCCATTTAGGGCGTTGCCCCGTCGGGCTCCGCCCAGATGATCATGAAGCTCGCCGCTCCTTGTGGAGCGTACGACGGTATGCGGACATACATGCCATCGTTCTTCCCGGGGTCGCTAGCCGAGCGGTTAAAGCGTTACTCTTACCGCCCGCAACCCCGAAAGTCCCTTTTTAGTCGCTTCTTACGACAGGCAGAGGATACCGTAGCCTTATTCTGGTCCCGGAACTACAGGGACAAACCACAGTCAATATAATAACCACACTATTAAGCACTGCTGTGTTTTGTCTCGAAAATTTGATAAGGCGGAAATTTACACGAGATGTCTAGCTTGTGTGTCTAAATGTCTGTGTATACTACACTTGTGCCACCAACACACATACGCATACACTTGTACACGTGTGTTAGTGTCTATATGTCTATAAATATTAGCCAATACGTGTCTAAACGTACATTCATGTGTCCATGCCTACATAAGCTCACCTGTGGCTCAATCCGCACATGTCCACTAGGCGCTCCGTCACTATCACTGGATCGCGAGGAGGGCGACTGGTCGCGGTCACGTGACGGCGCCCTACGACGACGTCCTCGCGGTCTGCCCTTCAGCTTGTGTATGTGTGTATGTCTGTATTTACGTGTGTGTGCTTGTTTATGTGTTTAAATGTGTGCCTATACTCATCTTTACGTGTGTGTGTCTGTGTCTACATGTATACGGGTATAAGTGTGTAAATAAATATGTACGAAATTCACGTGTACGTGTCTAAATGTCTATGTATATTCATTATTATGTGTATAAACATCTACGAGTATATTCATGTTTTACATAATTATGTATACCAATCTGTACTGATGTCCAAAAAACCTCTGGCTCAATCTGCACATGTCGGCTAGCCGCTCTGTTTACAACCTATGCATGTGTCTAAATGTCTACAGATACTTGTGTATGTGCGTGTATGTGCGTAAATGTCTATAAAATTGGTGCGTACGTGTCTATAAATATCTTAATCGTAATCTTTCTGTCATAGTATGTTTATGCTTCTCTATAAGTCTCACCTGTGGCTCAATCCGCACATGTCCGCTAGGCGCTCCATCACTATCACTGGATCGCGAGGAGGGCGACTGGTCGCGGTCACGTGACGGCGCCCTACGACGACGCCCCCGCGGTCTGCCCTTCAACTTCGGCGCGAGATGATTGCATACAAACTCGTGCCCTTCTAGCTCTGGGTACTCGAATGTGTCCTGGAAATAGGAAATAAATTGTCTTAGCGACAGAGTCTAGCCAACGTTATGGTGACGATTTCAGTTATCAATGTGCGCGCGCATTGTAAAGAATCACATAGATGTATGACTTCAATAATAAATAATTTTAAGGTGATAGAAACCTCTGTGGTTTAACTCCGGCGGCACCACCGCCAAACCTATTTCTTCCTAATAACAGCAGTTCAGCGCTGCTATGTTCTGTATTGAAGGATGTGGCAAGCAAATCTTTATTTACCATACTTTACCAGCTTGGACTTTAAGAATAGCCGCATCTGTGGGCGTCCTCAGCTGACAATCTAAGTGAGTCCCTCAGCCAGTCGCCCTGATCCAGCCGCCCAGCAGCCGCCCACTGGCTGACGGTGGCCACCCACCTTGCAGTACAGGATCCTGGTGTTGGTGGTGGGCGCCGCGTAGCCGCCCAGCGCCGCCACCAGCGAGTCCCTCAGCCAGTCGCCCTGGACGCCCTCCAGACGACTCAGCAACGCGCGGTAACGGCAGTACCGAGGGTACGAGAACACCACTACTCCTGGACTGTCTGTGTCTACGGCTGAAAAACGATAAACAAATTTAGTAAAAGTTATTCAAAAATGTCACATTTAAAAGTGCTACAAGGCCAGTTGTACTTTGCCCTCGCAACGGACATATTTTTTAAATAATTTTTATATTTCCCCAAATTGAATTTATAATAATGAGTTTCAAAGTTTTCAAAACTCGGCCCCTTCAAACGGGGAATTTGGGGGTATGAGATATAAAAATCCCAGGGTAATACACCTAAATACACCTATGATTTTTCAAACTTGTCGTGAGCTTCCTGATTTGCAGGTACAAGAAAGAGAGCTCGAATAGTTCAGTCAGCAACCTTAGGAATAAGCTGTAGCAGTAAGTGTAGCCGCATACAGTCATAAATTCCCATATAAGGGGGCAGGGCCGGATTTAAGGGAGGGCAATCGGAGCGGCGGCCCCGGGGCCTCCACAAAACAGGGCCCCCCACAATAGAGACGTCGGATTTTTTTTAAAATTCCAACTAGTAATCACTATTAAAAAGAAATATATATTTTCCTTTGATATTTTTTTTTCGCTGTTTTACCTTTATCTACAATACTTTGTACAAACATGAATACTAGAAGAATCTACCTGCGTTACGCAATAAAATATTTATTGAAAAACTCAACTGAAAAAATTGATCGTTTTATTCGGAAAATAATTTGGGGCCAGGGGGCCTCCACGCCTTTGTTGCCCCTCTAGACCTCTAAATCCGGCCCTGTAAGGCATTCAATAATTATGTGAGATTTTTTTAGCAACTTTCCCACCCCTCAAAAATAAGATTAGATGAGATTATTTCTATCTTCACTCTCTTATCTCCCTCTCAACTTCGAACGGAACTGCCGTAACGCTCTTGTTACGCTCACCAGCTTGCTCCCTAGAAGTTTAACTTCAAAAATCTAAATAAATTCAAGAAAAACATACTTATATTACTCTTCTCCTGGTCAACATCACTGAAGTCCAGCTTCGCGCGGTGCAGCGGCGCGCAGGCCGGTGGAACAGGTGGCGGGGCGCAGGCCCCCCTCCACACCGCGCGGAGCCCCCACCGCCAGCCCACCCCACTCCAGGTCCAGCTCACCAGGTCCTCCGCGCGGACTACCACCTTCTCGTTGATGGCTAGGACTTCGTCCTGGAAAAAAGACATTTTTTTTATTATGGCGACTGTTATATTTTTATTAAAATACTTTTTTATTATTTTATATTAATAAGAGTTTATTTTTTATATATAATAATAGTAGTAGCAGACGAGCAAGCAGCCCACCTGTTGGTAAGTGGCTACTGCCGCCCAATACATCTGTAATCACCCCCAGATAGGATTAGATAATTCCTACCTGAGGTCGGGCACAGATGCACCGCTACCCCTGAGGACTAAGCTGGAACGCCTCGGAAAAGTATCTCCCTTACCACACTCTTCAAACCAGAACACAGCAGCGCTTAACACTGCTGTTATATCAGAAATAGGTGTGGCGGTGGTGCCGCCGGAGTCGAACCACAGAGGGTTCTACCACCTTTTTAAGTTTATTTAGGGTTGATCACAGCTGTCCTTGCGGCAGTAGCCACTGACTAGTAGTACGACCCCGTTACTTCCATTACAAAAAACCAAAAAACCAGCGGATTAAATCACAATGAAACTTTTTGTAACTAGATTCGGTTTATTCGCCTCCTTACTTCCACGTTTAGGTCTTAGAATATAGAAAACTTACAGATAACGCTATTGCCTAATGGTTGGTATTCGGCATTTTTATATGAAGGGGCTAAAGTTCAAATCGCAGGCACGTACCTTTGATTTTTTAAACACACGCGTTAAGGCCTCCCAAACTCATCGAATCCAACTCGCTCTTAATAAGTTTCTTATCTTTGCTTTCGTGGCAAAACCCAGTATGAATTCCTCTCTGCCGCAGGGATAGCGGAGACGATATGCCGGATTTTACAATAAATACTAAAATATACAGGGTGACTTTTTCAAACGGGCCTTTAGGGCCAAATCCCAAACTATAAGGATTAGTGACAAATGCTGAAAGGTGTTACGAGGCCGATTTTGATAAAAACTAAAACTGCATTATTACTTTTTTTAAATATCTTTTTCTCTAGCCGGGAATCGAACAAGTTTAATTTGAAAAAAAAAAATACACCCTCTATATTATTCCACTATCTGATAGTGTTGCTTATAAGATCAAATTCTGGGAAGTAATGATAAATGACAAACTGCGCCGAATATTCGTTTGGTATTCGGCATCTTTTTTGCTATTTGTATTCGGCCGAATTATTCGGATTTGGTGCCGAATATGTTCGGTTCGAGTATTCCTATTTTCTTGTGTACACAACATGGTACAGGACTAAAACACAAAACTTCTTATGTAAGATTTATGTTATATTATAAGTCAAACTTAAATGAACAATGTGTTGAATAAAGCTAATAAAATAAAGCAATTAAACTTGAACATTTATTTTGAAACCTCAAGTCAACATATTTATTACTTAATGTATGGTTAGTAGTCAACATTTATTTTAAACCTTAAATCAGTATTTAATTTTAAAACTCAAATCAACATTTTAAAGTGTTAATGAAAACACATAACTAGCAAATTGACAATAAAGAAATGGTAAAAAGAATACTCGGTTCGGTAAAGGTTAAACCGTATATTATTCGGTATTCGGTTATTCGGTGAAACCACTATTCGGCGCATCTCTTATTGCGACCAATAAGGTTGCCGTAACGGCTTCTACAAATGCCGACACGTTGCATTAAGGGTACTATCTATTTTTCTTATATTCTATGTTGCTATAATAAGAGTTTTTCATTTATATAATAAAAAGAAATCGGTTAACTAGATAGCCTATTTTACTTAACCTCAGCACAAAATGACACTGAAGATCAAAAATATTTAGTTTTCGACAATTTTTTATAATAAGACGCACAAGATTTTATTATACCTACTTGTAGCAATTATTAAAAAAAACGGCTACAAATGCGTCGCTACGTCGGACTAAGCTGGAACGCCTGGCAAAAGTATGTCTCCCTTACCACACAAAAATTCTGTTATAACAGCAGCGGTTAACACTGTTGTTATAAGTGTTATAACAGAAATAGGTGTGTCGGTGGTGCCGCGGGAGTTGAACACAGTGGGCAATAATAGGATTCCGTTTTATCCTCTGTGTACGGAATCCTAAAAATCAGCCTGGGATTTGACCCTCGGACTTTTGGTATGGGGGAGATCTTAACCAACGACTTTGAATACGGTACCCTAAAAATCAGCCTGGGATTTGAACCTGGGACCCTCAGAACGAGATCTTAACCACTAACCAATCTACCTATACTACCAAAGAACCTCCTTATTTTGTGTTTGGGAATTGAACCTTTGACCCTCCGAATAACATCTTAACCACTAGGTTATCTATCTACACCTAAGAACCCTTTCGAAGTCGGTTCAAAAAAGTGATCCCTGGGATTTGAACTTATGACCCTCTGAATGCTATCTAAACCACTAAGCTATCTCAGGTACTAAGTGTATAATGACAAACAGATCGATACGTGAATACGGCTCTGTGTTGTGAATCAGTACGCAGGGGGTTAGCGCAGGGCCGGATCTGAACCATCGATAAATTGCTTTTTTTTATTTTTTTTAAATGAATATAAAATAAATACCACATAGAAATATAATTTGGTTTTTGTGTGGGTATAAGAGTATTGTTGATATTTTCAGGTTGTAAAAGATTCAACTGAGGGCGGGAGACACGGAATGATAGTCGGTTGGTACTTGTACAAAAGCGTGTATTCATAAAGACGGCGTAAAGCGGACTGGCGCGGCGAACGGGGGAACGAGCGAACGAAACTCGCGGCGCCGGAGACGTAGGTAAAGGCGCGAGCGAACCGATGCTATATAAGGCGGCGTTACAGTCTCCCCCTTTTGACCTAGTCAGGTGACCTCACGACAGGTCAAACACCAGTAAAACTTACGCGACAGGGTTTTTACGAGGACGACCGCGCGGTCTTTTAGGACATACAGGCTCCAGCTGATCGTCCTGACGAGCGTGGTATCGACGCAGATCCCTGGTGTGGTACTTCCCCAAAATTTCGTCAGGTCTACCACAACGAGACAAGATGTATGTAGTTGGACTAACCTTCTTAGTTATAACATACGGACCATCTTGCCGTGGGGCGAGTTTTGAACTGAACCCCTTACTAGTACTACTTAATATATGACCGCGTAACAAGACTAAGTCACCTGGAACATAACCCTCGGCGTTTTGACGAGTCTTGTCCTTAACGCGTTTCCTCTTATCTTGCTCATTCTCTATGCTTTCCTTAGCATCTGAGAGAATACCGGCTAGCTTGAGCAAATAAGGCGTGATCTGAGGGACATAATTCTCGGTCTCAACTATCGCTCGAAGGTCACTTTGAACAGAGATGGGCGAACGCAATTCCCTGGCAAAAGTAAGAAAGGCAGGAGTCTGCTTTGTTGCTTGGGTTAACGAAGTATTCAAAGCGAACCGGATAAACGGCAAAGCTTCGGCCCACTGTCGGTGCTCCTTCTCAACTAATATGGCGAGTTGGACTTTCAAATCCCTGTTCTTCCGTTCCACGGGATTAGCTTCTGGATGGTACAGAGGTATCAGATTTTGTTTGACTCCCAGAACAAACATAGCGTGCTGCATGACATCGGCTACAAATTGCACACCGTTGTCAGAAATCATACGCCTCGGAAGTCCAAACCTCATGAAGACTTCATTGACTAATGTTTTCGCACAGATCATGGCCGTGGCCTCGGTGAGGGCAAAGAGTTCCACCCACTTGCTTGTGGTGTCCTCGACTATCAGGATCCACCTCTCACCTAGAGGTCCTTTGGGTAAAGGCCCAAAGAGATCGACGGCGACAACTTCAAAACGCTGAGCCGGAACTGGTGTTTGGAGCAACCCAGCTGGTTTCACATTGCTCGGCTTGTAGCGTTGACATTCTACACAAGTCTTGAGATATTCTGTTACATAACGACGCATCCCGGGAAAATAAAAACGTTCGGCAATGCGGTGAAGAGTTCTCTCTATACCGCCATGACCGGAAGTTGGAGAATCATGACATTCCAACATAACCTGTTTCCTAAGGATTTCAGGAACGACGAGCTGCGGTTCTTCGGTGTCAGCCTCGATGTACCTGTACAACACTCCTCTAACAAGGTGGTATCCTCTTTCGGTCCACGTTTTAAGAGCTACTTCATCTTTTCCTTCCAGGTCTTTAAGGATCTTCGAAACTTCGGGGTCATCGAGCTGAGATTGACGGACGTTCGTCGCATCCCATCGAGGTACCTCTACGATAACTGTACATACTCCACAGGACTCGCGAGTATCCTCTTCGCAGGGCGGTCGACTCAGCGTATCCGCGATGACGTTGGCCTTTCCCGGTGTGTAATCGACTTGAAGATCGAAAGACTGGAGCTTCATGGCCCATCGTACCAATCTACCGGTTGGTGACTTCAGGGTAAGTAACCACTTGAGCGGTTGATGGTCGCTGGCAACACGAACTGGATGTCCATCAATATATCCTCGGAACTTCTCACAAGCCCATACGACGGCAAGAGCCTCCCGCTCGGTCGTTGAATAATTACGTTCTGCTGGCGTGAGAAGTCTGCTCGCGTACTCAATGGGTTTTTCTTCACGTGATGACTCCCCCTGGAGCAAAGCGGCGCCTAAGGCGTAATTGCTGGCATCAGTGCGGATAACAAACGGCAAACTATAATCCGGTTGGGCGAGTATTGGCGTTGAGGTGAGTAACCTTTTCAGTTCTGTAAACGCATTGACTTGTGCGTCACCCCAGATCCAAGACTGAGCCTTTTTAGTGAGCATCGTAAGAGGCTGTGCGACCTTTGAAAATTCTGGCACGAATTTCCGGAACCAAGAACAGGTCTGCAAGAAGCTCTTGAGATGCTTTACGGATGTAGGTTCTTTCATATCAGCTATGGCCTTGATCTTATCAGGATCAGGTGATACTCCTTGAGGCATTATGATGTGACCAAGATATTTCACACTCTCCCGAGCAAAAACACATTTATCCCGGTTGGCTCGGAGGTTGAAGACTCTAAGACGGTCAAATACAGCACGAAGATCCTCAAGGTGTTTCACGAAGCTGTCAGAAATTATAATAAGGTCATCGATATAACCTAAGACTGTGGTGTTTTTGAGAGAAGAACCCGAACGAAATCGGTCAACGAGGCGTTGAAACGTCGCGGGCGCATTTCGTAAGCCAAAGGGCATACGTTTGAAACGGTGAACCCCAAAAGGTGTGACGAAAGCGGTTTTATCCTGGTCGGCTTCTCGAACACACACCTGCCAGTACCCGGCGCGAAGGTCTATCGTGCTCATGTAACAACTCTTACCGGTGTACTGCAGTAGGTCGTCGATGATCGGCAATGGATAGGAATCACTCTTGGTGACGGCATTAAGCTTTCGATAATCGACGCAGAAACGGTAAGTTCCGTCTTTCTTTGGAACGAGTAATGCTGGCGCAGCCCATGCAGACTCGCATTCTTCAATAATGTCTTGCTGTAACATCTTCTCGAGCTCGGCTTCCATAATAGCCCTCTTAGCTGGAGTGAGGCGATAAGGAGGAACTGCAATGGGAGGATGATCACCCGTTTCTATTCGGTGCTCAGCAAACGGTGTTGGACCTCCCCCTTCCTTAAAAACGTCTTCATACTCATGAAGTACTTCAGCAAGTGTTGTACGCTCATCTGGTTCCAACATCGTACCCTCGTCTGCCCTCAGAAAATCCGCGGAAGCACACCCCATAAGACTGTGGAAAGACTCGTAGTGCAAGCGGTGAGTAACATGAGGTCGATCAGCCGTGAACCATGTATTACGATGCATGTTAATAGTAATGCGCGCTTTGCGCAAGAAATCGACGCCTAGAAGAGTTTCGTTGTTGACGGCGTGCGGAAAAATAACGAAGGTGGTAGGTATTACTACATCAGTTCGATCGAGCCTTACCTTTACATGTACTAGTTTGACATCCAGTGTTTGAACGACTCCGTCCGCGAGCTTCACTGACATGACACTATCGCGAAAAGGTAAATTTAGCCTTTGGAATAGTGCATAAAGTGAGGCTCCAGCAATGCAACGCTTGGCAGCCGTGTCAACTAAACCCGTACCGGTATTACCACAAATCTCGATATAAAGAATGGGACGGCCCTTACTAGAATCTGAAACACGCGATTCAGTCGGTCGCCCGCAAAACCGTTCCGCTCATAGGCAAACATGCATAAGTAGGTACAACATCATTCTTAGATACATTATTACTATAACCGTTGAAAGGTAACTTGTCTTCCAGAGGCAAAAGTTCGCGAGTAGGTATGTTATCACAAATTGAAGACTCAAAATCATTAGCCTTGGACGCTATCGGCATGCGTTTGAGTTTCGACTCGGGCCGTGAAGACAAGTGTCCTTGAACCTTACACTTTTTCAAATTTCTTTTACACATTTTATCTTTTGTAACATTACGAACATAAACAGAATCATGATTTAAGCGATTACAAACAGAAACATCACTTGAACATTTGCAACCCGAGTTAGAGTTCTGTAAAACATTAATGGACGCGAAAGAGTTACATTTTACGCAGTTAGAACGGATAACACCTATTCGACCGCAACCGTAACACGAAATTTGAGAACCGGCCACTTCACTCTTACTTTTAATTTTCGGACACAAATCGCGCGAATGTCCCGATTTACGACAATAAACACAGAAAAGTTTACCTGCACTCGACGAAAGTCTTACTACTTTAGTCGTGTCGTCACTCGTAGAAGTAGCGGTCAGCAACGGCGCGTTTGATGCGTTTCCCGCGCTTCTAACCGACGCGACGGCCGGCGGCGGCGGCACGCTCGCACAAAGGGCGGGCGACGGCGCGGCGGCGGTCAAAGTCGGCGGCGGCGCGCTACAAAGGGCTGGCGGCGGCACGCTTGTATTCAAAGCGGGCGCCGCAAAGCCGCGCGCGGCGAACGAAGGGAGCGTTTTCTTTTGATACACATGAAAACCGCGCAAAGTACCGACAGTACTTGGATACGCTGGCGCTTCATTGATGGTGTCCTCTATGTGTCTGGCTTTACTTATCAAATCTTCGATGCTGTGTGTAGTGTTTGTATCATGACAAATAACTATAGTACAGCACAGCTGTAAACATTGTCTCGTGCTCACGGTGTGGCGGGGCGCGCGACGTCAGTATCGCGAGAGCCAAGGGCGAGAGCGGACGGCCGCCTGCGCACATAGTGAGTGGTCGAGCCAGTGTATCACGAGAGTAGCAGTACATATACTACAAGTGGCGACGAGGATAAAGGGAAGTAATAATGATAATTATATAAAAAATAATAAAAAAAAAAAAAAAAAAACAGCACTATCAAATTCAGTGAAATACTCGTAGGTATTAACACACGAGTTTAGTGTTTACACTGTTAACGAAGTATAAAGTTATTAGTAAAGTGTAAGGTATTAGTTGGCACCTACTCGCACACGACAACATAAAGTCAATTATCAAACCGTTCTCTTTCGAATGTAATTTTGGTATACGGTCGTACAGTGTGTGTATTTTGTTTCACTAAAAGGATTCAGACTTCAGTTACTAATAATCGATTTTGGAACTTATATTAACGTATTTTATTCCGCTTTGTTATTTGAAATTAATGCAAAATTATTAATTAAGCATTATGGCCTAATAGCTTAAATAAATAATATTATAGGTGTCGGTTTTGGTAATTAAAAGGGAAAGATGTCTCGCCGCATCGGAATTGGGTGGGGCCGCAAAGGGGTGATTTTGTCATTTACTTTTGAATTCTTGACAGGTGAGCATTTTTGGAGGAAATTTACAAATAACTAAATTTTGGGAGTATCTCCAATGAGGGAATTGAGTCCGGCTAGTTGTTTTTAATGAATCCCAAGACATCCTTGACGTCTGCCGTTTCGCGCCATAATCACCTTTTGTTTTTTTAAATCACGAATGCGGCGTTGCAGCCAATGAAATATACGGAAAGCCAATTAAATATGTTAACTATTTTTCGAGTGAAGGTTTTAAACTATTTTAATTTTATTTATTTTTATAATGTAATGTATAATAGTAAATGTAATCTTACAGTAATAATTAATACTGCGTGGTTAATGCAACGAACAAATGAGTGAATGATCAGGTATTTTTGGGATATTTTGCAACGGAGGCGTGGCGTTATTTTGTTTGGGTAACAGTTTCGGTTCTCAGGGCTGGTTGCACTTTCTTGTTGCGGTGATCAGTCTATAGATTTTACTTATCTAAGATACTTATCTAAGTGTGTGGTATGGTAAGTGTGTTGGATCCTACAAAATAAGAAATTATGGAAATGCCAATAATATAATGCGGTTACACCTAGCATCGCACCACTCGCCGAAGGGTGCGGTTCCGTCCATATCGATTGGACCCATGGCGGTCCTCCACGGTTCAGGTTGCACGGTCGTTTTTCCGCGTGCGTGCGTAGTGTGGGATGAACTACCTGAGGTATTTCTTGAGCGTTGTGACATGGAGCTCTTCAAGAGGGGTGCGAAAGTTGCTCTCCTTCAGGACGGCGGGGCATGGGCTACAGTGACTGTTTTCCACCGGGGGGCCCGTCTGCCTAAATGTTGGAAAAAAAAAGAAGAAAAGAAAAGAAAAAAAAGAAGAAAAAGAAGAAGAAAAGGAAAACTGTGGTACAAATGTACTCCATTAAATTGGAAAAGTGTGGTTTACATGACCGTCCATTAAATTGGAAAACTGTGATACAAATGTACCTCCATTAAATTGGAAAACTGTGGTTCACATGACCGTCCATTAAATTGGAAAACTGTGATACAAATGTACCTCCATTAAATTGGAAAACTGTGGTTCACATGACCGTCCATTAAATTGGAAAACTGTGATACAAATGTACCTCCATTAAATTGGAAAACTGTGGTTCACATGACCGTCCATTAAATTGGAAAACTGTGATACAAATGTACCTCCATTAAATTGGAAAACTGTGGTTCACATGACCGTCCATTAAATTGGAAAACTGTGATACAAATGTACCTCCATTAAATTGGAAAACTGTGGTTCACATGACCGTCCATTAAATTGGAAAACTGTGATACAAATGTACCTCCATTAAATTGGAAAACTGTGGTTCACATGACCGTCCATTAAATTGGAAAACTGTGGCACAAATGTACGTCTATTAAATTGGAAAACTGTGGTTCAAATGACCGTCCATTAAATTGGAAAACTGTGGTACAAATATACCTCCATTAAATTGGAAATGATATATATAAATATATTTTCTAATCACCATTGTTAAAATGATATTAAAAAGTAATTATGTTGAGGACAGCTGTCAGTTGCCTAGTTAACATCTGCTATGTAGAAATAATAGATGAGAAAATGTTAACATTATGTGTTTAGAAGTACTAAAATGTATACCTGCTGAATATTAAAGCAAGGGACTATGTTCACATTACCTTATATCTCGGTAATAGCGATATTGAGTGTGTGAAATACGGACTATACGAATCAACATTTTGCAGAAAAAAACATATCAACATTGCAATCCGTATGTAGTTGTGGGAATAAAGTTGCTCTAAACCATTAAAACTTATTACAAAATGACTAAATAAAAAATACGTAATATGAAGGTGAATTGAAACTGAATTTTGTCATGTATAGAACGGTATTCAGTTTATTTATGAGCTACACTAACCTTCGCATCATCTGTGTGAAACAGAAATAAATATGGAAAATATAACCTTAGGAGGAAATAACCTGATCAAAATCGGAATCAAACCTTTGTAATGCTTCTGTTAATCTAATGACACATCATTCAACTCAACGCTATTAGGATCGACTTAAATAAGTTTTTCAGTTTGCCCAAAACAACCGACAATTCACTTGTATTAGAATTACAACATGAACGGGATAAGTTAAAGAAACAATGCAAAACATGCTCAAAATGAAATAACGACTCTTGTGTGAGAATGTTTATTC
The DNA here is from genome assembly GCF_041222505.1 of Epargyreus clarus. Classification (NCBI taxonomy): domain Eukaryota; kingdom Metazoa; phylum Arthropoda; class Insecta; order Lepidoptera; family Hesperiidae; genus Epargyreus; species Epargyreus clarus. Next base: position 903,290 of record NW_027332229.1, read on the forward strand.
TGTTTACAACATTTGATAGAAAAACAGAAACAGACATCTATAAGTACACCAATGTTAACAAGTTTATAAAATCCTTAATGAAACGAAAAAGGAAATTTAATTAATAATGTTAATAACTACAAATAGCCCAGAGCCATGAAATAACATACATAGAAGAATTAGTATTAAAATTTTAAACTTAAATATGAGTTGTTGCAAAAAGAAATTTCAGATCAGGTACAATCAACAAATAAGTGCCGGATTTGTGTAAACATACTGAGGCCCATTCTAAGCCATCAGTTATGTCCTTATGTAACCATCTAACGTATAATGTATAATGAAAAAGGCATTGAGAGATTATCTGTATAAATTTTAAACATTGAATGCGAGAAATTAATTATATGTGCATTTCCATATTCTACAAGTTTATCAATGCAATATAATAGTCATAATTATAAATTAAATTTAATAATGCATTATGACTGCTGTCACTGTAATAATAAGTATGTCTATATTGGACACAAATAATTTTGTAAAAAGTTTGTTAAGACGGATCACGCTTTGTTTGTTTCATTTAAAGACAAAAGATTAATCGATGCTTTGTAAGGCAATACATATTGGGTCTATTGTAATTAATTATATAAGTAAATCTTTATTGGCAAAGAAACTATCATCCAGGACAACAAGAAAACCTACTCATGTGCTAAATGTTGTATATCAAAATATTCAAGGTTTTTTTGGCAAAACACTAGAAGTAGAATTAATTTTGGAACAATGTAGTGTGGATGTTCATTTACTGACTGAACACTGGCTTTCTAGAAGTGAAGTGGCTCTGCACATTCCGGGTTTCCAAATTGTTGGCAAGTTAAAAAGTAGCGTAGAAGCCAAGGAACGAAATGATATTGATTGAACGTTTAATTGAATTGTCTTGCATTGAATTGTCAAGTTATGTATCTTCTACCATTAGCTGATTTCTCGTCCTTTGAATTAGTAATGAAGTATGTCTAGTTACACAGTAATGGTTACACAGTTAACCCAATGTAAAAGAATACTTAATAGTGACATGTGATTTTGAAATTGTTATAAATAACTTAAGCTCCGGTCACAGTGGTCTGCTAGCTAGATTTCCCCTTTGGAAAAGAAATTGAGAAAACACTAATATTGAAACGTTGTATAAGACACAGGAGTCTAAACGTGTTTAAAGAGGGGTTGTGTGCAAAGCTAGATACTTTTTTGAATATAAAGATACCAACAATGTAAATTTAATATAATAAAATGTTTTGTGCTATTAACATTTAAAGCTAAAAAGGTTACCATACAAAATACATGCAACTTCAGTAAATGGGTAACTAAAGGCTTATATAAATTATAAGTAGAAACAGGTTATTAGAATTAAATGATATGAGAAAAGATGAGACTGGAAATCCTTAAAATAATGGGAATAAATAACTTACATCGATTTTGAATTATTACCTTTTTGTTAAATTAATAATTATTATTTAGGAGTAAATAATATAGTATTCAGTATAGCTGATGGCCTAGAGGCTGAGAGGCACGGCCTCTTGATCGAGCGGTCTGGGGTACGGGTCCCGGGTGCGCACCTCTGGTATTAGAGGTTATGTGCGTATCTCTCATAAGAGTGCGAGGTGCCAATGTGCGTTGGGCCGGCGCGGTGGGCTGTGGCCGGATCCTTCTCATTCTGAGAGGGTTGACGATTTAGAAGTATGTTAGCAAAAATAAATAATAAAGATTTTGATAAGAAAGGGATGTAGTGTTTGTATCATGACAAATAACTATAGTACAGCACAGCTGTAAACATTGTCTCGTGCTCACGGTGTGGCGGGGCGCGCGACGTCAGTATCGCGAGAGCCAAGGGCGAGAGCGGACGGCCGCCTGCGCACATAGTGAGTGGTCGAGCCAGTGTATCACGAGAGTAGCAGTACATATACTACACTGTGAACGGATTCTCTACTGACACGTTCACGAATTATGTTGTTGAGTAAACCGTAAATCATATCTAACTGTATTCTTTCTTCGATGGTATAGGGTAGTTTCGCCATCAGAGCACGGAGGCGAGTCACGAAGACCTCTGCACGTTCGGAGCGCTGGTCTGACGCGAAGATGTCCCTAAAAATCTTATGCGGAGGCCTAGGAGCTCCATACATTGAACGTAGGCGCTTGAGTGCGTCGTCCCACGATGCGATCGACGCTTTAACTCCCCTGAACCAAACAGCGGCCTCTCCCTCTAGGAGCATCGGAAGGCCACGTAGTGCATGGTCGTCACTGATGTTAGTGCACTCCTTGTACACACATATAGCGTCGACGAATGCTTCTACGACTTCTGAGTCCTGCTTTGATCCGTTGAAACGAGCGGTACAATTCGCGAAGTTTCCAGTCTGAACCATTGATGACATGCCTGGAGACGTAGGGCTGGTAGAGCTCTGGTTGAGCGTGTGCGAGTTCAGAATAGATTCAATAAGCTCACGATTCGACTGAGCTTGAGCTCTGGCGAACGCTGACAACAACGGCTCCAGCCGATCCTCGTATGACGAGTCCAAGTTCTTGTCAGTGCCCTCTGCACTGTCCAAGGATTGTCTCTTACGACGTGGTCGAGGCATGTTTAAAACTTAACACTTAACACAAGTACACGAACACGATAAACTATAGTCACAGGCGTGTCAACACAGTTGAACACGATCGTTAACACTAATTAATTTACGAATGTGAGTTCTAAAAATCCTTTAGATGCCCCACGTTGGGCGCCACTGTAAATGATTCAACTGAGGGCGGGAGACACGGAATGATAGTCGGTTGGTACTTGTACAAAAGCGTGTATTCATAAAGACGGCGTAAAGCGGACTGGCGCGGCGAACGGGGGAACGAGCGAACGAAACTCGCGGCGCCGGAGACGTAGGTAAAGGCGCGAGCGAACCGATGCTATATAAGGCGGCGTTACAAGGTTTTAAATAAATAAATAAATAAGTGGTTTTAATGTGATGTTTTTGACTTTTTTCTAATTAAAAAAAAATACCATATTTATCTTTAAATTGTTGGTTTATCATAAATGAAGCAGATATTTATTATATCATGTAGTTTCAAAGTTATAAAAGCATAATTATGTTTTTTTCTTTTTTTTAATAAAGGTACTAAAGCCATTCTGACTTGTAAATTACAATTTTATTTATTATTGAATATTATATTCGGATAATAAAAATATTTATCTCACTTCGCCTTAAACTCATAACTGTCCCACTGCTGGGCACGGATCGTCATAGGTTTAGGACATATTTTACCGCACTTTAAAAATATCAGATGTCCCGGGATTTGAACCTGGGACCCCCTGATTGAGAATTTCAACCACAAGGCTATCACTGCTAAATTCTTACTATTATGAAATTTAAATACAGAAAAGTTCTTGTCCACAGGATTTGAACATCGGACTTACTTAGAATCTCACTTAATTTAAATAAAATTATAGAAAAAATCATATACACTACAATTTGGTTATTTTTTTAATAAGGTTTTATTTGTAATAAGCTGTATGCAAATATATGATTTGATTATTTTATTTCACATGTTAAATGAATAAATAAATCGATGTAACAGAATGCAGCCCTGTGTTTCATATAGGTTAACAGGGAGTTAACACAGAGCCGGATTGTGGCTGTGTCGAATATATTGTAATAATAATAATATTTAAAAAGCATTATTTGATTGAATTTATAACTAGGTTATCATGAATTTTAGAAAATATCAAAAATAAAAGCTTTTGTAAGTTTTTTTCGAAATATAGGGGTTTCAAAGGGCCAACTTAATGCCTTAGTTCCTTATAATTAATGTAAAAGTTAGTAAAACTATATTTATTTAAGACATTTGACCAAAAAATACCTACATAATGTACATAAAAATTGTGGGCTAAGAAAGACATACTCGTATTAATCCCAGGTTCCAAGTTAGTCCTCAGGGGTAGCGACACATCTGTCGTCGTCCTCAGGTAGGAATCAAATCCTATCTGGGGTTGATTACTGATGTCCATACGGCAGTAGCCACTTACCATCAAGACTATACTCGTCTACTTCTATATTATAAGAAATTAATATAATGAGACACATACTCGAATAACATTACCCTCTGCAAATTAATATAAGTTCCTAAAAATAGATAAAAATATATTCAAGCCAGATCCACCCCTGTGAAATCACTAGGGTGGGTGGCACTTAGGAGGGTGGCGACAGGGGTGGATCGCATTATTTATGCTGTAACGTTATTTCGGTAAATAATATATTTACAATATATATTTTGTAAATGTAATATAACTCATAGTGTCAAGTGTTAAATATATAACTCAATACTTTAATAATTATAGTTAAAAACTAAAAACGCTAACATCGCACAAGGAATATCGTTAATCTTAACGATCCTGCTTAATAAGACAAAATTATTAAATCAGTTATTGGCATCGGTTCTTGATTTGTTCAAACAGTTCAAAGTAGAAATTTAAATGACGAATTTAGATTTCTGTTTCTAGGTCTGGGTGTATATTTGTCTCTGTGTGTGTTCATGGCACCCACGATACAGGGAATCCAAATGTGGGGGGCTGTGAGTGTAGAAAGTGGGTAAAAATCGAGTTCAAAGATTCCGTTACATACATACATACAGGTCAAGCTAATAAAAGCGTGGTAAAAAGATTAAATATTTACACGTACGTAACTATAAATTATTATGAAAATCAAAAATCGCCTGTTTAAAAACTAATGGTTAATTCCACAGTTTTTTATTATCCTTACTAATATTATAAATCCGAAAGTAACTCTGTCTGTCTGTCTGGTTGTCTCTTCTTCACGCCTAAACCACTAAACCGATTTTAATGAAATTTTGTACAAATATAGTCTGAGACCCGAGAAAGAACATAGTTTTATGTATGTTAGTATTATTTTCTTTTAACGCAGGCCAAGCCGCGGGCATAAACTAGTGTTAATATATCATGTTAATCCGTCAAGCCGTTTGTGCTGCAGCGTGACAAAGAATGAGACATACATACATACAGTCGAAAAACATTACATTACAGTGATGTAACTTAAAATTATTGCAACGATTTTTTTCAACAATTTAAACGCCATTTATGAGCAATAAATATATATTTAAATGATGTCATATTGAACTTTTTATAGTACATTTCATAAAATAACCAATAAAAGACATAAACCATTTTAACACCGATTTAAACTATTGCTTATTTTACATTACATATTATTTTACTTTATAGTAGGTACATTCAAACAATGTACTATATATAGTACATTACACCAAAATAAACTCAAGTTCAAGTCCGTCCCTGTATCATTCTAAATGAAGAGGGGGAAAGCAAAATTGCTTTCAAATAAGTAACCAGCTCGCGTCCTTATTCTGGACTGCGATTATAGTCATATCGTTATCACATCGCTTTTAAATTGTGTAAAACATTACCTTCCACGATTGTCGGAGAGTAAAGTTTTTGGGCTTGTTTTATTATAGTAATATCGTTGTCACGTGGCGTTATAATTATGTAGCAATGTGTAAAACATTACCTTCCACATTTGAAGGAAGGTAATGTTTTTGTATGTAGTATCGAATTGTAGTAATGTCGTTGTCACATCGCTTTTAAATTTTGTAACAATATGAAAAACATTACACTCTTCAACTGCCGGAGTATAATATGCCGGAACACAGCAGCGCCGAACACTGCTGTTATTAGGTAGAAATAGGTGTGGCGGTGGTGCCGCCGGAATCGAACCACAAAGGGTTCTACCACCTTCTAAATTTTTGGGCCGGGCCTGTATTGTTAAAGTAATATCGTTGTCACGTGGCGTTAAAATTTGAAGGAAGGTAATGTTTTTGTACCTATCAAATTGTAGTAATGTCGTTGTCACGTCGCTTTTAAATTGTGTAAAAATATTAAAAACATTACACTCTTAAATTGGCGGAATATAATGTTTTTGTACCTGTCTGAATGTAATAATGTTGTTGTCACATTAAGTTGAAATTAAGTAACAATATATATAGTACATTACCCTCCACAACCAGCGGACGGTAATGATTTTCACATACGCCTTATTAGAACAACGTCGTTTACGTAACTTCTTAATTATATAACAATATGTACATTTTATATATTTACATTACCCTCCGTCAAATCTCAAATTATGCGTGTAACATAATATCCTATATTTTTAAGAGGTCGGGTTTTTGTTGCTAATTACTATTTTAAATCTACCTGGGAGTAAATGGAGACTACCGCGAGGACCTCTGTCAACCCCAGATAGAATTATATTACTAGCTGAGGTCGGTCACAGATGCGCCGCTACGCCTGAGGATTATGCTGGAACGCCTCGGACATATATGTCTCCGTTACCACACCCTTCAAACCAGAACACAGCAGCGCTTAACACTGCTGTTATAACAGAAATAGGTGTGGCGGTGGTCGAACTATACTGAATCTACCATCTTTCATGTTTCTTCTTTATCTTTTTATCTTTGCCAATCTATTTATAGATTACAGAATAAGTACCGTACTTAATAAGGGCTTATTCTAAGTATTTTCAGAGAAATCCATCGGAATTACGGTATCAGCCCACTACCCCACGGCTGGGTTTTTGTACTAAGTTAGCTTTTATCATCATCAACCCATTACTGTCCCACTGCTGGGCACGGGTCTCCTCTCAGAATGAGGATTAGGCCATAGTCCACCGCGCTGGACATGTGCGTATTGGTAGACTTCACATACCTTTGACAGTGTTTTTTAAGATCTTTCAGATATGGAGGTTTCTTCGCGATAATTTCCTTCACCGTTTAAGCAAGTGATAATTAATGTCTCATACGTAGATAACTAAAAAACCTCCTGCGTGTCTCAACCACTAACTAGTAGCAGAAGAGCATGCAGTCCACCTGATGGTAAATGGCTACTGCCGCCCATTGACATCTGTAATCAACCCCAGATAGGATTAGATATTCCTACCTAATGTCGGCCACAGATGCGCTGCTACCCCTGAGGACTAAGCTGGAACGCCTCGGAAAAGTCTGTCTCCCTTACCACACCCTTCAAACCGGAACACAGCAGCGCTTAACACTGCTGTTATTAGGTAGAAATAGGTGTGGCGGTGGTGCCGCCGGAGTCGAACCACAAAGGGTTCTACCACCTTCAAAAAACCACCTTCCGCAATTGCCTAAAAATACTTACAAACTTATTTTTTTATATATAGATACCAAATACCAACTAACGTAGAATAATTATTGTATTAATGTGAGTATGTATATGTATTTGTTGTAAATGTGTGCATAGTCAAACTATTACTCACACTAACAACAGATGTACATATTATGTAGATTACGCTCACATACGCAATGTTCGTGTTGAAACAAGGTGACCATATACAGGTTGATAATAAAATCAACTATAGATTATTTAGTTTTAGTTATTTTTTATTCATGGTTGTCCAAAAAACAGACGGACAATAGTTTGAAAAAAGTTTTTTGTTGGTTATAGTAATAAATGGTATTAAATTACCATATGTTTTTTTTTAATTAAAAGTGGGCAATTTAATTTAAAAGTATAAATGTTTTATTTGCTAATTTCATCAACATAGTTAATACTATAACATTTAATTGAAACAATTAAGAAAATAAAAAATTAAAGTGAAGTAGCATCTTCATTATATGTACTCGTTTGTATTGTATATACAATATACTCCATGCCAAATTTAAACTTGAAAGTAATTTTCACTTACTTTTGTTAAGTGTTTTTTTTTATAAGTACATATTATCAAAATTTAAAAAGTATACCAACTTTATAAATTCATGGTATAATATTATAATATTAATAATTATATTAGTTAGAAAACACAGCCGAATACACATAACCTTCTCCTTTTCAAAATCGGTTAAAAATAACGATAACTGTTACTGTTAAAAACTAGAAAAGTAATGTGAAATTAAATATGAATTTCAATATTTACCAATTAATACTAACATTAATTTTCTTCCAATGATATTAACCCTAAAACATCAACAAAATATGAATACCTAATATAAAAAAAACAATATAATTATAATATAAACTGTATATTAAAAATGCAATAATATAATTCCCATGTACACATGGTTATATTTATGACATTCGAATTATACAACAATAATATACACTGTACATAAGAAATATAATAATAACAATAATAATTCCCGAAAAACATCATGCTTTACACCGTGACACACTAACGCAGCACACACACAGCGCTGATAACGTCGGATCTATTCGGTGCAACGCCCTGCTCGCGCCGCGGTCACATTGACATTCCAATTATACAATTGAAATATACATTGTATAATATAATTTCATATACATTGTATAATATATTCAGAGAGGAAATGCTGCCAGCGTCTTGGGAACCTTGCCCAAAGACAGTGATGGTGGCAATTTTTTTTGGTAGTGTTTTTGTTTTTATATTTTTGTTTTTCATTTTTGTATATATGTAAATTTTGTAAATAAGTTGTTTTATATTTATAGTTTAATTTATTTCTTTTAATTTTCTGTAAGTTTAATTATAATTGTAAATATTTTTCAGTTAATATAATAAATAAGTATATTCAAATTTAAATATAATTATTAAAAAACATCACTCTATATTTCTGTAGAGTAACCCTGTAATGAGGATATGTGGTCACAAATTGAAAATATTGATTTTTAGAGTTCCGTATCCAAGGGGTAAAAACTGAACCGTATTACGAAGACTTCGCTGTCTGTCCGTCTGTCACAGGCCTCTATCTCCAGAACCGTAATAGATAGATACTTGAATTTTTACAAAGTATGTGTGATGGCCGCGACAACAAATACTAAAAATATAAGTTAAATTGAATGTAATAAAAATAATTTCCGAGGCATTCCAACTTAGTCCTCAGGTGTGACGGCAGTACTGTGGCCGACCTCGTGTAGGAATCTAATCTTATCTGGGGTTGATTACAGATGTCAATGGGCGGCAGTAAACACTTATTATCAGGTGCAAAAAAAAATTACAAGCGAAGTCACGAGCGAAATACTAGCTTAATAATACAATAAAACATATCCGCTTAATATATTTCCAAAAATCAAAAAAATAAGTCATGATCTAATGTATGTAATATTCCCACACATAAGTACATACATTTACATATGAATTGATTTTATTAAATAGCAAAGTCATAGTAATTACTAATTAATTGATGCCGGAAATACTTGTTTTACGAATGAGGTAAATATTTATTATAACTACGCTTATTATAGTCCGCGTAAAAATGCTAGTCCGCTCTGAATATAGACATGAATCGCGTCGTCACAGCAAACTGTATGACACCTGCTCGCAACAACTTCAGAGCGGACTAGTAGTTTGGCGCGGACTATACATAAAATTGTAAATTTATTGTAATATGTTAGAATCCTTGGCGTTCGACCACGGTAACACAGTCACACCTATTTCTGTTATAACAGCAATGTTAAGCGCTGCTGTGTTCTGGTTTGAAGGGTGCGGTAAGTGAAACATACTTTTCCGAGGCGTTCCAGCTTAGTCCTCAGGGGTAGCGAGTCTGTGACCGATCTCCGGTAGGAAAATAATCCTATCTGGAGTTGATTACAGATGTCCATGGGCAGCAGTAGCCACTTACCATCAGGTGGACTGCATGCTCGTCTGCTACTCCTATATTATAAAAAATAGAGTTTTACACTGTAATTATACATTATATTATACAGAATATATTGTCGCCACGTCGTGTGTACTGCACCTTATCGACATAAATTCTCAATAACACAGAGTGGGGGTGGCGGGGGGAGGGAGACAGGGCCGGATTTGCGCTTCTGGCTTATTGTACCAAATTATTGGTATTTATTTTTAAGCAACTTCAAATATGGTTCTGTGTTCGACCGTTTTGTATACTTAATTGTATCTTATATATAAAATTCTCGTGTCACAATGTTAGTTACCGCGCTCCTCCGAAACGGCTTTACCGATTTTCACCAAATTTTATATGCATATTCAGTTATAGTATGTAATTGTGAAATGTTGATCTTTGGTAGGCACAATTCAACAGATTTAATATTAATAATGAGCGTTACTTAACTGAAACTAAAGGCAATAAGGCACAGGCGGAAGCCATTATATATTTCTATATACATATAACGAACGTAAGTATATACTTATATACGTTAGTTCATCGTATGTAAATGACAAATTGATTACTATCTGTTTATTATATAAAAGATACTAGCTGACCCGGCAAACGTTGTGTTGCCATATAAATAAAAAAAGTTAAAAGTAAACAACCCTTGTCGCTAAGGGGTATGAAAAATAGGTAGTAGTCGATTCTCAGACCTACTGAATATGCATATAAAATTTGGTGATAATCGGTAAAACCGTTTCGGCGGAGTACTGTAACTAACATTGTGACACGAGAATTTTACATATAAGAATTCTTTTTAATTGATACGTACAGAATTATTTTTCTTTTTTATATTTTGAAAACTTAACATTTTATATTATCTTTATTGTTTATTACCAGAAATAATTATAATATAATTTATTAACAAATTATGGGTATGGGTATTATGTGTATAATTTACATACTAAAGTTATTATTATAATTGTTATTAATTACTTTTTCTGTCATTACTTTGTTTTTTAACCGACTGCGGAGGGTAATGTATGTATGTACGTATGCATGCATGCATGCATGTGTCTGTGTGTGTGTGTGTGTATGCGTGCGTGTGTGTGTGTGTGTGTGTGTGTATGTATGTATGTGTCATTCTTTGTCACGCTGCAGCACAAACGGCTTGACGGATCAACATATGAGGTGTCGTTGGATTCGTCTAAATTATGGTAGTTGCATAGACTATATTTTTAGGTAGTCGGTTTTTTGTTTTTATAATAAATTTAGTATAATTTTAATAAAGTTTTACAAACAAAAAGTATTGGTAAATATTAACAATGTTTCATAGTTCTTTTTATAATGAACATTAAATAATATCGTCCCCACCAAATTGCTAGTCCGCTCTGAAGTTGTTGCGAGCAGGTGTAGTCATACAAATTGTTATGGCGACGCGATTCATTTCTATACCTTTTATAAATAATTTTAAATATTTAATTTAAATATTTTATATGATAAATCGATTAAGTATAATCTACAAAATTTATACTCCATTAATATATTTTACTAAATTTTAATGGTATATCAACACTTTCATTTTAAATTATCTAACCAGACCGTAAACAACGGACTGCCTGACCGGGGATCGAATCCGGAACCCGCAGATGTAAAACCTTTGTCTATAACTAATAAAGTAATTACTTAAAACTTAACACATTTCAGTATCTAAATAGACTAAATACAACAAAACTATCCGATGGAGTCCGTGGCTATAAAAAATACAATAAAAAGTGCCTCCCTGGCAAGCAGAAAGATGAGAGGCCGCCGCGGTGTAGAGGTCTTGGTACTTTCCAAATTACGTAATATTTTTTTCAAAAAATATATCGAATCAAATCAAATCAAAATTCTTTATTCAAAATAGGTTCTTTACAGAGCACTTTTTGAAAAGTTTGGAAAATCCAAAAGTGCACGACTCATAATGCTCATTTAATTATGAAATATATAAAAAAAAAAAAACTTAAGTCGTTCAAAATTAATTGCCGAAAAAACAGCTGTAGTAGGAAGAAGGTACTGCACAAGCGCCCCTGGTGGAATAAATGTACATAATATCTATAGATATACAGTCTTGTAGTTTTCGTTTTTTATTAATTGCAATTAAACGACACTGAATTAATTAATCATTCGCATTCAGTGACCTACAATCGTCGATTAGAATTAAAAAAAAAAAAAATTAACTCAAATGATGGATTTTTTCACAAGTTACAGTGTTTTCAGGTTTCACACATGACGGACAGGAAAATTTTTTGACCTATTTTGGTGTTTTTTTCCAATTCTATTGCAGTAAATCAATTTTTAAAAAGTATGGAATTAATCTCCATTAAATTATCTCGACAATAGTATGTAAAATATCTTGATTCCGTGAACTATCAAGGCTATAATAATAAAAATAGCCGCCAAAATGAAGCGAAAAAAATGTTTCGATCGTAAAGCACTCTCTGATGCTTCGCATCATGAGTCGTGCAATAACATATTTTAATATTTCATTACTTAATAAAACACATACATTATATTATGAGTTAATAATAATACCCATTCATCATCAACTCATCACTGTCCCACTGCTGGGCACGAATCCTCTCAGAATGAGAAGGATTAGGCCATAGTCCACCGCGCTGGACAAGTGCGTATTAGTAGACTTCACATATCTTTGAAAACATTTTTTTTAAGTAGTCTCCGGTGTACAGATTTCCTCACGATGTTTTCTTTCAACGTTTAAGCAAGTGATAATTAATTTCTAAAATATAGTCTATGTCACTCCCACAATTTGGATAAATTCAACAACGCCTCATATGTTAATCCGTCAAGCCGTTTGTGCTGCAGCGTGACGAAAAATGAGACATACTCTCAAAACATTACGTTCTAGAGTCAGGCAAAAAGCAGTTACAAACGAACAGACACTTCATATATTGGTCGCCACATAATAAATAATGAGTATGTCATAATAAGGTCACGGCAGAGATCGGAATCCGAGTATCGATAACAGTTGCAAAGTTAATTACGTTATTACGTTGTTACGTTACAATAAATTTGTTTGTCCGTCCGCCAATCTGTGACTAAATATGACATTTATAATATATTTTATTTTTCTTATAATATAGCAGTAGCAGACGAGCATGCAGTCCACCGGGTGGTAAGTGGCTACTGCCGCCCATGGACATGTAATCAACCCTAGATAAGATTAAATATACCTACCTGAGTTCGGCCACAGATGCGCCGCTACCCATGAGGACTGCTGGAACGCCCCGGAAAAGTTTGTCTCCCTTACCACACCCTTCAAACCGGAACACAGCAGCGCCTAACACTGCTGTTACTAACTAGAAATAGGTGTGGCGGCGGTGCCGCCGGAGTCAAACCACAGAGGGTTCTACCACCTTCAATTCTGTATATCTGTAATCAACCGAACATACAAATAAAACCTCCCTTAGGTAGTCAAGCATTTCTACAACGTATGATCAAATTATTTTGATGATGTAATTGTAACGGTATTGTCTATGTAAGACAATGAATGACTAATAGATGGCTTTAAGGATATCTAGACTAGATTATACTGTGTCTCCAGTCATCTGTTTCAATTATTTTAAAAATGTCTTTTGGGGCGTTTGGGAATAAGGATGGGAGATTTTCAAAACCAACGGATATTTTTTTCGTAACATTAACAAATGTAGAAGTGGACCGGCAAACGTTGTTGCCATATAAATAAAAAAATGTTAAGCGTGAATAACCCTTACCACTTAGGGGTTTGAAAAATAGATAGTAGCCGATTCTCAGACCTACTGAATATGCATATATTTTTAGGTGAAAATCGGTGAAGCCGTTTCGGAGGAGTACGATAACTAACATTGTGACACGAGAATTTTATATATAAGATAAACAATAATAAAATTTAACTATTTCACCACCAAGATAATGTATAACCACAGTATAAGGATATATATTTGTACCGTGGTATAACTATCATACGCTTTCTACACTCACAGCCCCACACTAGGATTTCCTGTATCGTGGGTGCTATGGACACACACATAGACAAATACACAAACACCCAGACCCAGAAACAGAAGTCTAAATTCATCATTTAGAAATCTGTCTGGCCGGGAATCGAACCCGGGACCCTCTGCGCGTCAGACCGGCATGGTGACCGCTCCGCCACGCGGATCGTCAATCATCATAATGCGTCCCTTAAGTAACAAATACAGACTTCACATGGTAGTATTGTAAATGTGATAATTATGACTCACTGTGTGTGAACTGCCTGAGTTTATGGTAGTAAATTTACATTAGGTGATGCAGAGTTACAGACGAAGTAAAGGAATAGACTCCGAGGAACATTTGGTTTAACTTATATTTATGTATTAGTTTTAGTTTAATTACAATTAGTGGCGCAATTATAGGGTAGCAGAACTAGTAAAATGCCACGGGGCCCCCGGCCTGAAGGGCCCCCGGCCTGAAGGGCCCCCGGTCTGACGTCCGCCACACATGTTTCTGCTATAACAGCAGTGCTGTGCGCTGCTGTTCTGGTTTGAAGGGTGTGGTAAGGACATACTTTCCGAGGCGATCCAGCTTAGTCGTCAAGGGTAGCTGCTGGCCGACCTTAGGTAGGAATCTAATCTTATTTGGAGTTGATTACTTACCATCAGGTGCACTTCATGCTAGTCTACACATATATTATAAAAAAGAACCACTGCGGGTTTTTCAAATTTGTTAAGTTTTGTATAATTTATTAATTTTTGATGTGAAACATCTATAGCCGCACGTAAAACCGATTTCTGGCGTGGCGACGCATGCCGTGGCCACGCTATACCATGGTATATATATACAGTCTATATGCAGTAGTGAGTACAGTGTGGCGACGCGTCGCCATGCGCAAAAATCGTAATATTTTATTTTATAATTTTTTATCATTATGACATATTTAGTTCCTATCACAATATGTTCTTTTGTGCATATTACTTTTACAAAATAATGTCGATGTTTCACATCTGCCAGGCGTCCCGTGACGGCTCACATTGTTTTTTTGATAGTAAAACATAAAAAAAGCCACAAGTATCAAAACTAATCGTTCCAAGTGCAGCGCTCACCAAGTTTCAACGCGTAATGAACATAAAAGGGTCTAAGTACACCGTTTACTTCGCGATACGATACCTTAGCCCTTCGCAATAAGGGCTCAGAGTTTATTTATTTAACTTATTAATACCCAGCTTGAATAAAATTTGGAGATTAGGTAGAAACCACGTTTTTTGCTTATTTATAACTAGCAGTGCCTGCGGCTTGGTCCGTTTTAAAAATAACACGACATACATATAATTGATTTGTACCTTCATTGGAATGACTGTGGCGCCATCTGTCGAAAATTTGTCGTACACAGAAACCTTCGTGGGCTCATGCTTTTTTTTTTATAACATAGGAGCAGCAGACGGGCATGCAGTCCACCTGATGGTAAGTGGCTACTGCCGCCCATGGACATCTGTAATCAACCCCAGATAAGATTAGATATTCCTATCTGAGGTCGGCCACAAATGCGCCGCTACCCCTGGGGACTAAGCTGGAACGCCTCGAAAAAGTATGTCTCCTTTACCACACCCTTCAAACCGGAACAGAGAAGCGCCTAACACTGCTGTTACTAGGCAGAAATAGGTGTGGCGGTGGTGCGGCCAGAGTCGAACCACAAAGAGTTCTACCACCTTTAAAATCATGCACGACAAATTTGCCAAAGATCATCACATGATCAAATGCATAGTTTACGATTCAATAAAGGACATATAGAAAAACATTATCTGCTATTACTGAGGACTAAACTAGAACGCCTCGGAAAAGTTTGTCTCCCTTACCACACCCTTTAAAGCAGAACACAGCAGCACTTAACACTGCTGTTCTAACAGAAATGGGTGTAGCGGTGTCGCCGGAGTCAAACCACAGGGTTCTTATTTATGTGCGATTCTTACTTACTAAACCCCCCGGTGGCCGTCCTCGGCGCTGCGTAGAGGACTCCGGTATATCCAATAGAACGCAACCGGAGTCCTCTTAGCGCGTTGCCCCGTCGGGCTCCGCTCAGGTGAGCTTAACGCTCGCCACTTCGTCTGGTGTACACGACGGTATGCGACCACACATACCGCCGTCCTTCCCGGGGCCGCTGGCCGGGCGGTTCGAGCTCCCACTCTTGCTGTCCGCAACTCCAGAAGCTCCCTTTTAGTCGCCTCTTACGACAGGCAGGGGATACGGTAGCCCTATTCTGGTCCCGGTACTACAGCGACGAATCACAGGGTTCTACCACCTTGTCCCAGTAGCTCCGGGACTAGAATAGGGCTACGGTATCCCCTGCCTGTCGTAAGAGGCGACTAATTGGGGGCTCCGGGGTTGCGGGTGGCGAGTGTGGGAGATCGAACCGCCCAGCAAGCGACGCCTGGAAGGACGGCGGTATGTGTGGTCGCAGAGCGTCGTAAACACCAGACGGTGTGGCGAGCCCTGAAGCTCATCTGGGCGGAGCCCGAAAGGGCAATGCGTTCAGAGGACTCCGCTTGCGTTCCGTAGGAGATC
Organism: Epargyreus clarus; assembly: GCF_041222505.1. NCBI lineage: Eukaryota > Metazoa > Arthropoda > Insecta > Lepidoptera > Hesperiidae > Epargyreus > Epargyreus clarus. The sequence continues at coordinate 919,508 of NW_027332229.1, forward strand.
CCGGAGTTCTCTTAGTAACGCTGAGGATGGCCACCGGGGGGTTTTAGTGCGGTAAGAATCCCACATAACCCTGTGCCGCTCCCACGGCACCGGGTACCTTTTGAAGGTTTCCCCCTCGTCAACAAAACAAAAAAGGTTCTACCACCTTCAAAAATAAACATACACAGATACCTATTTTTATCAAACCAAAGGATGCTGTGATGTCACGGGATTAATTACCAACATGACGGTTGCTATAGCAACCCCTCGTTAGTACTGATCGATATACTCTTGAATAGAAATAATATTGAAGGTAAAACCCTTTGTTTGGACTCCGGCACCACCGTCACATCTATTTCTGTTATAACAGCAGTGTGGCGCTGCTGTGTTCTGGGGGCCTACCACCTTTTAAAAACCATCATAGTTCAGGAAAGTTTTATTTCCTCCTTAAAACAGTAAAATATTCCGTCATACACAGTTGAACAAACTTAAACCCTTATTAATTTATCGCTTATCCATTGTATAAAACCAACTGATATTGTCATGTTTTGCTTAAAAAGTTAAATTTCCTGCAAAAAAAAGTAAAAGTATGATTAAAATAATATTGTTTTAAGAGATGGTAATAACCCTGGTTTGAAGAATGTTAAGGGAGATATATATTTCCGAAGCGGTGCTCCAACTCAATTTAAGGGTAAAAAAAAATACTTTTAGGTACTTCTACTGGTATTTGAGTATTAGTATGATAACACATCATCATCATCATCATCAACCTATTACCGTCCCACTGCTGGGCACGGGTCTCCTCTCATAATGAGAAGGATTAGGCCATAGTCCACCGCGCTGGACAAGTGCGTATTGGTAGACTTCACATACCTTTGAGATTGTTTTTATATAAATCTCTCAGGTATGCAGGTTTCCTCACGACGTTTTCCTTCACCGTTTAGCAAGAGATAATTAATTTCGAATACATAACTTTGAAAAAATCAGAGGTGCGTGTCTGGGATTTGAACCTCGGACCCCTCGATCAAGAGGCCGAGTTTCTTAACCACTAGGCTATCACTGCTTTTTTATATGATACTGCTTTATTAGTATGATAATATATATTTCAGTATTAGTAGTACTAGTACTAGTAGAGCAATAGTACTACTACTAGTACAAACCACATACAATCCGTATAATCTAGAAGGTATGAACAGACGGACACACTGTCGCATTAAGGCTTATCGATTGGCTACTAATAATAGAACTGGCCGCTTGTATGGTCATGAGCGGAGCGGGTAGCGGGTTCGAATCCGATTATTTTGTTTTTGTTTTTTTTTTTTATTTTGAGTGGATTTTTGTTATTTGGAATCATAGATTAGTAAATTACTCACTCCTAACAAGAAAATGTAACCAGTTTTGACAATTGAAATTGTCACTGTCGTCTATTTTCGTGTTTGAAAATTATTTAAAAAAATTAGTTTTTAGATCATTTACGAATGAAACGATATCTCTCAGCACTTTTTCTTCGATTTCCTGTTATGCACTACTTAACTGCGCATGTCGGCATTGTTTCGCGTAAATTACACCATAACAGCCATTAAACGGCTGACAGAACTGTCAGCCGTTTAAGCCTATTAATGGCTTCCTTCAATTACAAGGCGGTGAGATATCTATACTTATCTATGTTTGGAATTTATATTTTGCTTGTATTGTCATGGGCGCAGCGGGTAGTGGGTTCCAATCCGGTAATTTGAATTTTTTTTTTAATTTCTACCACAACATTCTATATTTTTATATAACAAATAATAAAAAAATGAATTTTGTGGTACTGAACCCTGCATCTGCGAGCTCAACTTACACTTAGCCTATTATTCTTTCTTGTCTTATATATAAAATTCTCGTGTCACAATGTTAGTTACCGTAGTCCTCCGGAACGGTTTTACCGATTTTCACCAATATTTATATGTATATTCAGTAGGTCTGAGAATCGGCTACTATCTATTTTTCATACCCCTAAGTGATAAGGGTTGTTCACCCTTAACATTTTATTATTTATATGGCAATACAACGTTTGCCGGGTCAGCTGGTTTTTTATAAGATGCCTTGGATTCGAACTCGGAACCTCGCACCCAAAATAACAACTAAGCTATATAAAATGTTTGGTACAACCCTTATGATAACAAAAAGTACGTATTATTAAAACATGTAATTAGCATATTCATATGACCTCAAATGTTGTTAAATTTAAATTTTATTTTGAGAACAAAATAATTGTAGGATAAAATTTTTTGATACACGTTTTTAAGAAAATCGGATGATTAATTAATTATCATTTATTTACTTTTAAGAAATATGACAAAACTTAAATGGATTATTTTACGAATGAGATATTAATAATTTATCATAAATTTAACTTTAAACGAAATATGACATTATGACATTTTTCGTTGTAATTAATAAATATGGAGATAATAAATTATTTACGAATGAGAAATTAATAATTTATCAATAATTTAACTTTAAACGAAATATGACATTATTAAAATTTCGTTGTAATTAATAAATATGGAGATAATAATTATGTATATAAAATACGTATAAATCATTAATAATTATTTATTAATTTTACCGTATGAGGTGTCGTTGGATTCGTTTCATTTGTGGGAGTGACATAGGCTATACTTTAACACACTTTTCTTTTTGTTTTTATAACAATTATGATTATTGCTTTTAAGGAATCATTTACAATAAATCTACATGTCTACACATCTGAGTTGTGACAGACACATACCTTTTTTTTTTTCTCGAGGGGGAAACCTTCAAAAGGTACCCGACGACGTGGGAGCGACGTCGGGTTATGTGGGATTTTTACCGCACTAAAACACCCCCGGTGGCCGTCCTCAACGCTTGTTGGCGAACTCCGGGATCTCCAACGGAACACAACCGGAGCCCTCCAAGCGCGATGCCCAACGGGCTCTACCCTGGGGGAGCAGTTTTCGCTCCTCCCACACCATGTATGTTTACGACGGTATGCGACCACACATACCGCCGTGCTTCTCGGGGTCGCTTGCTGGACGGTTCGAGCTCCCACTCTTGCCGTCCGCAACCCCGGAAGCCCCCTTTTAGTCGCCTCCTACGACAGGCAGGGGATACCGTAGCCCTATTCTAGTCCCGGAACTACAGGGACAGACAGACACATACCTACTTATCCAAGGCGTTCCAACTTAGGCTTCAGGGGAAGCAACACACATGTGGCCAACTTAAGATAGGAATCTAGTCGTATCTAGGGTTAATCACTGATGTCCATGGGCGACAGTAGCCACTTACCATCAGTTGGCAACACGCTTCCTACTTCAATATTATACAAAAGCTAACAAGAAATTCAATTTCAATTAAATATCTTCTTAATTATTCTCTTTTTCGATTAAATTTTAATTCAAAGTAATAGGTGATTTTATCGCTATTAATTCCACTGTGCCACCGGCGAGAACCGGCTAAAACTCGAACGAACCGGATTCCGTTCCACGTTTGATATAAAATGCTTTACGCACTTACCGTCTTGGTGGGACTGTGTTTCAATTTATTACAAAATATTTAAAAATCTATGTACAATTTATATTACACTATTTATAGTCCGCGCCAAACTGCTAGTCCGCTCTGAAGTTGTTGCGAGCAGGTGTAGTCATACAATTTGCTATGGCGACGCGATTCATTTCTATATTCAGAGCGGTTAACGTGGACTATAGAAGATTTAAAAATCTATGTACAATTTATATTAGCTACACTATTTACGATATTAATTTAATTTATAAAACATACAAAATCAATATAAATAATTTTATAATACTTGACGATGAAACAAATAATTAAATATAATAAAATATTATCTTACATATATAATTCTCGTGTCACAATGTTAGTTACCGTACTCCTCCGAAATGGCTTTACCGATTTTCACCAAATTTTACATGCATATTCAGTAGGTCTGAGAATCGGCTACTATCTATTTTTCATACTCCTAAGTGATAAGGGTTGTTCACACTTAACATTTTTTTTATTTATATGGCAACACAACGTTTGCCGGGTTAGCTAGTAATTTATATATTTACTTTAATTTCTGTTGTATGTAGATTATTTATAATTTGATTTCTTAATACAAAAGCATCAATAATTTTCCTAACATCGATAACACACACATACGAACACGGACACATACATAAATAGGTACACACATACAAATATTGCTTGTCTTAAATAAAGTGTATAATACAAAATTGTTATATCGTTTATCTCTCTCTCGCACATCACAAAGACATGAGAAATAACAATACGTACCGCCAATTAGAAATACAGTATTTTTTGGACCAATTCATATACATACCGTAAATAAACACATACAAATGCAAATACAAATTGGTTATTTGCTATAAGACGACCCGCGTGGCGGAGCGGCCACCATACCGGTCTGACGCGCAAAGGGTGCAAAGGGGTTCGATACCTGGCAAGACAGATATCTAAATGATGAATTTAGATTCCTGTTTCTGGGTCTGGGTGTTTGTGTATTTGTCTATGTGTGTGTCCATGGCACCCACGACACGGGGAATCCTAGTGTGGGGCTGCGAGTGTAGAAAGCGTTTATTATTATCTTCATATATATATATATATATATATATATATATATATATATATATATATATTTCTTAAGTGTCGATAAATAAGTTGTTTACCGTAAAATATATAAGAACCCGTCCAATTTATCACTATGTAGTACTATGTACCTACTGACTACTGATATACAAACATTAAGATTTAAATTGCTAATTTATTTTAAACACATTACTTAATTAATTCTTGCTTTATCATCTCGAACAGTCCAGTTTGAAATTGGGACAAACGAATTAGAGTTCCAAGTTAGGTTCCTAGAAAACTGTATTTTTTAAGGTAAGTCCACCTGACGGTAAGTGGCTACTGCCGCCCATGGATATCTGTAATCAACCCCAGATAAGATTAGATATTCCTACCTGAGGTCGGCCACAGATGCGCCGCTACCCCTGAGAAATAAGCTGGAACGCCTCAGAAAAGTCTGTCACCCTTACCACACCCTTCAAACCGGAACACAGCAGCGCCTAACACTGCTGTTATAAGGTAGAAATAGGTGTGGCGGTGGTGCCGCCGCAGTCGAACCACAAAGGGTTTTACCACCTTCAAAATTTTAATTTTTAAAAAATATTTTTTACCGAATGCTTCGAATGGCTAAGATAGTGTGTAAGGGTCTTAATACCGTTTTTCCGGGCCCCGACGGATATGTGTTTGCATTGGTCGAAATGTTAATTAAAACGATTCATAGTCCATACAGAACTTTCTAGAGACAATTACTCGTACATATTTATATTTACCATCATTTTGCAGATCCACTGCTGGGCACGGGTCTCCTCTCAGAATGAGAATTAGGACATAGTCCACCGCGCTGGCCAAGTGCGTATTGGTAGACTTCACATACCTTTGAAAACTTTTTAAAGAACTCTGAAATGTTTAGATTTCCTGACGATGTTTCGCTTCGTCGATTAAGCAAGTGATAATTAATTATTTTTAATACGCATTTAACTTCGCATATTTCGAAAAATACAATAATAAATAAATACAATAAAAATAATAAATGCGTGTTTTTACCCCAATGTGCAGAGTAATGTTTTAATATAGCCTTTATCACTCCCATAATTTATCCATCCATCCAACGACACTCATATGTTAATCCGTCAAGGCGTTTGGGCTGTAAGACGTGACAAAAAATTATACATACATACAAACATATGCTCGAAAATCATTAATTACCCCTCAGATCGGGTAAAAAACCACAATAAAATCATTAAAAAATACTAAAATAATGATAATAATTATCATACATCATAAAAAATCCGCAACAAAATGAAATTTTATTGAAATAATGATAATAATGATCATTATTATATAAATAGTATCAATTGGCGTTGCGCGCGCTACAACGACGGAATCCGACGTCGCGCGACGCTTACGAAATGTTACGACGGGTTGCGAGCAGAACGACGGAAGTGATAATTTAACGGAGGATAATTATAGTTGTTATAATAACGTTATTATATAACGTGCTATTTTTATTTTTTATACGCTATTTATATTCAAAATTATGAAGTTAATGACGACGGTATAGTGTGATTTATATCATAATCAGGCGGACTGCATGCTCGTCTACTACTTCTATATATAAAAATACGACATTTTTTAAAGATAATTTATATGTTCATGTTACATTGATACATTGATGATATATTGATTGATACATTGATTGATACATGAAACATTGATAATTATTGTAGGTAATAAGGAATAATAATTAATTGTTGTAATCATGAAACCCGTGCTTATTCACGCGTATCAAGAATTAAGCCAAGAATTATAGAATTATTTTTAAGCCTAGAATTCGCACAATATCACAATTGTAATCAAAGTAATGAAATATAAACTAAAATTTAGATATTATTTACATCTGTATACATTCGTCGTATTTATACTATTGTAGTCTACTTATAAATAAATACCTAATAATAATTTTAAAGTAATTGAGAAATAAGCATAGTTTATATAATGATAATTATTTTCAGTACTAACGTAGTCAAGGAAATACACTAAAAGATTGTTAATTCATAAAATATACATAATCATATTGTCAACTTAAAATAACGAAAATTAAAGTAATTTTAAATTTTAAAAAAGTCTAATTGAAACCAAAGCAACAAAAGATTTTTTATAATCTCGTTAAAAATAACGCAATTATTGAAAAACGCTACGAAAATATTACTTTTAATTCATAGTTAAATAGTAGCAGTTTTCACTAGCGCCCGTCTACTGCTAGTGCGCGCTAAGTAAAGCAAGCAAACGAAGCAAACCCGAGGGCACAGGGCTGCTACTCACAGAGTTTTAAAAATATTATTTTATATTTATATTTTTAAAATAATAATTATTATTTATATTTTTATAATACGCTTTATTTAACCTTTTTATAATTCTTACTATTATACCACACGATTGGATTTATTGTGCCGTTGATTTCTTCTATAGACAACTAGATTATTTTATTCAGAGGTATTTCAGATTTCTGTGCAATATCTAGGAATAATTGATATATCGCTAATAAATTATTATTAATTTCCTAAATTCGATTATTGTAAGCAACATTCATCAATATCTTAATAATACGCGTAAGTTTATTTATTCCGAAATTAGCTCGTTCGAAAAATAAAATTGATTACATCTAATTGAATAAAACCGAACTTTGACTCCTTAAAATTATTTTAAAATAGCTTATTGCTATACCTTATACATTTCGGATTACAATATCGACTGTCAATTTTAAAAATTCATTCTGAATTTTCAAATTCAAATTTATATTTCTCTTTGAATAACAGATATTATTAAATCATAGTAGATTTTAATAGGTTTGTTTCCGTAATCTTTAGTAACATTAATTAATTTCTGTGACATTCTTACTAATTAAAATTTAATTAAATAATTTAGCAATACACGTTTTACATTTCAAATGTTACGATCAGTATTTGTGACATGAGTCGCCAAAATAGTTTTTGATATTGTAAATGTGATTATTAAATGTATTTCTCGAAAGTGATTAACGCTTGTTAGTGATTATTATCAATATTAATCGTTTTTTGTCTATCAAAGTTTATTAGACAAAATAAATATTGCCTACAATAGTTAAGGTTTATTATTACTAAGGGGCTTAAGCTACATTTGCTTTCTAAAAACTAAGTAAGTGACACAGTTATTTTACCAGTGATCATTGGACAGTGACCCCCTGGGGGGTCGCTTAACTTCTAGAAAGGGCTTTTGAACCTGCAATTTAATACTTGTAACATATTATGTATTTTCTACAAATTTAAAAAAAACAGTGGAGGGTGGGAGTTCGCGAAATATCTTCATATTTTTGGAGGGTCATGTTGTTAAAAACAGTGTTAGTCAGTGTTTAAAAACAGTGGAGGGTGGGGGGTAGCGAAATATTTTCAAATTTTTGGGGGTCATTTTGTTAAATACAATGACACACTGTTATTTAATATAGTTACCTAGTTAGTTAATTAGTTAGTACCTGTTAGCAATAAAATATTTCGTTTATTAAAGGAAAATAACCAGTTAGAATAATGAAGGTCACTTCTATATGACATTGTACAATCGCCGTCGTATTTCGTACATCTAATTTGCAAAACAATAGGGTCTTTGGCACTGCTAAGTAAGTTTTTGTGTGATTTTGTGCATTTCCGTCTTCTGTTTATTTTGATGCTAGATAGGTATGTTTGGTTTTAGTTTATACAAAGTTATTCAATTTCCAGAATTTGTTTTTTTTTAGGAAAAGAAGTATTTGTCACTCTCAATAAAATGTCTATGTTTAATTAAGTTATAAAAATTTAAATTAAAATTTCATCACATCAAATTACACTTATAATTGTTAATATCAGCCGCACATCTTATCAAACAACATCATAAAAACCATTTAATTAAAAGCAAAAAAAAAAAACAAAATTCCATTATAATAATTTAAAATTTAATAAACTTATTGAATTTTTATTCAAATTCAAAACATAAAATTTAAAATTGTAGTAATAATAATAATAATATCGTTACCCACAGCCCTGCAGTACAAGTATGCGCGCGGCCGATATTTTTTCACTGGGAGAACAGGAAGCCGTCGAGTCGATTTAGAATTATTGATTTTTTATGCGAATAATTTTTACCAATGCACGAAGGATTCGCCGGAAGTGAGTTTATGTGCGCCATTTTGTTTGTTTGGCGATTTATTGTTCTTTATGTTGCATCGAAATAAATAATAAATTTATTGTTCTTTTATTTTTTATTAGGAACAAAATAAATAAGTTTTAAAACAATTGAATATTTTATTTATCGTTTTAGTATGTAAGCATATATAAAAAAAAATAGAAAGAACAATTGGCAATTCCGATATAATTCAATGTAATTTACATAATTTACTGAGTTGTATCCATTTATTCTTTAAATACATTTATTAGTTTCATTCGTAGTTTTCGAAAATTATTTCGAATACATTGGTTAACTTAACTTAAATGTCTATAAAAGATAAATTTCTTATATCTGCTTTAAATATGCGACTTAAACTACTATGTTAATTTAAAAAAATCACTTCATGACACGTTGCGACATCCTATCGTATATTTGAGCCCTTAGGTATCGTGTAGTATCCCTTTAATTAGATAACTAAATCGATTAGACGTAAATCAATCACGGTTATCGATTTCGACATAACACTTGAACGTTGATTACGACGCGATTACAATAGCGCGATAATTAAGATAAAGATTTGTTTATTATAATTTAAAAAATATTTATTTTAGATATAAAATTAGACATTTAAATAAACATGTGAAATAGTTTTTAAGCTATCGCATAGCTTCTATCGCGGGCCTTGAGCGTGGAGACCGAATCCCGAAAATTCCGTAACGAAAAAAACCTAACACCCCCCACTCCGACCGGCACAGCGGTGATACTTTTTAGTAGCGATCTGTGCGCCCCGGGGCGCACACGCCAGTTGACGGGTTAATGACTTTTTGCATACTGCATAAATAAAATAAATATATAATTGTAATTGCATAAGTTGATAAAAAATGCTATGCAATAGCTTTACCGCGGCAGTCTCCGAGTGCCACACGTATTTTTTCTTCATCAATCGTGTAAATATTTTATGTATCCTTTACGTAAGCTAAAATAATGAAAACTAATGTATTGTTAAATTCTATTATCTTTATATAATTTAAATGTAACTTCATTTAAAGATTTTTATTTATATTATTTACAATTTACATTTAATTATTTACAATATAAGCTTAATAAAAAGTACTAAAAAAACATATATGAAACACGCTTTAAAAATACTTATAATAAAATAATTAAATATAATAAGTTTCTTCCAAATTGCTGTCCCTATAGCTTCATTTTATTTTTCAACATTACTATTTTTCAACATTTCGGCAGCCTTATTAGCGGTGCAATCTAATTAAAAACATTTTCGACAATAATTCGTTCGACATATTCAATGTAATGATTACTTGAATTAATTTGATATTAACATTTAGTAAATGTAATTTAAATGTATACTTATCTCTAATATAAATAAACATTAATAACTACTTATATACTTCACGCATGAGTTGATGGAAACCTGTCTAGTTGTGTGTTGTAGTCATAAATTAAAAATATATTTTTGACACATAAGCAATAATTATACGCAACACCATTTCCACAAACACTAAGCACTATCTAACATATTTTGAAACCAACTCCAACTTCGTATTAAATAATTTTCATATCAATTAAAATAAATAATAAATTAAAAAAATAGTAACAAGTCGACTCCACGTCGTCGCTGCGCGAACAACAATCGTCCGTCTCGCTCGCACGTTAATTCCGACCTCCCCCCGCGCGAAGGGTTCACGACGCGGTATCGTATGTAACTAGGTAACATTATTCCATTTTTTTATTTCATTTATGATATTTTTATATTTTAATTTCATTTAATATTTGAAATTATTCAATATGTTTCTGTCCGTAAAATTCGAAAAGTCCATGGATTAACTAGATTTTTACACGAAGACGCATTTATAGTTAAGTCTTTTTATGTACTGTTAATCTTAGTTCCCATAAGAACGACTCCCTGGTAAGTTGTCAACCATACCTAATTAACCATTTTGCCAATATTTTCCTAACGTAACAATATTTATCCCTTTTTCTATTTTAAAATTACATACGGTACATGAACTATTGACTATGATTTAAAAATAACTAAAATTCGCCTGTTTGGGATTTTGCAATTATATTTATTTATTTATATTAAAAAGGTCCGACTGTAAACATCGATGATAAATTAAAATAAAATAAATGTAACAAAAAATCAAAGATAATTATTTTATTTTCGTAACCTTAATATTTCAGCCAGCTACATACCACACGGCGCTCGTCACACAACTAAAGTGGCACCATGTGACCATTTTTTATCTTTTTTTATTTAAACACATTATTTACCTGACGTTAGTATGACGTTTGGTTTATTGGTGTTTTGCCCACTTCCTAGTAAGTGTGATCCCACTGCTGGGCAAGTTTCCACCCAGAGGTTTTTTGAATTATCATTTTATGCTTTACCACATTTATATAGGTATAGTGCGCGTAAAACTGCTAGTCCGCTCTGAATATAGAAATGAATCGCGTCGCCATAGCAAATTGTATGACTACACCTGCTCGCAGCAACTTCAGAGCGGACTAGCAATTTGGCCCGGACTATTTACATTACTTGGCTTGTTAATATGTTGCCCACTTACCTAAAAGTATTGACCCACTGTTGGGCAAACCTCTTCTAACAGTAAAAAACTTTTTAACGCGTTTATTTTAACTATTCTATTTATTATTACGTTTATTGACATTTTGCCTACTTATAAGTACACAGTCCCACTGATGGGCAAACGTCTATAATTGCGAATTTGCGCCACATCCAATGTACATCTAGACCACATTTTTTATTTTTTCCCAAATCCGATTCTCAAATAGGTACTTAAATATAAACTTAAAATTATAATTCTGTAAGTATGTCGCAACAGTAATAAGTACTCGTACATACATCTTTATCGGTACGAACGTAAAATGTTATCAACATTGAACTAGCACAATATACTGTGAAATAAATGACATGGAATACTAAAAATAGTATTGGACGAGTATGCAGTCCACCTGATTGTAAGTGGCTACTGACGTAAGGACATCTGTAATCAATCCCAGATAGGATTAGATATACCTACCTGAGGTCGGGCACAGATGCGCCGCTACCCCTGAGGACTAAGCTGGAACGCCTCGGATAAGTATGTCTACCTTACCACACCCCAGAACACAGCAGCGCTTAACACTGTTATAGCAGAAATAGGTGTGACGGTGGTGCCACAGCCAAACCATAGAAGGTAATTAATAGAAGCCAAACCATTACATACAACTTGTAAGAAACTACATCAAAGTTATTTATAAAAATACTGACTAAACACTGTTTTATATAAAACTGAAATATGTATATAAAAAAGTAGAAATGTCTGTCAATTTGTTACTACTATAATATGAAAAATGGGACATATAAACAAGTAACAAAATATATCAACGCAATTTTTAGTTTTTTTTTTCACTAATTAAATCATTTATTTGCATGAATATGAGTAAATTGTTATAATTAATTAACACCCTAAATGCAATAAAATAAATTAAAATAACATTATATCATTAAATTATGTACATCAAGTCCAACCTTATCCTATCTTTAAATTATCTTATTTATCTATTACAATTAGTTATCATCTTAAAATTATTTATATTTTAAATTCCATAACGAACAAAGCTTAAAATTATTACCAATGTCAAATTTTATTAAAATTATTTATTTTACAAATAAACATTAAATAAAATAATTTTGAAACAAAACCCGAGCGCACAGCGACGTATTTCCAAAGAGAAATTACCTCGATTGTACATTGATATTTTTGCGGCTCGGTGCGCCAGCGTTGCAACTCGCTCGTTTTTATTTTTTATTTAGTTTTTTGTTGAGCTATTATTTATTGTGGTTTTCAGGTATTTCGTGCCAGTACGATATATGCGATATTGAAATTGTTTGAAAGTTATTATGTGTGATGTGTTTAGGTACTAAATATAAGAGAGTTACCGTTTGACGTCTTTCCTTGTTTCGAACTTATTTGAAAGTATACTATAAACATGAAGTTAGACATAATATTATGTGAAAAGTTAACGTACTAAGCATGTTTCATAAACTTGTTTTTTTCTCAAAAACATGAATATAATGTCTATATTAATTCTTAAAAATAAGATAATAACCGACTGTTAGATATTTGATGTATTTAGATAATAAAGACATATAGTACATAAAATTCATCTGCAATAATGTGGTTTTGCAATAGAATAAAAATATAGAATATAGATCATAGATATCATCTCACCGTACAATTTTAAAATCCTCAATACTACTTAATCACAAATCCGATATATCAGTTACACTTTCTCCTATCACCCACAATGACATTAAAAGGTCAATCACTAAACAGTATCCATAACAATAAAGTAATAATTCATTTACCAATTAAAATTAATTAATTCCAATCCGAGTTACAGCCGTGTTCGACTGAGCCAAGCAACCTTTAATATACGCACACAGGCACAACTAATTTTATGGTCACGCACACTTCGCTAACACTTTAGCGCTCGAAAATAGCGCTTATGTTGTGGTAATAAGATTTTCGGACGGATTACTTCCGATCTTTCGTAATCGGGACGGCCAGTGGAGCGTGAGTCGAATCTTGTCGGATCTTTATATAAAAACTCGGTTTCCGTATGTTTGTGTCGAAAAACTCGAGAATTCGTCGGATTGATTTAAATTTTTATCGAACGTTGCTTTTTTATTTATTAGTGTTTTTATATTGTTGTTCTGAAATCACTTCAAATAAATAAACAAACAATTAACGACTTATTTAAGGATTATTGGATTAATTTTAGTAGGTTTTTTATTTTGGATTATACAAATCTTAGATTTTGCAAAGAATGAATCCATCGCGAGCAGGGATGTAACACGTATCATATCGTAAGTTGGATAATACCCTTAAAAAATCGATATTTTTATCGGTATTGAACCATTGTCGATACGGTATTATCTCATCGAAAATAAATGAAATCATTACTGATTTTTTTACATAACCTATTTTAAACAATAATGTTACGATGAGGTATAGGTATCTAAAGATTGGGCCTTCAATATAATTATGGATTTTACATTGATAATCTTCATTTTATTATTTTTATTTTATAATTTTACTAATTTGCATTCCGTATAACTTAAACAAAATATATTAGAACTAATTTTACACTTATTTTACATAGTGTAAAGTAATATTTTTACAAAACATTTAATTAATTTAATACTTCATCACGTACTTTTGTAATAAAATAAAGTAATACGTTGCCATTTTGTAAAATTAATTATATTATTCATATTTTCCGTTTTACAAATTGACACTATGGCATCTACAAAAGTAGCCCAGGTAAAGCCGCGGGTATAAACTAGTTATTCTTCTGAAGCAATCCTCAATTAATCCTACCTTATTACGTTCAACTAAAGTTTGATTTTGTACATAAATGTGTCTATGTGTGCAATTTTTTAGTCTATTTTTCAAGTAATCTGCGCTAGATCTAGCCTGCCTAGACTTGGCTAGAAAATTAACTAATGCATTTATTTGACTTGTGTTCGTATAATTATAGAAATTTACTAATAATATCATGCGACCTCGCTTGAAACACATAGTGTTACTGGTTTTTACTGAATTAAACCGGTTTTTTCCAGCTTATACCGATTTTTTACTGATATTTACTGGTTTTTTACAGATTTTGTGTTCGGTAAAACCGTGATTTTGATAGTTGTAAAGCAGTGTTTACCATAACGGTTTGATATGAAAGGGTATCCGGGTTCGATTTCAGGTAGATGAAAATTGTAAATGACGTCATCATTTACAATTAAAGAGAGCATAGAATTACATAGAGCTGCGATCACAATGGACCTGATATGAAGAGGGATCTGAGTTCGATTACCGGCTAAGTAAAAAATGTAAGTATATAGGTATTTTTTAATGTTCGTACCTAAGTAGCCACTGCCGCCCATAGTACTCTATAATCAACCCCGGATAGGATTCGAGTCCTACCTAAAGTTAGACGCCGATGCGTGACTAAGGACTTAGGAGTTAGAAAACATAACCTAACACACCTATTTCCGCCTCATAACAGCATTGTTAGGCGCTGCTGTGTTCTGGTTTGAAGGGTGTGGTAAGGGAGACATACTTTTCCGAGGCGTTCCAGCTTAGTCCTCAGGGGTAGAGGCACATCTGTGGCCGTCCTCAGGTAGGAATCTAATCCTATCTGGGGTTGATTACGGATATCCATGGGAAGCAGTAGCCACTTACCATCAGGAGGACTGCATGCTCGTCTGCTACTCCTATATTATAAAAAATATAGATGTGTATGTGATATAGTGGAGTCGTTGTCACATGAAGCGTTCCACTTTAGTACATAGTTTTGTTTCTACATTTAAACCGTCGAGAGGGCGCCCTTGGCCCCGATACATGTTTGAGGATTAAACCTCGTTATTTTAGGGTTCTTTGAGTATATCTACAAATTACCAGTAAATTGAGTAATTTTAAATTAAATTTAGTATTTATAAAATTAACTTTATTTATTTTCGTTTATTTAAGTTTTATTTATTTATTTTGATTGTTTGTATTTTCTTTTATTCCTTTTCCTTTGTTGTTGGAAATTGGAAAGTAACAATTTAATTAATAATAATACCTAATAATTCATTTTACAATTTAATTTATTTTGTTTGTTTATATTGTAAGGTTATTTTTTTAAGTATGTTTATGTTTACGTAATATAAGTTAAAATAAAAATATATGATTGTAAATAAATCATCAAGGTCATGAAAATAATTATTTAGTCACGTTTATTTTTCTTATACCTACATTATATAATATTATATCCTGTGTATAGGTACGTGGTACGTGTATATTATACACGTACCCTGAATATATAAATTCTGGCCGTTTCTTTTATTTTTTTATTAATTTAACGTTAAATATTTTTAAAATTTAACATTAAATGTGACTCTGGTATCTTTTCCTTTTATTTTAATATTTTGTTTTGTATTTTTTTGTAATTTTATTAGAAATAATTTAAGTTGTATCTATTATTTTAAATTAATTTAAACAACTTAAATCATATTTTTAAAATCTTTTAATTATAAGTATGAATAACAGCTTAACAACCGTTATTACTCAATGTGATTTATTTAAAGTATATTTTTTTAAATATAAGTAAGACGACTAACAGATTAACAGAATTGATTACTTTAATTTCAATTTAATTTATAATCCAATGTTTAGCTTACCCTAAAATTCGAAATTTGAGATTTTGTGTGTACAAAAAAATTGCCGAATTTCGATCTTTGTAAAACATTGGATGGATTAATTTTACACCTGATATTACTAAACACACGTACACTAGCGCCATACCTCCGCTAACAGTGACACTATACCTCATCTAGAAAGTGGCGACCGATCGTCAAAAAGCCAACCCGTTCACCGTCACTAGGTTTTTTTTTTAAGATTTAATGGAAATAGATAATCGTTTTACATTTCCGAAACCCATTATTAATAGTGGATAGCGACATCTTTTAAATAAGGAAGCGTTTTCGACCGTATGTATGTTTTTTCTTTTTTTATATATTTACTAGCTGACCCGGCAAACTTTATACCGCCTCAAAATCTATTTCCAAACATATTTCATATGAAATATAGCCTATGTTACTCATGGATAATGTAGCTTTCGAATGGTGAAAGAATTTTTAAAATCGGTCCAGTAGTTTTTGAGCCTATTTATTACAAACAAACAAAGTTTTCCTCTTTATAATATTAGTGTAGATATAGTCCGCGCCAAACTGCTAGTCCGCTCTGAAGATGTTACGAGCAGGTGTAATACAATTTGCTACGGCAACGCGATTCATTTCTATATTCGGAGCGGACTAGCAGTTTTACGCGTACTATACCTAACGATAAGGCAGACGGGCTACCTGGTGGAAAGCAGTCAACGTCGCCTATGGACATTTGCAACACCAGAGGATTCGCCAATGCATCGCCGGCTTTGAAGGAGAGATCTTTTTGCACCCCTCTTGAAGAGCCCCATGTCATGTATGTATGTATGTCTCATTCTTTGTCACGCTGCAGCCCAAACGGCTTGACGGATTAACATATGAGGTGTCGTTGGATTCGTCTAAATAGTAGGACTGACATCTACATATATAAAAATGAATGTTTGTCTGTATGTCCTTTATAGAATCATACACTATGCATTTGATCACGTGATGATCTTTAGCAAAGTTGTGCATGAGCACACGAAGGTTTCTATTGCTACGACCAATTTTCGTCAGGTGGCGCCACTGTCATTCCAATGAAAATACAAATCTAAATTTTTTAAACTCGGCTGAAGCCGCTATATTTTTACGCAGTCTGATTTTTATTTTAATAATAATTATTTTCTATTATTTTATTTCTTTGTTTCTTTCTTTCGTAACTATAACTTTTATTAATAAACTAATTTTCTAAACGCTCCCACGTTATTATTTCGAAATAGCAATTAATTTATTAATGTTTAATCGTTAATAATTTTATGTGGCAAATTATAAGTTGGTAAGGTTTTATTATATTAAAACTGTGTCTGCGACTTCGCATGGATTACGAAAAATGTTAATTATACAATTTTTTATATAATATAGAAGTAGCAGACGAGCATGCAGTCCACCTGATGGTAAGTGGCTACTGCCGCATGGACATCTGTAATCAACCCCAGATAGGATTAGATATTCATACCTGAGGTGGTGTGGTTCGACTCCGGCGGAACCACTGACACACCTATTTCTGTTATAACAGCGGTGTAGCGCTGCTGTGTTCTGGATTGAAGGGTGTGTTAAGGGAGACATACTTTTCTGAGGCGTTCCAGCTTAGTCCTCAGAGGTAGCGGCTCTCAGGTAGGACTAACCTGATCTGGGGTTAAATACAGATGTGCATGGGCGTCAGTAGATGGCTGATCTCAGGTAGGAATCAAATCTAATCTGTGGTTAATTACAGATGTCCATACGACAGTAGCTTACCATCATGTGGACTGGATGCTCGTCTATATATCTATATGCTAATTATGAAAAGATTAGATCCAGTTGTTATAAAGTTAACATTAATTGCGTTAATAATATTACTATGATTAAGGTTATTACAACGTTTAAACTAATAGGCAATTATTACGTAAGCATTAGTTTAACAAACAAAGCATAGAGGATGATATAACTTGGTTTTATAGAGATTATATTCTAAAGTCAACCCATTGTCCCACTGCTGGGCACAGGTCTCCTTTCAGAATGAGGGTCAGGCCATAGTCCACTGGCTGGCCAAGTGCGTATTGGTAGACTTCACATACCTTTGAGATTCATCATCATCAACAACCCATGATTATCCCAGTGCTGGGCACGGGTCTCCTCTCATAATCTCTCACCTTTGAGATTATTTTACTTTAATATTATAAAAAAATCTGTTAAAGCCGTCATTTTGAATAACATTCTCTAGTGAAACAAGTTACATATAATGGAGGTTATATTGATGACTCAATCTACAACCTATTTTAGAAAAAAATCTTAGTTAGGACAGGTGTGGCGTTGCCCAAGGAAACTAAGTTGGAATGTCTCATGTGTCAAAAATTCTTTAAATCGGAACAGCAGCTATACTGCTACTATAAGATAGTGTGACAGAAATTGTAGCGTTATGTAACTAAAATGGAATGCTTTGTGTTCCTAAACACTTGTTTCAAACCAGATAATGCTACAAGGCTATAAAGTAATAGGTATATCTATTGTGCCATAATAAACTAAAAACTAAATTAGAATGTCCCATGTGCCATAAATAGTTCACACCAAAATGCTATAATACTTTGTAAAAGTACTTAAAACTGATATTAAACATATTAAAATATATGAAAACAATTTTCTTTTAAAAATGTAATATTTAAAATATTAACAAATCTATATAGATTTTAGAACAATTAAATAACTTAGAACAATTAAAGTTACCAATCAACCAATAAAAAGAACAAAACAAAAAAACAAATCGTCACAGATCGAGACACGATATTCAAAGGTTGGCATCATTAAAAATATAATCCGGAGGTTGGCAGCCAAGCAAGATGGTCGTCCTATGCCGCGGCGTGACTTCGCCGCATGGCGCAGGGAATACGGGCCTCGAGGGATCCCTCCTTACCCGGGCAATCTCCTCAGTGGGTACACTGCCCACCGGTGTTGTGAGCTGCCGTGTGGCAGCGGTGCAGCAATCGGTCCTAACGTGACCTGTGCCAGGCTGCGTGTGCAGATTTTCAGTCCTCCAGATGGTCGGAGGACACCTGCCCCTCGAGTTCACGAGGGAGCGGGCGACCGTCGGGGGGTCGAGCGTGGAGGGGCGCGAAGCCTCTGAGATGGGCGTGTGGACCGTTGTCGGCGCGTGCGTACATACGACGCGCCAACCCGGCCACAAACCCGTCTATGGTCGGAACCTTGAGGTCGCGCTCCAGCACGTCGTTCCGAACGTAACGTCCCGCCCCCGCGATCGTTCGTAGGGCCAGGCTCTGCACGGCACGGAGACGCTTGCGGTTGGACTCTGACACCAGGGCATACCATGCTGGTGCCGCGTAAGTTAGGCGTGATCGGACGTACAACTTGTACACCCTTAGTTTTGTACGGATCGGCAAATGAGATGCCAGCACTGGTCGGAGCATCGCTCGTGCAGCACGGGCCTGTCGGATCACGTGGTCCACCTGAGGCTTCATGTGCAACGAGCGATCAATGTGACATCCCAAGTACCTAACTGTGGGCTGCCAAGCTACTTCCCGATCACGGAAACGTAGCGGCGGCGGCATAGTACGCCTGCGGCTGAAAAGTGTCGCGACCGTCTTACCGACGTTGACGGCCATGCGCCACTTGTCCAGCCACTCTGGGAGCAGGTCCAGCAAGCGCTGCATCCTGCGTGTTGCTAGCACAGGATCACGAGAGGACGCGAAGTACGCGCTGTCGTCCGCGAACAACGCGAGTTCCACGTCCCGTTCCCATTCCTCGAGGTGACCTTCGAGGGTGGGAATGTCGTTCGTGTAGAGTGCGTAGAGTAGTGGCGAGAGGCAGCTGCCTTGCGGCACGCCCGCACGTATTGGGCGGGGGTCTGAGGTGACATTCTCAACCGCTACTATGAACTGCCGCCCATCTAAGAACGACGCTATTAACCGCACCAGCAAAGCCGGCACGGGCGACTCCAACAGCTTAAAAACGAGCCCAGGATGCCATACGCGGTCGAACGCCTTCTCGATATCGAGAAAGACGCCGACCGTGTGTCGTCCGTAGTTGGTCTCGCTTGTAAGATGGTGGATCACCCGTGTGAGCTGAAGCGTTGTCGAGTGACCGGCGCGGAAGCCGAACTGCTCGTCCCTTAAAGTAAGTGACGGGTGCAGTCGCTTCAACGCCAGCCTCTCGAACAGCTTCGCTATGGTGGGTAATAGCGTGATGGGACGGTAGCTGGCCGGGAGACGGCGGTCTTTCCCCGGCTTCGGGAGAACTATCACCTTCCCCAACTTCCAGATGGAAGGGAAGTAGCCCGTGCGGAGTATGCCGTTGAAGAGCCTAGTCATAGTGACTATGGCTCCTCTTGGCAGCATAGCCAATGCCATATTCGGCACACCATCGGGGCCTGGCGCCTTGCGCTTCGGCAGGCGCAAGGCGACCTTCCGCGTCTCCGTGGGGGAGATAAACTCCAAACCCTGGGGTGGCGGTGTCGGACGCCCGAGGAAGTCCTCTACCCACGCCTCTACAATCTCGTGGTGTTCGGCGGCGGCGGCGGATGCGGGATGAGGAGAAAATTGCTCTTCTAGTTGCTCCGCATGGATCTCCGCCCTGTCCTTGGGTGCATAGCACCGCCTGCCCGCCCCATTTAGAAGCGGGCAGACGGGTGTTTTGGCTCGGGTGAGCTGCCTGCTGAGATGAAAGAGTGAAGTCTCGTTTTCTCCAGCCTGGTCGACTCTCGCCTCCCAGGTGGTCCCACGGTACTCCGCCATCCCAGCAGCCAACTCCTCCGCCACGGCATTGAGGTCACGCTTGACCCGGGGGCAGCGGGTGCGCGCCCATAATCGGCGTAATAAGCGTTTGTACGCTAGTTTCCTCTCCAGGTGGGCTGGGAGCCGCGCGCGTCTGTAGGTCTTCGGTGTGAGGGTGGTCGCTGCGTCCAGCGCCTCCCGGACTGAAGCCGAGAAGGCGCTGGCCGCCGCTTCCACCCCCTCCGGCGTGTGCAGCGAATGGGTGAGTTTAACGCCACCCATGGTGGCTTGAAAAGCTCCCCAGTCCACCCTTCGAGTCTGGCGCTGAAAAGCCACTGAATCGGCCCCTAGGCCAAGCGTGATGAGTATGGGGAGGTGCTGAGTGTCCAGATCATACAGCACCTCCACATGGACGGGACAACGGAGACCCCTATGGAGCACTATGTCCAGGACATCGGGACGATGGGACTCGTCCGAGGGAATGTGCGTAGGTGATTCTGGCCCAATCACCTCGTAGCCATTCGCCTCAGAGTCTTCGTACAGCTTGCGTCCCACCTGGTTGGCGATTCTGGATCCCCAAGCCTTATGTTTGGCATTGAGGTCGCCGGTCAGTAAGGTCGCAGCACCATCGTCCAAGATGGTATGGATGTCCTGCGGGTCAAAGAGGGGTCCAGGCGGTCTATAGGCTGCAAACAGCCGCAGCTTCTGGCCCGCCGCACTCACCACCGCCCCAATGGAACGTGTGTGAGTGAACGGCGGGAGCGGTAGTACGTCGTGTACCACATCGCGACGAACCGCTATGGCGGTGCCACGATAGGCCGTGCCTTTCGGCGATATTTCGTCGCGGCGGTACACGGTGTAATTGGGCAACCGGAAGTCTTGGGCCGGGCGCAGCTTCGTCTCGCCCAGGAGCACCACGTGAACGTCCTGCTCCTGGACGAGACGCCTGAGCCCGTGTTGTTGGGGGACTATGCCTCCCGGGTTCCAATACAGCAGCCTAAGTTGTACTGCCATATTGGAACCCGAGAGTGTTCGAAATAATATTTTTTATCGCTCCTACAAGCTCTGGGTACCGCGCAATAGCCTCACTGATGGTGGCGATTGCCTCCACCAGCTCATCGGCCGGCGTGTTGATCCCCAGAGCCTGTAGGGGGCGAGGAGCAGGGGTCGGTAAATATACCGACCGTGGGCGAGGTGTGGGGCTAGGTGGGGCCGTGGGGACTTCCGGTTCCCGCTGCGACTGCTTACCTTTGCCCTTTCCCTTCCCTTTGCGGGAGGGGGCCGCCTGTGCAGCAACCGGGGCTGGAGTCGGCGCTGGAGGAGGTGGCCGATGTTCTGCCGGAGTCGGTGCCGGTGTGGCAGCAGACTGAGCGCTAGCCACCGGCGGGCGCGGATGTGGAACCGCTTTCGGTTTATTCAGCAGAGGCCGCTCAGCCTGTGTTTCCACTTGCTGGGCGGTCCTCTGCTGGTGCCTTTTGGCCTTCCTCCTGCTGCCCTGCGCCCTCGTGCCGCGCAGAGTAGGGAGGTTGGCCGGCGCCATAAGCGATGCGCCCTCGGTGGGCGCGAACTCCTCCACGACTCGCTGGGGTACTGGCTCCCTGGCGGCGGTCGCGGATGGTTTGCGGGCTGCTGATGTTGTAGGGATGGGCGGGCGGGGCGGCGGGACGGTCATCCCCCTTACGCGCGCCATCTTCTTGAGGTACGCACACGACCTATTGTTGGACGTGTGCGCCCCGCGACAGTTGACGCACTTGGGGGGGGCGTCCCTTGGCTCTGGGCAGTCCCCGACTATGTGTGACCCCGCACAGCGGACACATCTGGCCGGCCGGTGGCAGTTCACCGAGGAGTGTCCCACCGCCTGGCAGCGATGACACTGGGGGGGGCCGAAACGACCCCTCCACGCCTCGATGACGACCCCCGGCATAAACAAGAGCTCGCTTACCCCGTAGAGGCGCGCGAGCTCTGCCTCGGCCATCCGGTCCAGCTGTACGTAGTAAACACAGCCGGGCTTGCCTCGCCTAGGTGGTATGTGACGCGTAAAGCGTGCCGGGAACCCAAGCCTTTTTAGGGCCTCGGTGACCGCATCCGGGTCTGTCATACTCGGCAGGCCCTTTACCGCCACCTTTGTGGGGCGGTCGTCCTGCGGAGTATAACAGAACCAGGAGAGTCCTGGTTCCGTGGCGGACAGGTCCGTCAGGTACCGTTGGGTTACCCGGTACTCCTCCGCCGTCAGTGGCACGAACCGTATGCCCTGCCCGAAGGGCCGCCCATTGGGTGCGTGGCCCAATTTCTCCCGCAGCGCCGCGAAGTGTGTGGGCCAGTTCGGCATCCGCTCCACCACCAGGGGGGGGGTACGCCTTCCCGGCCGCTGCAGCACTCGAGACCTGTTGGGTGGGTTTACCTTGCGCGGTTGGTGTTAACGGTGTTATTGCGCTCGGCGGTGCAGGCGAAGTCAGCACCGCGGCATATGACGTCCCTGGCTGGGCGTCCACATACGACCCCATACGCGATGACGCGGCTACAGGGGATGCGGGAGCGAGGGGCGTGGGTGGACGGATTGGTGGGGTCGCGGCCCTGGGCGCCGGCGACGGCGTCGATGCCAGTGCGGCGTACGACGTCGAGTCCAGCCCGGCGTCCATGGCCGCGGTCCCTGTGGACGGAGTTGGGGGGGTAGGGGAGCGCGGGGGGGACCTATGCCTAACTGGCAGACTCACCCCAGCAGCAGCAACCGTCACGCCAGTTTCCGCAGACTCCTCCTTGCTATCTTCATATTCGGATGAAGTTTGAGAGAGTGGGTCGGAGCTGTCCTCCTCTTCCTCCACTCTCTGCACCTTCGCCGGCAGCTGAACACTCTCCGGCGAGGATGAAGGCTGGCGCGGGACCTTCGTCGGCCTCCTTGGTATTTCTTGCGGCTTCCCCGTCATGGGTTGGCCGAAGATTCCTGGTTGGCGTCCGGATTCCGCACTTTTCTGGCCGACCTCAGCTGGTGTTATGGCCTGGGTGAAGATATTCCTCTTCACCACCTGCCTCGGGATCCTGGATGGCTCCGCAGCCGTCCCTTTCTTGGATCTTCTGTCCCTCTTTTCTAAAGCCGACGTGAGGGTACTTTTAGAAAATCGGGCCTCTCTTTCTTCGCCGTCTCCCTCTTCTGCTCCTTCCTGAGGGTAGACGGCGGTCTTCGGATTCGCTCCCACCTTCTTCATTATTGTGCCAAGTCGATTTTTTAGCGTAGTACGTCCCAACACCGGGACCCTTTACTATGAAAGGGTGGGTGTTGGGGCGGCCAAGTAAGTAGCCGGGCTGCGCCGGCGCCGTCACAATGCGCGTGAGGGGGGTTCTGTGCACGAGCTCCAATCGCGGTGCCGTAACTAAAATGGAATGCTTTGTGTTCCTAAACACATGTTTCAAACCAGATAATGCTACAAGGCTATAAAGTAATAGGTATATCGATTGTGCCGTAATAAACTAAAAACTAAATTAGAATGTCACATGTGCCATAAATAGTGCACACCAAAATTCTATAATACTTTGTAATAGTACTTAAAACTGATATTAAACATATTAAAATATATGAAAACAATTTTCTTTTAAAAATGTAATATTTAAAATATTAACAAATCTATATAGATTTTAGAACAATTAAATAACTTAGAACAATTAAAGTTACCAATCAACCAATAAAAAGAACAAAACAAAAAAACAAATCGTCACAGATCGAGACACGATATTCAAAGGTTGGCATCATTAAAAATATAATCCGGAGGTTGGCAGCCCTGCGCGGCCACTGGTAAATAATTGCTTAACTGCGATACCGTGGAGACGCTTTCGATATTAGTATTATTTTGAACAAAGGATTATTTTAATGCGCATTTTTATATCAGATATATAATAAATTAATGTTATTATTGGGTTGAATTAATACGTATAGACGCTACCAATTCTATTAGTATTACATTTTGAATACAGGATTATTTTAATGCGCTTTTATTCTTGATAAATATATGGTATAGGTGCATTTAATTAATACGGATTAAACATTTGGGAAAATACGATGAATAAAATAATTGCTTGGCTGCGATAGCGTGGAGACTTCCAATATTATATTTTGATATTTAATCAATAAATATTTTTCATGAGGTTTTATTATTACTAATTCAATTGACGATGATTAAAAGAAATTACCTTCATTGCTATAGCGTGGAGCCGTTTCAGATATTACATTTTGAAAGTATTCTTTTCTATTATTCTGTGTTGTACATATTATTAAAACTGATATTCATGAACCAATAATTATTATTTGTTTACTATTTATTTGACAGACAATAAAACCATTGCTAAATTTAATATTATTTGAAGTCAACATTAATATTAAAATCTTGTTGTAAATCGTAATTTGTAGAATGCTAATAAATAAATAATAATATTAAATATTACATCATACCTTAAATCGGAAATATCTGGAAAAGCAATCCAATGAATAATGTTATCGTATCAACTGATTATATTAATTTATCAACATTTTATGATATTTAAAATAATCTCAAAACAAAATTGATTTACTACAAAATCAATTTTGTTTTGAGATTATTTTTATAGTAATTTTATGTAATTTTTATAGTTTGTAACTAAATAATTCAATTATTGTTATTGTTTTTATAATGATGAGTAACATACATTTATTTTTTCAGTTCATTTTTATTCATGATATATTATTTATTCCGTTTCAAAATGAATATTAAAATATTTATTAAAAATAGCTCGATTATTTTAAGACATTTTAAGACATAAATAAGTTATATTTGACATTTAATATTAAATTAAATAAAACAAACATGAATAATATAAATCACGTTACATTGTCACAACACATTTAACATCTTTATTTACTTAAATGTAAATTTATATCTATAAATGACAATTAAAGATTTAAAATGATATTTATTGTTTTACAAATTATAAATATAAAAATAAATACTATAATGTTTTAGAACCTGTGCCTCATATCTCTCCTTATCGTGGTGCGGACATTAAAAAAGGTATTCACTCGTCCGACTTACAAAATATCTCTATTATTACTTTTTGTACTGTCGATAATAAAAGATTTGAGCGTGAAATTATAATTTTGAATAACTTAATTAATTCTACAATAAGTTTACAAAAATGATATAAAATTGTAAATTAAGTACGTTAAGTAAGTTAATACGACTACTACGAATATTGGTAAAAGTAAAAATAAAATTTATATGAAAAAAAAGACGATTTAAAACATGCAAAACATAAATATTATGCAAAAGTTTTTAAGCCCTACAAATTTATTCTTAAACAATCAATTCATTCATGTTTGTATTAAATTTATTTCATATTTTATTATTATAGCAAAGATACTGAAGTTTTTTTACACATAAGAATCCAAAAATACACAATATTCTAATATTTTCATATGTTCAAAATTGAAGGAATACAAATGACATAATGTCTAACTTATGTTTTAGGGGAAGCCTATTTTTTTAGGAGCCCAGAAGTGGAATATTCAATGCGAACAGATGTGACAAAGCGCATTTTACAAATTAACAAGGATAATTGAAATCCAACATATTTAACCACTTAACCGCCTAACTGTACAGTAACGATTCGGCGTTATCTGTTATTTACACAGTGAACTCGAGATAAGATACACAAATACCTAAAGAGTCGCTCCAACCAGCTATACATTTGATTGGCGTTATAGGAACCAATATTATGAATACACCCAAATATTTGAAAGAACTCTTCGTGATTCGACTCCGGCGGCAACCGCTTTACCTATCTCTGCCTAATAGCAGCAGTGTTAAGCGCTGCTGTGTTCTGGTTTGCAGGGTGTGGAAAGGGAGACATACTTTTCCGAGGCGTTCCAGCTTAGTCCTCAGGAGTAGCGGCGCATCTGTGGCCGACCTCAGGTAGGAATATTTAAACCTATCTGGGGTTGATAACGGATGTCCATGGCAGTAGCCACTTACCATCAAGTGGATGCATGCTCGTCTGCTGCTAATTCCCCTTAAGTCGTTTTTAAATAAGTTCATCTTTAAAGAGGAATAATAAAATAGATATAGAAAAGGTGTACTTGTAAATATATTTGACTGAATACGGAATAGACATACTCAGGTATTATGCTACAAACCGCTGAATTTTAGTAATATAAGCTTAAGCACAATATTATAGTATCATAGTTACCTACCTTATTCCAAGAAGTGTCATGTTGATCTCAAAGATATAATTACAATTTTAAAACAAAATAAACTCATTTTTCTAAAGAGAACTATCTAGCAGTGGATTTATCTAACAATGAGATTAAAAATTAAGATAAAGAGAGAATTAAGATAAGATACGCGAAAGATATACGTAAGTTTCTTTTTTATTTCGGCACAAGTAAAGCCGCGGGCGAAAGCTAGTCAAAATAACTAGGGTTTGAAATGTAGTGGTCGAAATTCAACATTATTATTATTTTAACATTATTATTGAAAAAAATATATATTCGCAAAACTTTTTAACGCTATAAAAAAGCTACAAACCAAAATAAACTCTTGATAAAAAAAAAAAAATTTAACACTGAAGTGGCAAATAAGCATGTAGTGAATCTGATAGGTGGCCACCGCCACCCAAGGACACCGGGTATACGAATCCTACCTGAAGCTGATCAGAGGTACGTTACCACCCCTTCCTAAGATCGCCCCATATATAATATAAGTCTGCTGCATCCACACCTTTCCACCTACCTTCACGCTAGAAATGGGTGTGACGGTGGTACCTTGCGGTTGAATTTCACTACTTCTACCTCCTTTACAATTATTCTGTTTTGTCCTTGTCTATCTAGTTAAAGATATACAATATTTACTGTAACAGGAAATAACGTATAAAAGTCTGTTGATATTACAAATTACATTGTCGATATTACAATAACATTTTATAATTGTGTTTGTTTGTATAATTTTTGTACATTTACGTATGAAATTATAAGATAGCTATCTGCTTTGATAAAATAATCTACACGTATTGTAAATAATTAATAAATTATGTGTTTTATTAAAGTGATTCTTAGTAAAATATGATTTGAACAAATATTGTGCAGCATACTGATCACGAATAGGATTCCAGGTTCGATGCTTGGCTAGGCAAACACGTAAAATATTTTTACAATTAAATTAATCAAAATATACTTTTTAATTAAATTGAGTTTCCATTTTACAAGCAACAAAATACACAAGTAATTAGAGTTAAATTTAATGCACAGAATTTTGAATTAAAACTAAAATGTGCAGTTAATAAAAAATAATAAATATATTGATAATATAACTCGTCTCCATTGCACCTCTGTGCCACAGTCGTCACATGGCGCGGTGGGGCGAGTGTATCGTGTACTACGCTCGGAGCGTCTTGTTCTAAATATTATTTCAATTTACAGTGACAAATATTCTTAGATTTACACTTTTAAATTATTAGTTTTGTTTTCAATATTATTTATAGTGAAGTTTTAAATACTTATTCACAAATAAAGATATTGGTATTTGGTTTTAAATATTATTTTGTTCTTAATATTATTGTGTTACAATTTTGTTACATATTAAACTTGATAGTACATTTTTATTATTTAAATATAGTTTTAGTTAAGTGTTTAATATATTTTTAGTTAAATATAGGGTGACGAATGTTTTATCTATCCCTTGGGAATAGTACAGTGAATATGTACAATCAAATTAATATTAGTTATAATTTATAATATTCGTTAAAATTTCCGATATTCATTTATTGTATAATTTATCTTTGTAAATGTAACGTACAATATCATCTTAACATTTATGTTAGTAATTTGATTAAACTTTCTATTACATTTCTTTCACAGACCAAGTTTTTTGGCGATCTCCCAAATATTTATATTTATGACTCATTTTGAAATAAACCTTATTAATATTGATATTATTTGTATTTTTATTGTCATTGACTTTATGCATCCAAGTTTAAGGTAATAATTTTGAGAATTGAAAGGCAAAAAAAATATATAGCCTATGTCACTCCCACAATTTAGACGAATCCTCATATGCTATATATAGAACGACACCCCATATGTTAATTGTCAAGCCGTTTGGGCTGTAAGCGCCAAATAATGAGACATATATACCAAAATACGCTCGATATACATTACCCTCTGCACTTAAAAACAACTCGGCTTCCATATGTTTTTTTCCGAAAATCTCAAAAAGTGACTCATTAATTGACTTATTTTTTTAAAAAACCTTGCATTTCTACTTAAATGTTTTTCTACACGTTTTATATCAAATTATATTATTTATTCGCATAAAAGACAGATCTATATGAATACTAAATCTAAATCGCCATATTCATCATCAATACTATAAATTACATATAAATACATACATACACAATAAATGTACGTATGTATTTATAAATATAATTTTGCTATTTATAATATATTTACACACAACTCTCGTTATTTTTACAAATTTATTAAAATATTATATGTTTCACTATAAAATACTTAATTTTTTTGTTATTAGTATTTAAAGTATTAATGCAATTTTAATCCGTTTAAATTTAAACACAAAATAATACGTAATAATATTTCTAAAACAATAATTAAAAAGTATCAAAACGTATACACCGGTGTACAGTTGCCATAAAGTACTACAAAATTACTCAGACTATCCTCCAAGGGAGTTTCCTCCTTATGTGCCAGTAATAGAGTTCAATTTAGTTGAGATTGCACTAGCAATGGGATTTGGCGTGTGGTGCAAAACAGAAATAATGTGAGGGAATAATTAATGTTGCATTTTTTAATTATATTTCTGTATTTTTAGAAGATATTGTGTACTAAAAGTAGTTATTAGGTATGTCTTTACAAAATGAAGTGATTAAAGGTGTAGGATTCTCTGTGGATCGACTTCGGCACCATCGTCACACCTATTTCTGTTATAACAGTAGTGTTAAGTGCGGCTGTGTTCTAGATTGAAGGTTGTGGTAAAGGAGGCATACTTATCCAAGGCGTTCCAGCTTAGTTCTCATGGGTACCACATCTGTGGCTGAACTCAGGTAAGTATCCAATTCTATCTAAGGTTGATTACAGGTGTCCATGGACGGCAGTAGCGACTTACCATCAGGTGGACTGCATGCTTGCACGCTACAATATTATAAAAATGCCGTACATATAAAACAATAATTATTTATTACATGTAGAATATGAGTATATGTATAAATAAATAATTTATCTGTTACTCAATCGCATTTTACCTGAACAAAGAAACTTAAAAATTAAAACAATAATGTATAAAAAATAAAAATTAAAAACATGCGATTTATGGTAAAATTAAAATATATTTTAACACAAAAAAACTCCATTTTAAATAATATAACATAAAACGTTATAATCTTATAACTTAAACCAAAACCCATTCGTAATTTCATCCATGAAATAGTTGGCGTTACCAAATAGGGGCTAGAGCGAGACAGCGCTATACGTGCGAGCGGGATAGAACGCTTCGTAGAAACGAACTCGATTTTTGAGGTTTCTATGGAATCGTGGTTTTTGTATGCATTATCTGTTATTTGTATTGTTAGTCTACCTGAGATGTAAGTTTGAATATAGAACGATATTTTAAAGAATGGTTTTAAAATACGGCCAGATGTTATGATTAAAAATAATGATTATTCATTTATTTCAATTTAAAATTAAAATTTAAATTTAAGTACCTTTAAATTTTATATTGACACTTAAACTAATATAAATACTTTCCAATTAAAAACCTTAAAATTTAAATTTTAAACTTTTAAGAATTACTTTAAATACTAGTTTGTAATGTATCAACAAATATTAATATTATAGCTATTTTATATTGATATTTCATTATTGTATTTTACAATTTTACAAAATAAATGTAAATTAAAAAAAATATACTTTCCTACTTCGTAATGGGATAAACCGATGGTTTAGATTTTTTGTTGCTTAAAATGACTAATCGAGGGTTTTCAGCTATGACTAAAAATGTTCTTGCTATTTGATAGTAATAAACTCTTTTCTTTTATAATTTTAGCTTTTTGTAATGTTGTTTGTTATTTTACTTTTGTTATCTTTTTAGTGCATAGTTTTTTTTCCATTTAATTAAGGATAATATAATAATTATAATGTTCACTTAGATAAGTGTTAAAATTTTAGTATTTTACTTTTGTGTTATTAAAAAAATGTAGTTTTTAGATCATTTACGAATGAAACGATATTTCTCCGCACTTTTTCTTCGTTTTCGTGTCATAACTGCGCATGTCGGCATTGTTCCGCGTAAATTACACCATGACAGCCATTAAACGGCTAACAGAATCGCCAACCGTTTAAGCCATTTAATGGCTTTATTCAATTACAAGGCGGTAAGATATCTATACTTATCTATGTCCAGAATAAACAACATTTTCTTAAAGTAATTTGTAATTAAGGGTCATATAATAATCTGTTTTACATTTGATTTAAAATTTATGTATTTGCACCACATTGCATGATTAACTTAGTGACGTCTAAATGCAATATGGCGGATGCCCCAATTTGGCGGACAGATTAGATGTTATGCTTCCCCCTTCCAATTTACGTTCAAATAAAAGTATTTTCTGAGAAGAATATGAAAAACGTTATTAAATACTTGTTTATTAATAATGTTTTCTTTCTTTCTTACTTACTATTGATTTAATTTCTTATAGGTATACCTGTATTACTATAAAATTAGAGTACTTCCTCATAGATTAGTAAAGATTAGTCGCTCCTAACAAAAAAAATGTAACCTTTTGACTTTTTTTTCATGTTTTTTTATAAATGCGACGGACTAGTAGTTTGGCGCGGACTATACTAATAGATATAATAGTTTTGGACTTACCTCTCCATGTAGACTCCGGCCATCTGGTGTGTTCTCTGGCAGGAAGTAGAGTCGCAGACTAACCAGGGTCTGGTCTGACACGCGGTCCGTCCAGAGCAGCTGGAGCTCCCCTGGAAACGAGACTAACTTTAGTCTACCTATAAAATTGACAATTTTTTAACATCAAAATAATAGCTTTTTACTAAAAGCATATATTTACGCATTACGTACATATTCAAAATAATATAATGATTATAGTTTAAAAACTAAAAACCACGCTAAAATTCCACAAGGAAAATCGTTAATCCTAATTCTTGACGAATTTGATGAGGAGAATGGTAAAAAAATATTAAAATTGTGTAGTGCCATCGGTTCTTGATAATTGTTCAATATTTTTAATTATTCGGACCATTCAAAGTGGGTAAAAATCGAGTTCAAAGATTCCGTTACATACATACATACATAGATACAACCCAAGCTAATAAAAGCGTGGTAAAAAATCGCCAAGTATGAGTCGAACTCGCACATGGAGGCTTCCGTACCATCAAACGTTCATTATATTTTTATATTTATGGCGACATACAGTACATTCTCTGAGTCCGCGCCAAACTTCTAGTCCGCTCGGAATATAGAAACGAGTCGCTTCCCAATAGAAAAAAATGGAGATATTCTCTCTCAGCTCTCGCTTACGGGCACATAGCTGCGTTAGTGTGCCCTTACGTTTCGGAATATATGCTAACTAAATCTGCGCGCAACAACTTCAGAGCGGACTGGAAGTTTGGCGCGGACTATACAATAATTTCATTTGGATTTAAAAGAAATAGGTAGATTGCTTATTTAAAAAAAAAAAACATTAGATATTTCTCACAATACTTTGTTGTATGAAACAACGTCATAAATCGTGTTGACGTCATTAAACCTTTTAACAAAAAATATATAAAAGCAATTTCTATTTCTACCTAATAACAGCAGTGTTAAGCGCTGCTGTGTTCCGTTTTGAAGGGTGTGGTAAGGGAGACAGACTTCTCCGAGGCGTTCCAGCTTAGCCCTCAAGGGTAGCGGCGCATCTGTGGCCGACCTCAGGTAGGAATATCCTATCTGGGGTTGACTACAGATGTCCATGGGCGGCAGTAGCCACTTACCATCAGGTGGACTGCATGCTCGTCTGCTACTCCCATATTATATAAAAAAAAATACTGAATTATTGTATGTATGTACTTTCTTCCATACATACATATATTCCATACATAACATACAATGTATGTCACCGTTAAGCTCCGACCTAATTGTGGAAGGCTGAAGCAATCTACTGTCAATTATCGATCTCTGATCGTGTTTACGGAAGTAATGGACACTGATGGCCACTGGTGACTTTACTATTGGGAACAGAAAATTTGATGTAAGGACCTTTTGCAATTAGGGTGCAAATAGAACCCTTTGTGGTTCGACTCCGGCGGCACCACTATCTGTTATAACAGCAGTGTTAAGCGCTACAGTGTTCTGGTTTGAAGGGTGTGGTAAGGGAGACATACTTTTCCGAGGCGTTCCAGCTTAGTCCTCAGGTAGCGGCGCATCTGTGACCGACCTCAGGTATATGTAATCGAATCTGGGGTTGATTACAGATGTCCATGGGCGGCAATAGCTACTTACCATCAGGTGGACTGCATGCTCGTCTGCTACTTCCATATTATCATTCTAATCCTTAACATATTCTTCGATTTAACATCGACCATTACTTACGGCTTAATAAAAAATAATAGGTTGGCAACTAATTTCTCGCCATTTTCATAATATCATTTTTTCACAATATATTCGACGCCACTTTAAAGTTACACAGACGTGGTTGGAACCCTCAAGAGACCCTGCTTTATTTTGATTTTTTGTTAATTTTAAGTAGGTACTTATTTACTGTAGCGGCCACCGTTATATAAAACTGATTTTCAAGTATCTAGCAATAAGGGTTTAAGAGGTAGAGTCCTATGACAGATGGACAATCAGACAGACAGCGGACTCTTAGTCATAGGGTTCAGTTTTTACCCTTGAGGTACAGAACCTAAAAAAATACACAGTTTTGGAGACCCATGGCCAGACAGCAGAGACTTAGTAATAGGGTTCCGTTTTTACCCTTGGGTACAGAATCCTTGCGAAATTATGCTCACCTAGGCGAAACTCGATGGGGCAACGCGCTTAGAGGACTCCGGTTGCGTTACTTGGAGATACCGGAGTCCTCAACGCAGCGTCTAGGACGGCCACCGGGGGTTTTAGAATCCCACATAACCCCGTATCGCTCTCACGGCATTGGGTACCTTTTGAAGGTTACCTCAACAAAAAACCTAAGAACTTAATAGAAAATAATTTTGGACTTACCAATGGAAACCAGCTCGGAGTCCTGCCATATCTTGACGAAGAAGAAGTCCCCGATGGCAACGATCCGCTCCTGAGGTCCCGTGAACCGGATCGCCTTGTAGAAGGTGTACTGCCCGTGCTGGCCACATGGAGCACCCACCAACTGGAAAATCGAAAATTTTTGAAAAATGTTACCTTGGAAATTTTTTTTGGGATAAAAAAAAGATTATGACAAGGTCTAAAATTACCAGCTGGAAAAAAAGCGTTTTTACGAATAGAAAGATTTCGAAAAATATTACCTTGGAAAATTTTACAATTTTTTTTTTTTTTTTTATAAAAAGGTTAGGAAATAGTCTAAAATTACCACCAACTGGAAAGTAAGCCATTTTACGAGTTCGAAAGATTTCGAAAAATGATGCTTACTAAAATTTTTTTTGAGTATAAATATTTTACGCAAAGGTCTATAATTTCGAAAAATTATGTCTAAGATAATTTTGCTAAATTTATTATTTTTTTAAATTAAGGTACATATACATTTCGCTAAAATATGCCGAGGAAAATTGTACTAAAAAAAAACATTTTTTTAGGAGTCTGGATGTTAGTGTATTCGTCTTTGTGTATCTCTATGACCGTGATATAGAGAATCCTAGTGTGGGGCTGTGAGTGTAGAATATATCACCACTACATATTATAAGACAAAGTCGCTTCCCACTATCTGGCCCCTTGTTCGCTTAGACCTTTAAAACTACGAAACGGATTTTGATGCAGTTTTTTTAATAGATAGAGTAATACAACAAGAAGGTTTGTATTTATAATACATGCATAATATAGTAGAATAACACTGCTAATTTTACAGATTACGTAAATAAACACATTTTTTCTGCTTACATTGCAAACGCTGGCTGCACCCTACGAGATAAATAAAACTAATGTTCTACAGTATTATACACCTTAAAAAGGCCTACAAATAAGTCCGCGATGGCATATGTCTATCTTTGTTGCGTACTCCACAGTTTTTTATGATTTAAAAAGAAGACAAAAATTAAGTTCATATAAAAATGGTTTTTATAGATACCAAATATTAATCCTTATCAAAATAAATTGTTTAAATAAATCAAGCGTTTAACGTAGATAAAATTTTCTCTTTGTAGCATTTAAATTAGACTTATAGTTTAGAAGATCCTACGAGTTTTGCGGGAAGAATATATGGAGGCATGCGCTCTCCATACGGTTGATTTTCGTTCGGTTTAATAGAAAGTAACCATGCCATCAAATAGTTAAATTAATAAAATTAAAAAAAACGTCTTTTATTTTTAGAAAACAAATTACTAGTGATAAATAAATAGCGGTATTACTTCCAAAGTAGTTAAAATTGACACGTATCTATTTTCAAAAATACCTGACATTTTCTTGCAAGTAAACATTTCTAAGAAAGAGTTATAACAGTATTCCATTCTTATAACATCTTAATGGGGAAAATCAATACTCAAGCACTGAAATGGAATGTTACTCTTTTCACTAGCTGTGCCCTGCGGTTTCATCAACTTGCTGCTTTTCATCAACCCATTACTGTCCCACTGCTGGGCACGGGTCTCTCAGAATGAGGATTAGGTCATAATCTACCGCGCTTGACAAGTGCGTATTAGTAGACTTTACATACCTTTGATTTTTTTTTAATTTCTCAGATATGCAGGTTTCCTCACGATGTTTTCCTTCACCGTTTAAGCAAGTGATTCTCAATTTCTAATGCGTACATAACGTTGTAAAATCTGAGGTGCCTGGATTACATTTGCGTTTACAAACGTATAAAGGTGGTATTACCGTCACAATAATTACTAAAAGTAAATATATATTAAGTTCGCCGAAGTAACACATATTTTTTGGTGTGCGACGAAGTAACACACAATTTTAGCATAAGATAAAATTGCTCGCACCGATGTAACACATATTCTTAGCATAGAAAGAAGATTCTTGGGTCACGCTAACACACAATATTTATTGTGGGTTGAAGTAGCGCTCATTATTGTAGCACATATTTTATATTAAAAAAGTATATAAAATGTACAAACATGAATACAAACACGCTTTTTTGAACGAAGTTAATATACTTAGATTCCGAAGAGTTCCTCTCAAAGACTAAATAAAACTATGATTTAGTCAACTTTGACTACAATCTGTACGCCGGATGTAGGTAACAGTGTAGTGTCAGCAGAAAAAATACTAAAATTCTATATAAGTTGTGTCTGACGATGTAACACATAATGTTTAGTGGTCCAAAGTCACGCGCGCCTTGTAACACATAAGGTGGGACGTTATTGTGTTCAGCTATGTAACACATATCTTACACGTAACACGTACACGTAACTTTAGCATGAGATTAATTTACGCCCGCCCATGTAAACACATATTTTTTTAGTCGGATGAAGTTATGTACTTTTGAAGGTGGTGGAACCCTTTGTGGTTCGACTCCGGCGGCACCACCGCCACACCTATTTCTACCTAATAACAACAGTGTTAGGCGCTGCTGTGTTCCGGTTTGAAGGGAGACAGACTTTTCTGAGGCGTTCCAGCTTAGTCCTCAGGGGTAACGGCGCATCTGTTCTCAGGTATGAATATCTAATCCTATCTGGGGTTGATTACAGATGTCCATGGGCGGCAGTAGCCACTTACCATCAGGTGGACTGCACGCTCGTCTGCTACACCTATATTAAAAAAAAATTACGTTGATGTAACACATCTTATATATAAAATTCTCGTGTCACAATGTTAGTTACCGTACTCCTCCGAAACGGCTTTACTGATTTTCACCAAATTTTATATGCATATTCAGTAGGTCTGAGAATCGGATACTATCTATTTTTCATACGCCTAAGTGATAAGGGTTGTTCACCCTTAAGATTTTTTTATTTATATGACAACAACGTTTGCCGGGTCAGCTAGTATTGTTATAAAAGAAGCATAATTTCATACACACAAGAGAAAATATTAATATGATTACTAAGTTCTCTAAGACTATGCAAGTTTCCACTCAAACACTAAATAAAACTATGATTTAGTCAACTTTGACTACAATCTGTACGCCGGATGTAGGTAACAGGGTAGCGTCAGCAGAAAAATACTAAAATTATATAGAAGTTGTGTCTGGATAAGTAACACATATTTTTTAGTGTGGAAGGAAGGCGCATGCTATAAAGTAGGTAACACATATTTTTAGTATAAGACGAAATTGCGGTTGGCGATTTATATTCTTATAGTTCGCGCCAAGCTCCGCTCTGAAGTTGTTGCGAGCAGATGTAGTCATACAATTTGCTATAGCGACGCGATTCATTTCTATGTTCAGAGCGGACTAGCGATTTTACGCGAACTATACTAAGTTTTCTAAGACTTATGAGGAGTTTCCACTCAAACACTAAATAAAACTATGACTTAGCCAACTTTGACTACAATCTGTACGCCGGATGTAGGTAACAGGGTAGCGTCAGCAGAACAACTTTAAACGAAACTATTTTTGAAATTATGAATAATAAACGACATCGTTAATTTTGACTATGTACGGATAACAAAAATGTTATTTAATTTTATTACGCCACAATCAAAGATTTTTTCAATTAAAATTGAACCTTGAATTATTTCAAAGTGAAGTTGCTCATAAAAATTCTGTAGGATATAAAGTCGAGAAGATTAATGTAAAATTATTGAACATTACAATTACAATACACGTATAATTACACACTAAAATTACAGTTCAGTAATTTTAAGTTTTAGATACAACAAAGATGTAAATAAATATACATTTAATTTAATGTAATGTAATTTTAATTTAATTTTTCTTTTATTTCGTACGTAAGAGCTTAGAAAAGGTATAATATTTAACGAATAACATTTATCCAAATGTTTAAATGTTTGACATTATATTTTTCAATTTACTTTTGAATAAATGATAATGCTAATTTAAATATATTTACAATCTGATTCTTTATTTATATGTAAGTATTGATAAATTTTAAATCTTTTTATTTATTTTGACAATTATACAATTTTTATTTATTTAACACACTTGTATGTCATAGAAGTTTAATTTTTAAGTACTAACCTTTGCTAAATGTATTTTTACAACAGCGATATTTAAAATCGATAACATAAAGTTGCCTTGTAAATTTCGCAAGTTTTGTACAAAGGCGACTATCAAATTAATTTTAAATATTTAAGAGTGATTTGCTTGAAATTTATCCCCTGACGCTGGGAATCCGAGATCCAAATACCAGGGGGTTAAACCATCTCTTAACACAATATTATTTTAATCAGACTTTTGATTTTTGCAGGAAATTTAACTTTTTAAGCAAAATATGACAATTTCAGGCTTTATACAATAGGCGAAAAATTAAAAAGGGTTTAAGTTTGTTCAACTGTGTATGACGGAATATTTTACTGTTTTAAGGAGGAAATAAAACTTTCCTGAACTATGATGGTTTTTAAAAGATGGTGGTAGGCCCCCAGTACTTTCTCTTTCGAAATTTTGTGCGTATTCGTAATAAAGTATTATTTACTTTAACGGTGATAAAAAATATCGTAAATACATGTAATTATTAAATAAATTATAAAAATATATTTCCTTCATTTTTCTATCTTTCTCATACATTTGGCGTGCGTCGGTCAAATATAAATTGTTAAAATCAATTTCATTTTCTTTCGTTATTTCTAATAAATCTGGCATGCCGTTCGTATACAAATTGTATAAACCATTTTTTTTTATTTGTTTCTTTCTTTCTTATATACGTCATACTTATACCTAAGCCTAATACCTCGATGCTAGTATCCTAAACAGGCTTCATAATTTAAATACTCAATGCGTTCAAATTACTTGGATTAGCGTTCAGTACAGCGGACGTAGCCATTTTGTGATGTACAGTCAACATACACCGTGTAAATGCATAGTCCCCGTAATACTACTAGTCCGCTCTGAATATAGAAATGAATCGCGTCGCCATAGCAAATTGTATGACTACACCTGGTCGCAACAACTTCAGAGCGGACTAGCAGTTTGGCGCGGACTATAAATAATTGTCAAATATGGACAAGATTGTTATCATTACAAGGAAGATGAGTACCGATAGCAAAAACCTTTAATTAATATTTGCTTAAACGAGGAGGTTAATTTTTTCAAGTGTATTTGTCAAAAATTAAAATCAAATATTATATAAATGCGTTTTATTCAAAGAAAATTCTCAAGGTGATTATTTTTTGAACGTCAATATATTTTTTAGCATATGAAGCTGGTGCTATTTTTAGGCAAACGTGTTTTTCTTTTAATAATTATTATTTACTTATAACGTTTCTTTAGTTATAAATGTTATGTATTCTCGAGTCACAATGTTAGTTACTGTATTCCTCCGAAATGGCTTTACGGATTTTCACCAAATTTTATAAGCATATTCAGTAGGTTTGAGAATCGGCTACTATCTATTTTTTCATACCCCTAAGTGATAAGGGTTGCTCACTCTTAACATTTTTTATTTATATGACAACACAACGTTTGCCGGATCAGGTAGTATTGAATAAAAATTGAGGGTTATTGTAATAACAGTAATAAATGAACAAAAAATATTTAAATGTTAATATTTCTGTGCTAATTGCAGTGATAAATTAATGATTTATAAGTTATTACGCACTTATAAATGTTTTATAGCATTCGTATAATTGTGCATCATTTGCTTAATTACTATTTGTTATTATTACTAAAACATAAAACGGTTTTAAATTGAAATTTTGTCATTTCAGCCTTCCGTATAAAAGGTTCATGATTTTTAAGTATTATTCATTATTTTCGTATCAATGTACATTGTGTAATATTCTTTATTAGCATTATATTATTTTTTAAGTTTGTAGCTTTATGTAAAAAAGAAATGTAAATTATAAATTCAATAAAGTAACCTTTCAAGATTTACAACAAACATAATTCAATTTATAAATAAGATCCATAAAAACAATAAATGTTCACAGACCCAACCTTAATTTAATTTTCAAATAGGTGAGTAAAAGTATTAATCCTTAAAAAACACCTACTGATTTTCTTATCAAATTATTTTTTAAATATTACACTTACAATGCAGTCATATTGCAATTGAAATCTTTTTTAAAATTAATACATTTTGTGATTCTTACATCGCTTTTTACTATTTACGGCGTTTTTTAAATAAACTTCAATTTAAAAAATGTAATTTATTTAAAAAAAGAACTATTTTGCAATCAGTACTGCCTACGACCTCCGAATCAATAAGTATAAAATTGAACAGCCCCGGGCGTAGCGAGACGGCGTTATGCGTTAGACAGAGATAGATAGAGTTGGTAAAGGTAGCTCCACATACAGGCTAGTTTTGTTAAATATTTTTATGATAATTATGTTAAGCAAAATTATTTTAAACCAATTCGTTAAATATTTTATGTTATAATTATGTTACTCCAAATTGAAACGATTTATTAAATATATTTATTTTATAAAGGAATTTATGTTTCGTTAAATTGTTTATTTATTTATTATTTATGCACACACAATATAAGAAAAAAAAAGTTTTTAAATATATCTCTTTTTCTTAGCTGTTGTCCTTAATTCGTTCTTTTAATTGTTGTAATTGATTGTAATATGACAAGATTTTTAATAAAATAATTTATTAAATATTGCTATGGCGTATTTTTGAAAGTAATTCTCACTGTATGCAGTTCTCTAAGTGAAAACAATAAAGTTTAATGAAATCATTATAGTTCATATAAATTCATAAAAATAAAAACGTTATAGAGGATTTAAAAGACAGATAACTCATTTCAGTTCATCATTAACCTATTTTTTAAACAACGTTACATTTCT
The DNA here is from genome assembly GCF_041222505.1 of Epargyreus clarus. NCBI lineage: Eukaryota > Metazoa > Arthropoda > Insecta > Lepidoptera > Hesperiidae > Epargyreus > Epargyreus clarus. Next base: position 960,326 of record NW_027332229.1, read on the forward strand.
ATATATTAGACTGAGCCATGTACAGCGACACGATATAATATCACATTACAATAATAATATTATATTTATCCTATAATACTATCATCCTAGTGTGGCGACACCTTAACCCCGTGAGACAAAGGAGTCTTGAAGCAGCCCTTAAGTTTTTAACCGATTTCACAATAATTCGGTGAAATATATAGATCCTGTAGTATATGATATGACCATAGATTAGTAAAGATTACTCACTCCTAACAAGAAAATGTACCCAGTTTTGAGAATTGAAATAGTTGCGTAAAAAAGTTTTGCCACGTCTCCGTGCTAAAATGTCCCTAAAATATTTGAAATAATTATTTATTTATTATGTAAACTACGCAGTATTAGTTATTTATTGGTAAATTTTCTCTAAAAATGTTTTTATTTGTCAAGAATTCAAAAAAAGAACTTACTAATAAGCCGTTTGTGGCTTCTTTCAATTTCAAGGCGGCGAAGTATCTTTACTAATCTATGGATACGACACGTTGCACTCAAGGATTAGGTAGAAGGTAGTATACACATTGTAATTTAATTAATTGAAGCAGGTGGTAATAGTAAGTAGGTATTCGATAAAAAAAACAGATATGGCCTAGTGGTTAAGAAACTCGGCCTCTTGATCGAAGGGTCCGAGGGTCAAATCCCAGTAGTAAGTAGGTAGTCGATAAAAAAAAAAACAGATATAGCCTAGTGGTTAAGAAACTCGGTCTCTTGATCGAAGGGTCCGAGGTTCAAATCCCAGGTACCACTGATTTAAAAAAAAAGTTATGTGCGTATTAGAAATTAATTATACTTGCTTAAACGGTGAAGGAAAACATCGTGAGGAAACCTGAGAGATTTGTAAAAATAAATCTCAAAGGTATTTTATATTTATCTATGTATAGTAAAACTGCTAGTCCGCTCTGAATATAGAAATGAATCGCGTCGCTATAGCAAATTGTATGACTACACCTGCTCGCAACAACTTCAGAGCGGACTATAACAATAAATACATAATACACACACACTTGCAAACCTCTGAGTATAAATTTTCTTTAACACCCACACCACAAGCATAAAATATAGCGGATAACATAATAATACATACATTGTAATTAATATTTATTGTAAATGTATAAGACAGTGATAGCTTAGTGGTTAAGAAACTCGGCCTCTCGATCGAGGGGTCCGAGGTTCAAATCCCAGGCACCTATAGTTTTTTTAAAGTTACGTGCGTATTAGAAATTAATTATCACTTGCAAAACGGTGAAGGAAAACATCGTGAGGAAACCTGCATACCTGAGAGATTTAAAAAAAGAACTCAAAGGTATGTGAAGTCTACCAATACGCACTTGTCCAGCGCGGTGTACTATGGCCTAATCCTTCTCATATGAGAGGAGACCCGTGCCCAGCAGTGGGACAGTAGTGGGTTGATGGTAGGCAAATACTACAAAATACACACTTGTAAAGCTCTGAGAATAAACATTTAACACCCACACATAGCACATGACATAATAATGTATTTACAATAAATATTAATTACATACATTGTAACTTTATTCAAACTATAGTTATATGTAATGTAGATAGAATCCACGATCGCAGATTGTCTTTGACAGATAGTATAGGATTACTTATTACGTACAGTTGAGTACAGAAGTGATTTGTTATTTTTATTATTTTTATAATATAGGCTTAAGGATCCTTTGGAGATCCCGTAGTCCTCTACGCAGCGCTGAGGACGGCCACCGGGGTTTTAGTGCGGTAAGAGTCCCACATAACCCGGCGTCGCTCCCACGGCATCTGGTACCTTTTGAAGGTTTCCCCCTTTTGAATAAAAAAAAGAAGGCTTAAGGGGCATCCATTAATTACTTGAGACGTTTTACTGATATTTAGACCCTTACCCCTGGTAGAGATGTGAATTTTTCTCATCCCCCTCCCTCCACCCCTAATTCCACGTAATAGTTTTCAATATGTGTGCTTCTACTGTAAATGCGTTGGATTAATTCCAAAATGAAAAATATGACTTGCTTAATACTTTCTTCTATCTACTTCCGCTCTGAAGTTGTTGCGAGCAGGTGTAGTCATACAATTTGCTATGGCGACGCGAATCATTTCTATATTCAGAGCGGACTAGCAGTTTGACGCGGACAATACACACAAACGTGCCCACCGCAAACGCGTAAAAACCTTTATTTATTTTTACACTAGAAAACTTTACCCTACCGATTAGTGTAAAAAATCATCAATTTTTACATTATTTACGAAATTCAATAGCATGTAAATTTAATCATTTTTATTTTTTTCAAACTACACTTCTCCACTTGTCCGCACAAGCGTACATCGTCCGGAATAGCCTGGCGCTGCGTCACCCGCCAGCAATAGACAGCTTATAGCAAATCGACCTAGTTATACCGTGGACACGTCCCACTGCTGGGCACGGGACTTTTTATAAGTTGAAGGTGGTAGAACCCTTTGTGGTTCGACTCCGGCGGTACCACCGCCACACCTATTTCTACCTAATAACAGCAGTGTTAGGAGATGCTGTGTTCCGGTTTGAAGGGTGTGGTAAGGGAGACAGACTTTTCCGAGGCGTTCCAGCTTAGTCCTCAGGGGTAGCGGCGCATCTGTGGCCGACCTCAGGTAGGAATATCTAATCCTATCTGGGGTTGATTACAGATGTCCATGGGCGGCAGTAGCCACTTACCATCAGGTGGACTGCATGCTCGTCTGCTACTCTTACATTATAAAAATAAAAAGTAGCAGACGAGCATGCTAACCACCTGATGGTAAGTGGCTACTGACGCCCATGGACATTTTTTTAAAATATATTTTGCAGGAAAGCAGTCACCGTCGCCTATGGACATTTGCAACACCAGAGGAGTATCCAATGCATCGCTGGCTTTGGAGGAGAACATCTGTGATCAACCACAGATAGGATTGGATATTCCTACCTGAGGTCGGCGACAAATTCGCCGCTACCCGTGAGGACTAAGCTGGAACGCCTCGGAAAAGTATGTCTCCCTTACCACACTTCAAACCAGAACAGAGCAGCACTTAACACTGCTGTTATTAGGTTGAAATAGGTATGGCGGTGGTGCCGCCGCCAAAAAATAGGGGTTTTTGTATGACGACCCCTGATTATTTTGAAGATATTTTTATTTCTAATATTTGTTGTTATAGCGGCCACCGTTATACATCTTATATATAAAATACTCGTGTCACAGTGTTAGTTACCGTACTCCTCCGAAACAGCTAAACCGATTTTCACCAAATTTTATATGCATATTCAGTAGGTCTGAGAATCGGCCACAATCTATTTTTCATACCCTTAAGTGACAAGGGTTGTTCACCTTTAACATTTTTTATTTATATGGCAACACAACGTTTGCCGGGTCAGCTAGTAATCTATAATAAATATATTTCAAAAAACTAAAAAACACGCTTTGATGAATGAAAATTATTTTCTACTTTTTAGTTGATTTTATCATAAAAGCGTGTTTTTTAGTTTTTTGAACTATATTTATTTTATTAATTTTTAATATTTTTTGTTATAGCGACCACCAATATGCATCGTTTGTAAAAAAAAATCAAGTGTCTATTTATTACGGTTCAGGAGATAGAGCCCTGTGACAGATGGACAGACAGCGGAGGCTTAGTAATAGGGTTCCGTTTTTACATTTGAGTACGGAACCCTAAAGATTTTGAGATAACCAAGCGTACAGTGCAGTTACATACTTAAGTTACAATATGTGATCGTAAAACTTTAGTCCTAGCCGGTCAAGGGTGCTCAAAGTGTAATAACAAGGGGTCAATGACCCCGATATCGGTACTATTTGACAAAGGTTAAGAATAACATAACTATATTTATAATAGAAAACATATAGATATAAAAATTGGTATAAAAATACGATGCAGAACCCTTTGTGGTTCGACAGTTCGACTTTGTGGTCAGGCTATCCTCCAAGGGAGTTTCCTCCTTATGTGCCAGTAATAGAGTTCAATTTAGTTGAGATTGCACTAGCAATGGGATTTGGCGTGTGGTGCAAAACAGAAATAATGTGAGGGAATAATTAATGTTGCATTTTTTAATTATATTTCTGTATTTTTAGAAGATATTGTGTACTTAAAGTAGTTATTAGGTATATCTTTACAAATTAAGCGATTAAAGGTGGTAGGATTCTCTGTGGTTCGACTTCGGTACCACCGCCACACCTATTTCTGTTATAACAGCAGTGTAGCGCTGCTGTGTTCTGGTTTGAAGGGTGTGGTAAGGGAGACAGACTTTTCCGAGGCGTTCCAGCTTAGTCCTCAGGGGTAGCAGCGCGGTTATTGCCAGCAGGTGGGAATCTAATTCTATCTGGGGTTGGTTACAGAAGTCCATGTGCGGCAGTAGCCACTTATAGTCCGCGTAAAACTGCTAGTATGCTCTGAATATAAAAATGAATAGCGTCGCCATAGCACATTGTACAACACCTGGGGGGCTAGCCAAGTTGACATTCTACAGTCGCTTGCGCTGTAGAAACGCTGTAGAAACGCTAAAATGTATGAAATTATCAATGATCACGTGATCAAAATAGCGAAGTAGAAAAGTCGTAGCCAAGTTACACGATAGAATAGAACGCTAGCGATTCTACAATGCCCATGTCATTGCTTTTTTCCATACAAATGACAACCTTTGACAACCTATTGACAACCTTTTGATTTTTTTGTCAAATTTGTTAGCGAAGCGTATTCTAAGATAAATGTCATAGTGAGCGATCGCGCCGACCCTGTAGAAAACGTAAACGCTAATAAAATGGCGAATTCTGTATCAGCTGTTTGTCACTTCACTACGCGCTATCACTGCATTATAGACTTTAATTACTTTTGATCATTTGAAAATGTATACCTACTTTAAATTTGTTGAAATTTGAATATGGCTCTCTATAACTAGTGTATCCTAAAATATTATAGAAATGAATTGCACAGACGTTTTTCTATTTTAAATTAATATGAACATATAATACAATAGATAAGTAGATAGGATAGAACTTAGAGTTATTCCAGTGCTTAAATAAAAATATTGTCTCAGTTTAACTGTTTTATTGAATCATTATTAATCCTTCTCATAATAAATTTACTTGTAACTAAACAATTTATTTAAATCTTAAAAGAAAAATATAATATTAATATCCGTATCCTTTTTTTCATTATTATCTCCGGTTTCTCTGCAATCTCCCTGTCTAGGCATAAAGCTGGTAGTTATGAGGTTTATTTGTTGAGATGGCATGTATGGTATACACCCAGTGACATACCCATTTATAATTATTGCCTCCTCGGAAGCCGCTCCTACGATGGGAGAAGATCCTGAGTAGCTCTCCTTTTGATGAGCTTAAAAGTGCGGGTGGATTTCATAAGCTCACTAGCAAGCCCATTGGGGTGTCCTTATATGACGAGTATATGATTTTAGTTTATTTGTCACTTCCTCTTTCCCTGTTGTCTCTGCGGCATCAGCTATTATGCGAAGCATTTTCGATTGGAAGCGTGGTGTGATGTCCAAGTTTGAGTTGGATGCGGTTCTCCAAAGCTTAGATCCATATGACCATATCGGTTTTAGTATGACTTTGTAGTAGTCAAGTTTGTTGCTGAGAGACATTCGTGCCATGAGCCAGTAAATTTTACGAAGTTGGACGTCCAGATATTTTCTTTTGGTCACATCACAAATTACATGCAATCGCTGTTACTGTCATTAGTAATATCGCTATCAACAATAATTTGTATGCTCTTTGTAAACAATCACCAATCACCATAGTTACCGTTCATAGACATTATTAAGTTTAGTTTTTGCAAATAGTTTTAATTAACAAAATACATGTACTATAAAATATGGTATATTTTTTATGTATATTATGATGTTATATTTTAATATTACTATTAAATAATTAATCATTACCATGTAGGTATTTTGGCTGGTGTAGAAACCAGACGATATTGTATTTGACGGCACATTGATATTAAATGTGATCGTTAACCATAGACTTATCGTATATGTAGAATGAAACTTGCTAACGAATAGAATAGAAAACGAATAGAATGCAAAGTTTGTAACATGGCTAGCCCCCCTGCTCGCAACAACTTCAGAGCGGACTAGCAGTTTGACGCGGACTATACCATCAGGCGGACTGCACGCTCGTTTCCTTATATAACAAATCCTTACTAATATTATAAATCCGAAAGTAACTCTGTCTGTCTGTCTGTCTGTCTGTCTGTATGTATGTACAAAGATAGTCTGAGACCCGAGAAAGGACATAGGATAGTTTTTATCCCGGAAATCCCACGGGAACTAGGGATGGCAATCTAAGATCGATTAATCGGAGAATCGATCTTTTGGACCAAGAAGTCGATTGTTTTAATCGATATTAAGGATTGAATAGTAAACTATGAATTTGATCAAGTGATGATCTTTAGCAAAGTTGTTGTCCATGAGCCCACGAAGGTTTCTGTGGTGCGACCAATTTTCGCCAGATGCCGCCACTGTCATTCCAATGAAGGTACGAATTTTCAGTTTTATGTCTGTTAGTATGTCCTATTATTTTCTTTTAAACGCGGGCGAAGCCGCGGGCAAAAACTAGTATCTATTATAAACACATTTCGTACGTAAAGATGCAAGATGCTCAGCGCAGGATTGTAAATGCTATTTTTGCCGCCATAACAAAGTATTGCGTTTTTTAAACACCCAAATAACATATTGCGTGTCATTGCCAAGACGTACGAGTGGTGTGGATTGGTTAATTGATTTTATTTTATTTATTTATTTTGAAGGTGGTAGAACCCTTTGTGGTTCGACTCCGGCGGCACCATCGCCACACCTATTTCTGTTATAACAGCAATGTTAAGCGCTGCTGTGTTCTGGTTTGAAGGGTGTGGTAAGGGAGACATACTTTTCCGAGGCATTCCAGCTTAGTCCTCAGGGGTAGTGGCACATCTGTGGCCGACCGCAGGTAGGAATATCTAATCCTATCTGGGGTTGATTACAGATGTCCATGGGCGGCAGGTTCTACCACCTTTGTCCGTACCACCCAGTCCCGGGACTACAGGGCCAAGATATACAGAACTAACATTTACGTGACACAACGTTACGTTACGTTTACGTTATACGAGTAATTACGGGTTTTAATTAAATCGATACAGAATTTCCATGCCTCGGTATCATTACTATTTCATATGTCGATCGTATTAATATTGAATAACTGACTGTGGTAGTTACGTAATAACTACTTTACGTTGATGTTATTTCTATTTTTTTATTTATTTTAATCCACAACTTTATTTATTTATGAATTTAATATTAAATTAATAGCAAAAAGAATGGATTTACATTTTACGTTCTACAATCATTAAATATATATACATATATATATATATATATATATATATATATATAATATTTAATATATATAATATTTGAACCTTCCTGATGGGAAGTAGTCAACTTCACCTATGAACATTTGCAACAACAGAGGAGTCGCCAAAGCATCGCCGGCTTTGACGGAGAGCTCTTTTTGCACCTTTTTTTAAGTGCCCCATGTCATAGCGCTCCGGGAATACCTCAGAAGGAAGTTCATTCCACATCTTGCACGTTCGTGGCAAGAACGTCCGTGCAAACCGAACCGTGGAGGACCGCCACGAGTCCAGTTGGTGTGAATGGAACTTTATCCTTCGGTGAGTGGTGCGATGAAGGAATGGTGACGTAGGCATGCATGTAAGTGTGTGTTAATAAATAAAAAATAAAGAAATATATGATTCATAGTTAAAAGTAAAGGGCATTTTGCAGAAATCCATGCTATTAAGTCATTATTAAATTTACTATTACGTGATTTAGTTATAAGTATATATTAGTATGTATGTTAGTCTGTAAGGTATATATGATATGGACCTCTGTATTCAATTATACTTTTGTATCTTTGTCTATATTGTACCCCTGAGGACTAAGCTGAAACTCCTTTTAAATGTATGTGCTCTTTACCACACCCTTCAAACCAGAACACAGCAGCGCTACACTGCTGTTATAGCAGAAATCGGTGGCGGTGGTGCCGCCGGAGTCGAACAACAAAGGGTTTTACTTAAAAAAAGGTCTTTCATATATTAGTCGTAATAATTGCCAAAGGTTGAGGACCTCTGCGCCCCTCCCTAAACCAATATGGGACGTAGGGTTTCGATTAGGGCTGCCGCATTGATGAAATTAATTAAAATATTTATAATTAACAAGTTTTAATTAAGGTAAGAAATACTCAATAAACAGCAGTGATAGCCTAGTGGTTAAGAAACTCGGCCTCTTGATTGAGGGGTCCGAGGTTCAAATCCCAGGCACCTCTGATTTACAAAGTTATGTGCGTATTAGAAATTAATTATCACTTGCATACCTGAGAAATCTTTAAGTTTTCAAAGGTATGTGAAGTGTACCAATACGCACTTGTCCAGCGTGGTGGACTATGGCCTAATTCTTCTCATTCTGAGAGGAGACCCGTGCCCAGCAGTAGGACAGTAATGGGTTGATGATATAGCGTCACTTTAAAAATAAACACGAAACTCTTGACCTGACCGTCTTATCTTCGAGACGAGATGAATGACTTCAAAACAAATGTATCCCCTCCTTCCCCTCTCAGATGTTTTTGTTTTTATAATAACTCTTCTTTCCAACGAATCTATATAAAAACTAGCTGACCCGGCAAACGTTGTGTTGCCATATAAATAAAAAAATGTTAAGGGTGAACAATCCTTATCACTTAGGGGTATGATAAATAGTAGCCGATTCTCAGACCTACTGAATATGTATAAAATTTGGTGAAAATCGGTAAAGCCGTTTCGGAGGAGTACGGTAACTAACATTGTGACACGAGAATTTTATATATAAGATGAATGTTTGCCTGTATGTCCTTTATAGAGTAAACTATGCATTTGATCATGTGATGATTTTTAGCAAAGTTGTAGTTAGTAAAAAAAAAACATTTTATGTTGTTTTAAGCCTACAAGAAATTTAAAATTTAAGCAAATTATTTCAAAGGTCAACCTTTATCTAGAAAAAGTTAATTGCTAAACATGACTGTTTCCTTGTAGGAATAGTTATGCTAGGATTCATGCGAAGTCATGTTATATAACTAAGAATTGTTAAACGGACAGAAGACGGGTAGATTTTTTATAGTATAGTAAAAGTTTTATAGTATTGAAGGTCCTCAGTAGCGGACTAAGCTGGAAGGCTTTGGATAAGTCTGTCGCCCTTACCACACCCCCAAACCAGAACACAGCAGCGCTTAACACTGCTGTTATTAGGTAGAAATAAATATTTCAGATATTTATTTATTTACATAGAGATCAAGTAGGTACGAAGGCTCTTTCTAAACATTTTAATATTCTTACAATCAAATGATACAATTATACAGTAATATTGGTTTATTATATTATTTATAAATTGAAGAGCATTTAATATTTATCGCAACTTAACAAATGGTCATATAAATAATAATTATTATGTTTGTATGGTTTCGTTTTCGGCCCAATAGAGTTTCCGTTTCGGTCATAATTCGGCCGAACCTTTCGGCCCAGCCGAAATGTTCGTGAAATTTCGGGTACCGTCGGCTGTGTCGGGCGTTAGACGAAGAGACGTTTCTTGTCTATTTCACAAGACCCCGAAAAGACTATTGTTTTTATTTTTTATGTCAATCTTTTATTTTTATTATTTTTATATTTTTTATATAAATAAATATTTTTTTATGAATCAATCAATCTCTAAATTTCCAGAAATTGTGTAAATGTTAATAGGTCAAAAAGTATTTCAACAGGTTTATAAATGAAGGTTAGTTTTCAGTTTCAGCCGAAAGTAAGACACTATCCTTACCATGAGTTTTTACGTTTTGACAAATATGACTTTTTTAGTATTTGTTTACGTATTTGCCCATACAAATTCCAATCAGCGCCCCTAGCGGTTTGTATCAGAACTATAGTGTAAGTAACGTAACATTAAATGTCTAAATTGACAAGATGGCGCTTTATGTTATGTCTCTCATTTTTGCGAACATGTGAGGCAGACAAAAAGACTTGAGCACTTATTTATTGTTACGTTTACTCAGTCTACTGAAGCAAACGGAACAGAATAATGGATTGAGTAAGCGTAAGGTAAAATTGTGGGATGTTTTGAAAAGTCATGGTAGGGGTACAGGACATGAACATTAGTACATATTCGGGTTCGGCCGAAAACCAAGTTTCGGTCATAACTATTTATCGTATTATTCGAGCTCGCATATGCAAAGTCTGCGCCTTAAGCATATGAACACGCATGGCCTTAAGTCCGCTATCTCACGAACTTGTAGGCATGTTGTTTGCGTAAACTCGTTATGTATAACCCGTGTCAATAAAGAGTAGAATCAAAATACGATAAAGTCTGTTTTCTTTTATAATATTGAAGGAGGTGAACATGTAGTGCACCTGATGGTAAGTGGCTACTGGCCATGGACATCCGTAATCAACTCTAGATAGGATTAGAGTTTAACCTGAGGTAGGCCAGATGCCTTGCTACCTTCGTGGACTAAGCTGGAATGCAACGGATAAGTATGTCTCCCTTACCACACGCTTCAAACCAGAACACAGCAGCGCTTAACACTGCTGTTATAACAGAAACAGGTGTGGCGGTGGTGCCGGAGTCGAACTAAAGGCTTCTACATTCATAATTAAAGTAGGATGCAAATTTCGTGTGAGCGAGATAGCCATTTCTGCCGTCATTTTTGAATCCATTCTTTAATGAGACTGATTATTTTTAAGAATTATCGAAGGGATTTACCATTCAATGATACACAGAAATCGATAAGAATAACGATTAATCTATGTATATACCTAAATTTTATTATACATATAAAAAAAAAATAGAAGTGTCTGTTTTAATTGACAAAATAATTTATTTACTAAATAGATATGAAAGTCTATACTGTATAACAAAAGATTTTTTTGTCTGTCTGTTTGTTTGTTCTGACTAATCTCCTAAATGGCTGGACCTATTTTGATAAGACTTGACGATAAATCATTTTGCTAGGAGGGTCATGTGAATTTTTAATATAAAATTGATTCCGTACGTTGATTCCGTATTTTTTTGTTTTTAGGGTACGTGGCACAAGGACAGATCGAATTTGAACTCCATAGATTAGTAAAGATACTTCGCCGCCTTGAAATTGAATGAAGCCACAAACGGCTTATTAGTAAGTTCTTTTTTGAATTCTTGACAAATAAAAACATTTTTAGAAAAAAATTACGAATAAATAATTAATTCTGCGTAATTTACATAATAAATAAATAATTATTTCAAATATTTTAGGGACATTTTAGCACGGAGACGTGGCAAAACTTTTTTACGCAACTACATATTTCAATTCTCAAAACTGGGTACATTTTCTTGTTAGGAGTGAGTAATCTTTACTAATCTATGTTGAACTCAAAAAAAAATTAATTCGTTTCAGACCCCATTAATATAATATCCATATAATCCATTAATATAATATTGTCCCAACAGTGGGACAATAACTGGGAATGAACCCGGCAACTTACTCATCACGCAGTTATTTATAAGTCAGATCGATAACAATTAAAATGGTCGTCAGGTAGTTAGCATAACGATACAAGGAAATATGTGAGGAAAATCTATCAAGAATCCTAACTTAATATAAATACGAATGTTTGTTTGTTTGTTTGCTTATTAGAAGCGGATAAGCATGCAGTCCACCTGATGGTAAGTGGCTACTGCCGCCCATGGCTACTTGTTTATAATATACGAGTAGCAGACGAGCATGCAGTCCACCTGATGGTAAGTGGCTACTGCCGCCCATGGCTACTTGTTTATAATATACGAGTAGCAGACGAGCATGCAGTCCACCTGATGGTAAGTGGCTACTGCCGCCCATGGATATCTTGTTTATAATATACGAGTAGCAGACGAGCATGCAGACCACCTGATGGTAAGTGGCTACTGCCGCCTTCACATCTGTAATCAACCCCAGATACGATTAGATTCAGAACTAGGTGTGGCGGTGGTGCTGCCGGAGTCGACACACAGAGGGTTCTACCACCTTCACTCTAAGTAAAACCCGAAACAATCTATTGCAGTTCAAGATAATAAGAGATAGAGCCCTGTGACAGACGGACAGACAGCGGAGGCTTAGTATAGTCTGCGCCAAACTGCTAGTCCGCTCTGAAGTTGTTGCGAGCAGGTGTAGTTATACAATTTGCTATGGCGACGCGATTCATTTCTATATTCAGAGCGGACTAGCAGTTTTACGCCGACTTTAACAGGTTTCCGTTTTTGTCCTTTGCATACGGAACCCCAACAAAGGTACTGAAATATTTTCTTTGTCTATCTTTAGACTCTGGAAATAGAATTTTTCTAGAAATACTCGTAGTTTTAGCATTAATAGGACCCACTTGGCGAAGCGTCACCGGTCTGCTTAGGGTTCCAGGTTCGACCCCGGGCCAGACACTGTAGTACGATTAAAATGGCTTTTTTGGTCTGGGTATTTGTGTGTCCATAGCACCCATAACTATAGAAAGCGTAACAAAATTTCGTAACGACTCAGTCTACCACTTAGGTTCTGGCTTCTATCCCGTGCCGGACACTGAATTGCTGGGAAACCTCGGAAAGGTAGATACTTTTCTGAGGCGTTCCAGCTTAGTCCTCAGGGGTAGAAACGCATCTATGACCGATCTCAGGTAGGATTTAATCTCATCTTGGATTGACTACAGATGTCCATGGGCAGTAGCCAGTTACCATCAGGTGGACTGCATGCTCGTCTGCTACTCTTATATTATAAACAATATGTCCATGGGCGGCAGTAGCCACTTACCATCAGGAGAACTGCCTATATTATAAAAAAGTGTAACAACTTTCGTAACTAAATCCATTCCGTAACAGTACAGCGCCATCTAATTTATTTCGCATGTAATGCAATAGATAAGTTACTTATGTACTATGTACATATATTTTGTGAAATATTACACATATTTTTATGTAATGTAATTAATACAAATATGGATTAAAATGTAATATTACATTTATATTGGCAAATGTAATCATTTTTAATTATTTATTTATTCTTTTTTGTAGTAATATTTAAAATAGGTAATATTGTGTTTTTTTTATATTTTTTTTTTTTATTAAAATAACTATTTCTTATATTTTAATAAAACTAAAATATTTTTTATGAAAATGACGTATTTAGTTTGTTATGAACACAAAGACAGAAACACCCAGACCCATAATAAATGTTTTAATACCTGACCGGAGATGGAACCCGGAACCCCCACGCGCACATGTATAATATAGTCCACGTAAAACTTCTAGTCCGCTCTGAATATAGAAATGAATCGCGTCGCCATAGCAAATTGTATGACTACTGCTCGCAACAACTTCAGAGCGGACTAGCAGTTTGGCGCGGACTATAACAAACAACAAAAACATTGCGAATGTGTCGTGAACACAATTATATCTAGATAGACATCCAAATCAAAAAAAGATAATTATCTAACACACTTGTATACTTAACTGGGAATCGAACCCTTAACTTTTAAAACCAGCACGGTTTTGAACATAAGTAGGTACGGACCAAAACAAACTTCAAATTACTCGACCGGGAATCGAACCCCGAACCCGAATGTTACTCTAAAACAATCTCACACGTGCAAATAGCTAACATATCACTTGTTGTCAAACATTTCAGCAATAAATTATACTGTTGCGATACTAAACGCCCATAGAATGAGCAACGTGGCCATTTTATAAATAGAAAATCTAATTTAAGTTTTTACGCGGCACCATTTAGGAAATACACGACGCGTGGGTGTTACACCTTTATTTTTAATTCGAATTTCAAATCTTGCAAATTTCGAAACAATACAAACGAAAAAAAATGTCACATTTGAAAAAAATATGTTCGTAATAAGTCGATATCGATAAAACTAAAGTCACGCACAACACTATCCATACAAATTTGAAAACGTAACAAATAATAGAATAATCGATATCGGTAAGCAAACGGGCACAACACTATCGATATGGCGCAGGGTTGGGGGCAGTTACTTCACAGATAATTAAAAACTAATGGCTGTGATTTCGTTAATAAAATATCGTACAAAAACTACTATTCGCGCCTTCCGAGTGTTACGTGGAGTTACAATGGATGACGTCATCAGATTAACTAAGTTCCGATTAAGAATTTAATTTTCCATTTCATTATGTTTACTTCGATCAATATTTACCGCGCATTATTATTATTTTTGATTTTTCTTTATCACGGACAATCACTTCAAACAATAGCTAAACAAAGAAACTAATTCCAAATTCAAATTTAGAATTACAACTCACCTTAAACGACGGTTTCTCCATTAGAAATGCAATCCAATAACATGAACACAATTATCACATATTTATTATTATAATTAAACTAGAATGCATCTTAATTAACATTCTGAAGACATTGCACTATATTTAAAATGCTGGCCGAACCCGGTTATCTTTCATGCCCTATTTATAGATTATAGTTTATTTTTTTAATAAATACGTATTCATAGATTACACTTATTATTATTATTTATTTTGCATTCGGTTACTTTGACTAAATTTTTGTTTAATTAAATTAGATGTGTAATTAACTAATTGCCTTTATTATATTCGTTTGCAAATAAGGAACATACATTATTAATTATTCTAAAATCCACAATCACTTCACTCAATATGCACACGGCATAATGCCGTTAAAAAAAACACACGAATTTTATCACCGCGTCACGTTGGTAGCACTGACTGTTTATAATTTAAAAACGGCATGTGAAATTCGAAGTGAAATGCCAATTATCGGATACAATAAAACAATATGGCGTTCGCTTGACAAAAATAAGTCAAAACACGCGCGCGGGAAGCGTCCGCTTTGACAGGAACGCAGCCATCTCGCTACACGGCCGCTCCGTATCTGTGTGTTAGTGCTTACGAATGCTGTATTCCTTACCCGCTCACACGCTGAGTACGTAGGGCTGCGCTTACAATTCTTAAAACTTAATAAAAATATATTAGAATATTATATCGATTATGTAATGAAATAGGAAGCATTTGGCTACTTCTTTATGATTTATATGCTACTAACGATGATTATAAATCAAATGGATGCTTAGTTTAAATTTGGTGATGTTTGTGATAAGGTTTTATTGATATAAAGTTGAAATTTAATTCGTTTATTAACATTTATTGCTGTGTCATATACAAACTATGATTTATTACATTTATTTAACATTATTATTATTTTAAAGTAATAATTACGAGTTCAATAAGCTATGTAGAAGCTTGATTCCAAATTTATAATTTAAACAATAATAACAATAACTTTTATCATTGATATTATATTTTGTCATTGATTGATAACAATTCAAAACTAAATTATTTATTAAACAACATATACATTTTAAATAAAAGTGTAAAAGAAATACAGCGTAACAAAATATCATAAATATTGTGATTCAAAAAACATGCCAATATTTAATAATCACCAAAATGGTATTCAGGTGACATTTTATCATAGAGCGCATTTAAAAAGAGCATCAAAAATATATAAAGCTTTGTAAGCGTAAGAAACCTACATACAAAAATATTTTTAATTGTAACACAAAGTCACGGCCATAGCATAGTATAGTTCTTAATTTAAACTAGTCATTGGCACCCCTGACTCACCCACAAGCACGCCTATGCGCACATACATAGCTACGTACACACGATGATTGGCACAGCACATCAGTGGAAATGGGTATCATTTTTAAAACCAGCTTCAAGTTCCATTGTAATTAAATAATTACTCAGGTATTAGCTAATATAAACAGCGGATTGCACGCATTCTTCCGATTTTACACCAAAATATTATTATTGAGATATATTACACATTATTTTACATAAATTAGACATGATTGATTGTATTTCCGGATTTTTATAACGTAAATTCGCCATGTTGGATTTTAATGGAAATTGCAAATGGCCACAAGTTTACGTTTTGTACAATGATGACTCACACGACACGTCATTTGTTTGAAATGATAATTTAAATTATTAATTTTCATTAAATTAGCTTTAACATTACTAGAAATATGTAAATTATTCAAAAATATTATTTAGTTTATCTAATTAAGCGTAAATGATTAAAATTATTACAATTCGTGTCAAATTTACCGTTTTAATAATAATAAAACGAATTTAATTCTCCATATTGGACTTATTAGACTAAACACAAATATATATTTATGAAAAATAATATTTTTTAGCGTACAATAAATAGGTAATATATACCTTTGTCCATAAATACATTAGTATGAATAAGAAAAATAATTATTTTACCTCCTCCGATACAATATAATATGAGACAAAGAAATCAGCTGTTTAAACGAAAACTTATAATAAAAGAAAAGTCGGTATGAATTTATCTATGTAAACGAGTCCTTGGGTATTCAAGCAATTGTTTAAGTTAAACATATTTTAAACTTGTAAATATAATTTTATGAAAAACTGGCGAATCGTATGTATTTCTGAAATTAATTAATTATTCGATTAGTTTTACGTGGTTGTCTTTAAAATTATAACAAAGACATTTTTTATTTGGTTATCTGATAAAATAAAAGATTCGAATACATTTTTTTCTAATATTTAGTAAAATTAATTGTTTCAGTAGCTCACTTTGTTTCGCCTTAGACTAGCCCTTAATTCTATTATAAATATTTATAATTTTTCTTCAAAAAATTGCAAATAACGAAAATAATATAAATATTTTTGACAGATTACGGTTCTTGACAGATAAAATAGTACATAACGTTATCTAGATTATCTGTACGTCAATCTTAAACTAATTCTGACTAAAGCAAACTAAGATAAGATAGAGAAATACCTAAACTTTGTTTAAATCAAAGATATATGTAGATATAATTCTTTTCCTATCATTGTATGGTTTGATTTAGTAATAAAATAGAATTTGTTAATAAAATACCTTAAAACTATTTAAACTGAGCACCATTTTTGTACTAAAGTACCTTAAAAATTTAACAAAACAGCTAAATTATAAAATTAACTTTAAATACATTTAAATGTTGATTAATAAGTATTTTGTATTCATTTACATATTTCAATGGAAGCTTTTCAAGTTACGAATTAAATTCTTTATATAATATAATTCAAAGTGCGTTTATATTAACTAAATATTCTCATGTAATTAAATTAATTCCATTCTTGACATCAGTGCCATCTATCGACTATGAGAGTATCTTATGTTTCAAATTGCATGAGAGTGCATAGGTTGTTATAGTTCGCGCCAAACTGCTAGTCCGCTCTGAAGTTGTTGCGATCAGTAGTCATACAATTTGCTATGGTGACGCGATTCATTTTATTCAGAGCGGATTAGCGGTATTACGCGGACCATACATACATATAAAATTTAATTCAAATCTATTAACCAATTTTGAAGTTTGACGTGTATGAAAATAGTCTCATGTTATTTATATACCTACTATAAGATTTAAATTCATTCGTTCAGTTGTACTTTGTATATTAACAAAATTTACAATAAAACTAAACTTGTATAAAAACTAATCCTTTACAAAACAAAGAGATCATTAAAATGTTAAGCAGTTTCGTTGAAAACGTGTAGTGTGACTCGACTCCACGCACACATAGACATCGTGTTGGTCTCAAATAATCCGGACTCGCTCTACAAAGTAAAGTAAGCCGTATTAGCAAGCAAAAGAGTCCATTTTCTAATGTCCTAGCGTTTTATTATCGTTTCATACAATTCTATACTTTCGATGGGTAGGTTTGCATGATACGAACCTTTTGATTTTTTGTTAAAAAAACACAAAATTGATTTTTAGTTTTTATAGCATTTAACTAGGATAGGTATTGATCGATAATCTGTGGGATTGATTTGTCGTTGCGCGGGAAATTAGTTGACAGATTTTTAATAACTGTTATTATAACTGATGTTGAAATAAAAGTAGCTGTTATAATATCCGAAATAATCTAGGTAACCGCTGAATTTAATATTATGGTTATTCGTTATAAAGTTACATTTTATAATAATTTATTGTATTTTAAAAATATTTTTTTAACTTAAACGTCTAGGGTTATTTAATTAATAGTTGAATTGAGTTTAAAATTTAACTTTTACATAATTTATACAAAATCTGTCGTGTTACGTATATTAAAAACGTAATTTTAATCGAAAAATTACTCGATTTTCAATGTATTGTTACGATATACTTATTTAAATATATAATGTATTTCAAAATGCGTTTGTTTGTTTTCTCGCTCACACATATAGAAAACGAATGAGAAATAAATATAATTGTAGGTAAGAGTATTATGTAATATCTATTTATATAGATAGTTTTACTCTGTATAATTGTATTAGGGACACATTATAGATTATGGTGTACGTTTATGATAAATAAATTATTAATAGTTATTATTACCAAGTGTAATTACCCATTCAAAGTATACAACATTACGTAATAGATATTGTGATAGTCAAAAAAGAGTTCAATCATATTTTCATTTGATATTTTGCGCTACACATTTTATTTTAAAAAGTATAATGATTTTGACACGGTATAATATACTCATTTCATTTCAACTACATTTACAATATACAATTTTACCTAACATAATCAGATCATTAACAAAATCCAATCCCATTATGTTAATTGAATACGGAACATGATGTTATTTAATAGCACTAATAAATAATTGTATATTTACTTTTGTATTATCAAAATAAACCGACCGCGTGAATTTAAAGTAGGTAAATTAATAAGATTATCAGTAACTAGTCGTATTTTTTACCTTAAACAACAAAACATAATAATTATATAAATGAATTATAAAATTATACATTAGAGCATCTACCGACTAATAAATTAAAAATAAATAATCGAGCAGTATTGCAGTGTGCACACGGCCTTAACAGCAATTTTAGCCAAATGGATACGACACGTTGCGGGCGCACACTATATGCTTTTGTATAACGGAATTTGGTATTATTATTACATTTTACTATATTTTACAATTTGGTAATTTTACAAAAGTATAGTTTGTGTAAATACAGAGTACATTAATGAAGGTATTGTTGTTTTTAAAACGTATATTTTAAAAAAGCGTAAGCTTGAATAAAAAATGGAGATTAGGAATCTAACCTATAATAATATTTATACTTATAGTTCTATTTTACATTTAAATGTTGGTTTATTCACTTATTCTCATTTACACTTTTTTGTCCTATCTCTTTTTTTAAAACCGAAATGTATCCTATAAGAACTATAGTAGAGTTCGAAAATTATAGAAATAATAATATGTATGTACGTATAGTATATAGGTTTTGTATTGAATATTAATGTTTTGGTACAGTAAAAATCAACTTCACTTAATAACTTGTATGAAAATTTTGTCAGAAGTTTAAGCATTTATCATTTAAATACTCCCATCTTAATATTTCCTGAATACTTAACAATTTTTACACTATATAATTGTAGATAACTTTAATTGTGCAATACTGTGGGTACCCGATATGTATGTTTTTATTACTACCGCTTTTGTTTGTTTGTACGCTCTCTAATGAATTGTAATATCATAGTACATTTTTGTAAACTTTCTCATGTAAGTGAATGTCATTAATTCATAATGAGAAATAAATGTCTAAACCCAATTTTATGTTTTTACACATTTACCTCTCAGTAACAGAAACCGCCCGTGTGGCCGCCCTGACCCGACATCGCTCGCTCCGTTCAAATGAATGTGCAGGACTGCGCGCTACACGGGGGGATTTACTAGTAAATATATAATTATACGACGTAATATCGCTATTTGGATTGTAAAATTTGTTGTAAAATATAAATAAGTGCTGTTTTGTAAAAGTGTGGTTTTAGACAATACTTTTGGGAAAATGTTTTGTTTTCATTTTTTATTATAATTATCGTAAGACAATAAAATACAATAAGTATTACTTACACTAATGTAAAATTGAAGAAATGAGAAACTATTTACCGTACTTTTACTTATTATAATTAAAAAATTGAATGGTTTATTTAATTATTATTAAAAAAAAGTTATTTATTTATTTAATTCTTAAAAATAGTTTTATTTGTGGAATTCTTTTTTTAAAGTTTTTAGTGATTTATTAAGAATGTTTTTCGACTGTATGTATGTATGTCTCATTCTTTGTCACGCTGCAGCACAAACGGCTTGACGGATTAGCATATGAGGTGTCGTTGGATTCGTCTAAATTGTGAGAATGACATAAGCTATATTTTTAATTTATAAGCTATATATTTAAGCTATATATGTGTGACGGTAGTGCCGGAGTCGAACCACAAAGGATTCCACATCAAATACCATCTAATCAACCAATAGAGAACACATTTTTCATTTAACATTCATTATTTACGTACAATTAATACTATTAGGATTTGAAATTGAAATAATAACAACAAACAATCTTAAAATTATTAAATTTGGTCTAGATCTAGTTTCTAATATAACGAAAAGGTGATAATTAACTATTTACGAATAATGGAATAACTATACGAATAAGACACTACACCTTAACTGCGTAATCGGCAAAAAGAGGGTTTTAAAGGGAATTCATTGAAATATATTCCCGTAAGTAGCACAGGGGAAGGTGTGGAGGCGAAATAACAAGTATTTGCCTTTATTTGTAGGTTTCTTGCGAAATATGTGTCTAAAATGTGACTGTTTTCTTTATACGTCATAAGTAACTGTCATAAGATATTAAGTATGCTTTTGTATTTTATGTCATTTTTTCAAATTAAAATCGATTTTCATTTGTTTTTTAATGGCAATTATTTTATTGTCCATGATTACTAGTTTACTACTGACTGATTTTTTAAAATAGTATTATCCTTACTAATATTATAAACCCGAAAGTAACTCTGTCTGTCTGTCTGGTTGTCTCTTCTTCACGCCTAAACCACTGAATTTTGTACAAAGATAGTCTGAGACCCGAGAAAGGACATAGGATAGCTTAACTAGGGATGGCGATCTAAGATCGATTAAGCGAAGAATCGATCTTTTGGACCCAAAACTACTAACTTGCTAATATCGATTATTTAAATCGATATTAGTAAGGATTGAGTCGTAAACTATGAATTTGATCAAGTGATGATCTTTAGCAAAGTTGAAGGTACGAATTTTCAGTTTTATGTATGTTAGTGTTATATTATTTTCTTTCAAGCGCGGGCGAAGCCGCGGGCAAACACTAGTTGGTTATATTTCAATTGTATGTTTGTTTTAAATTTACGTATTTAATTTTTTAAATATATTTTAAGGTATTTCAAATAAATTGTACATAATATTTATGCAACATAAAATGTTATTGACAAATTTAAAAGTTATTTATTGGTTATTTTTATATTTGTCACTTTAATTCTTCTTAATTAAATATAGTAGGTAAGCCTATTTTCAAATTTGAATTTTATATCCTAAATTCACATACAATTTACTTGGACGATAGCAAAAAATACACTTAAGTTTTTATTTCAATGCTCATTTAGGATTACGTGCCGATTCGAAAATTAAAAGGTAATTGATTCTGTAATTGCGTTTAATTAATTACATCGATTACTTTTTATAACATTGGCGTAGCAAACGAGCATGCAACTACCTGATGGTAGCTAATACCGTCCATGGACGTCTGTAACCCCCGATTCCTACCTGAGGTCGGCCACAGATGCGCCGCTACCCCTGAGGACTAACCTGGAACGCCTCGGAAAAGTATGTCTCTTACCACACCCTTCAAACCAGAACGCAGCAGCGCATAATACTGCTGTTATGACAGACATAGGTGTGGCGGTGGTGCCGGAGTCGAACCACAGAGGATTTTACGAGTACCATTATTTGCTGATATAGAATGACGTGCCCATATTAAAAGATAATTGATTTTGTAATATCTTTTAATTAATGACATCAATTATATACGTTGAGTCATACTCAATTTAATCTGTATTTAGGCAGATAAAGTGACTTAGGCTATATTACTTTCCTTTTTAGTTATTTTTAGCAATCATTTTTTTTTATTTTTCTACTTACTTAGTATCTTTTTTATGTAACCTGATTGGTTTAATTTTAAATTTATAATTACTAATACAATTTTTATGAAAATGAAAAAGGTTGAGAAGCAAACGAGAAAAGTACAAAAATCTTTTGTCTATGCCTAATAATAAATAATATTTATAAAAACGTCGATTCCATACCCTTCCTTAGTCCTACCATCCTTTCCCTCAGAAATCCTACGCGACAAAAGTTTTAATTATATTCCTGTCTCGCTCGCACTCGCCTGGAGTCCGATAGCGCGCTCTCTGTCCCACATTATAGCTCTATCTCTCTCCCGCTTATGATATTTTGTATAACCCCCGATAGGTTTGACTTTAGTGAGGGATTCTTTACACATGACGACTAAATGTGAAAATAGTTTAAATATTTATAATGTTTACATTTGATGTATTACTTTGGGATTTAATCTCTTAATTACTATGTAAATTAATATTTTGAATTATTAAATATTAAAATGTATGGGCATATAAATTATTTGTCTCTTTACATAATTTGTATAATTCTATTGGCATTTATATTTTTTGTATCTTTATATAATTTACCTATGTATGTTTATTATTTATAAATGAAATTAATTATTAAAAAAATGTTATTTAAACTTTAATATTGTAATCAAAAAGCTAAGAGTGCGTTACCAATTTCTTTTTGTTATTACGATCAATTGATCTTAATTTAACATATACTTTTATGCTTATTTTAGATAAAATAAATTCTATCTACAAAGAGCCAATCAGATGGATGTTGGTGATGAAGGCGGATTATGACCTAAACTCCATAAGACCCGTGCCCAGCAGTGGGATAATATCTAGTTAATGAAGTTAATTATAGTAAATGTTACGTATTAAATGGTATGAATGAATTGTAATCTCACATATTATAAAATATTACATTTATATTTCTTATTTATAAAATAAAATTATGCGTAACCATTTTATCTTTTACTTATTTAATAAATACATCGTCTTATTTCTGTAACCAAAAAATACAAAACTACAACTGAAACTAACCAAACAAAGAAAGTACTGCAGAGAAATCGTTATCGTGTCGTCGTCGTATCGCAGTCGTGACCTCTGAACCCTGTTTTCATATGGAAAGAGGTCGGAACGAACTGATGGAACTACTTAGTTGATACCAATTTGCTCCACTTCTGTTTAAAATGGCCCTGTTTATGCCCACTGTTGGGCAATGATAAAATAAATAAATATTAAACATATTATTTATTACGTTTATTAATGAATAAGTATTGATTTTTTTTGTTTCAAGTATTACCAACCTAAAAATATTCTTCTTCTCCATAACGAAACACCTTGTGAAGTATTAGTTGTATTGTCATTCAAAAAGTGCTCTGTAAAGAACCTATTTTTAATAAAAAAATGATTTGATTTGAATAAAAGTTTAAAAGCATGTCTCTTTTTTTTTTTTGTTGACGAGGGGGTAAACCTTCAAAAGGTATCCTAAAACTAAAACCCCCCCGGTGGCCGTCCTCGGCGCTGCGTAGAGGACTCCGGGATCTCCAACGGAACGCAACCGGAGTCCACTTGGCGCGTTGCCCCGTCGGGCTCCGCCCAGGTGAGCTTGAAACTCACCACACCATTTGGTGTTCGGAAGCCCCCTTTTAGTCGCCTCTTACGACAGGCAGGGGATACCGTGGCCCTATTCTGCTCCCGGAACTACAGGGACAAGGGGATACCTACACATTAATGCCACGTGATCTAATTGAAAAATAACAAATGAATAATTTAAATCACAGACATTCTATGTTTATCTTATTATTATCTTATCTATTATCTTTTTATTTATTGTTTGTCAATAGAGTGCCGTTCATTTCTTTTGTTTAGTTTTTAACTAACGAGTTCTCAATAAAATATGGACAATTAATGATTATTGTCAAATATTGACAAGTTAAAATATTGTATAGTCCGCGTAAAACTGCTAGTCCGCTCTGAATATAGAAATGAATCGCGTCGCTATAGCAAATTGTATGACTACACCTGCTCGCAACAACTTCAGAGCGGACTAGTAGTTTGGCGCAGACTACTCGCTTACATACAAATATTATTATAAATAATTTAAATGACTATTTTTCTTTTATATCTGCATTATATTAATTTTCTGTATATAAGTATTACGTATATAACAATTAGCTAATTTCTGAAATCTAATTGGTACCTCAACTATATAAAGTACTTACGTCTAATATACTTCGGAGAACTCGCCAAAATGGAATGCATTCTTTTTGTATTGACTGTAGAGGCACGTACAGACTGTTAATAACATTTTTTATATATTTTGTATAATATAAGAGTAGCAGACGATTATGCAGTCCATCTGATGGTAAGTGGCTATTGCCGTATGGACATCTGTAGTCAACCCCAAATGAGATTAGATTCCTACCTGAGGTCGGCAACTGATGCACCACTACCCCTGAGGACTAAGCTGGAATGCCTCGAAAGCGTATGTCTCCCTTACCACACCATTCAAACCAGAACACAGCAGCGCCTAACACTGCTGTTATTAGGTAGAAATAAGGGTGTTGCTCCGGAATCAAAATCAAAATCAAATTATTTTGATCACCATTATAACGAAAATTAGATATTAATTAATTAAAATAGATTTAATTTAAAACATAAGTAAAGCAAGGCGTCGCACTTAGTCGCCCTGATTATAATAAGGATAACAAAAATACATATATAATTCAAACGAAGTCCTCACTCTTAGTGCAAAATCGGAAAATTGTATGCGTGGATGCCTTCTACTTGATACTTTAATAAAATTAATATTTATACCATCAGACTCTTTAGGGGATTAATTTTCAAAAATCCTTTCTACTTTATGGCTCCATCTACGGTATAAATTAAAAGTAATAAAAAAATAATTAAAAAATATTTGCTTTTTTGTGAGGTATTCTGACAATTTTGTAATGAGCTTAAAAACTGAAAATAGAACTTCCGAAATTTTGTTTTAAGTATAAATACTTTTTCCATCAAATTTATGAATGTATTGTAATAACATAAAATGAGTTCCCAATTTTAATACTAAATATTTTTATTTTAAATAATTTTAATATCAAAGTGTTAATAACGCAAGACATTATTGGCCTTGAATATACTTAAGTAATCCTAAATCATAAGTTTTTATTCAAAAAATATTTCCCGCGTTCAAAGTTAACAGATTAAATTAAATTAAGTATCAAAACGTAATTTCCGTATTAAACAACAGGTCAATATTGTGTCTATGCCAACGCTGCATGTTCGTAAACACTCTATACACATATACCACAAGTTTCCAACTCGTAAAACGATGCCCTGTGTCCCACCGTGTCAAGACTTTAGCGAACAAAACGCAACACTGTGTCTACAGCTGGTATACGAGGTGTTCAGAATTTGTCGATTATTAACCGCTGTTCAAGTTTATTCTACGCGTTATTGCCAACATATAAAGTTGAAATTGGACTTCTTTTTTCACACAGGGTTGTATTGTTAAGTTGGTAGCACTGAACTCGGTTGAATTCTTCAAATGTGTGTGTGATCGTATACGTTAAATATTCGTGTTCTACTATGAAACCATCTTCCCACTCCGTTGTTGAGTGTGGATGCGGCCTTATGTTACTTTGTAGTAAGTTCTTTGCTCTGAAAAAAATACAGATTATAAATATCTATGTAGATAACTAACATTATACACGCAAAGTGAGTAATGTGCGTAATAAAATTAAATAAATAGTCAGAATATGTAATTAGCTGGAGACTCGTGTAGAGAAATAACTTTGTACATAGGTACTTGAATTGTCTTATAATTAGATGGTACCGGGTTTGATCCCCGACCAAGCAGATATGTAAAATATGAATTTAGAATGCCATTTTTGATCTGGGCATTGTCGTTGTGACCATAGCTATGTCACAGATGTCGTAGTGTGAGGTTAATGTGAGGGAATAGACCATTTTTATTTTAATTTAAGTACCATATTATTTTCAATCAAGTCAGTCAATTCATTCAGCCAAAATTTCTAAAATTTAATTTAAAGTATTCATTATTATTATTTAGCTGTATATGTATTATTGATGATAATAATCTCAAAAGATTAGTAAAGATTACTCACTCCTAACAAGAAAATGTAGTTTTGACAATTGAAATTGTCACTGTCATCTATTTTCGTATTTGAAAAAAATAAAAAAAATGTAGTTTTTAGATCATTTACAAATGAAGCGATATTTCTCCGGACTTTTTCTTCGATTTCGTGTATTTGCACCACTTAACTGCACATGTCGGCATTGTTCCGCATAATTTACACCATGACAGCAATTAAACGCCTGACAGAATTATCAGCCGTTTAAGCTATTTAATGGCTTCCTTCAATTACAAGGCGGTGAGATATCTATACTTATCTATGAAGACGTAATAATCCAGTAATTGCGCCAAAAGTTTGGTAAATATTATTTATCTATGACACAATAATCAAATAAAGAATTTTCTTAATAATAATAATGCTAGTAGTTTTATTTATCTGTGTGTAATATGTTTCAATAGAGATTGGAATAAAAATATAACAAAGGCAATATTTCCCTCTCGCTCGTTCTGTGAGCTGTGTGTGTGAGCGAGATACATTTATACAGATGCCGCCATTTTGTTTTTACGAATACGCGCGCTTCTGTTTTTTTTTAATTCTATGGCCATGGGTTTTAAGGAAATGGTCACAAAAAATATAATTATTATTACATGAGCGGTTTTTTTCATTTATGATTATAAACGAGAATAGATGTCTATTTTTAAATATTGGATGTGTACAAATTAAATTAAGTGACTTCATAAATATAATTATGTATTTTTTAATTCAGTTGAAGGTTTAATTAATTTATCCTATGAAATTACTAAACTGAGTTAAAGGAAATTTTGATTGATTTCAGTTTTAAGTTTAAATATTGACTTTTGAAACCGATGGGTGGCGATTTTTCAGATATTACAGTAATTTATAGGTAGGTAATTATATGTCTTTTCGACGATAGGTATTTTTATATATTTTTTTTATAATATAGAAGTGACAGAAGAGTATGCAGTCCGATCGACGGTAAGTGGCTACTGCCGCCCATGGACATCTGTAATAACTTGGATAAGATTAGATTCCTACCTGAGCTCGGCCACAGATGCGCTGCTACGCCTGAGGAATGAGCACTAAGCTGGAAAATCTCGGAAAAATATGTCTCCCTTACCACGCCCTTCAAAACGGAACACAGCAGCGCCTGACACTGCTGTTATTAGGTAGAAATAGGTGTGGCGGTGCCGCCGGAGTCGAACTACAGGGGGTTCTACCACCTTATAATATACAGTCATATTTAATACAACAATATTAATAACAAATTTTCACACACGTACATTTAATTAAATAAATGTTTATTTAATATTTAAAACGTTTTTCAATGTGACCCAAGTACCTTTTTTATAATATAACATGCATATTAATATTTTCAAAGAAACAGACGCCATGACATGTTTTTAGTTGCGACGATCTACGCGTATAAGGACGTTCGTGGAAATTGTTTAAGTATGATTTTAGAATTTAATTAAAGTAATAATTATACTTAAAAGATAATAATTATTATTTATGAATATCAGAATTATATCTATTGGGAAACGAAGGATTAATTTAATAAAAGGAATAGTTTTTATTCTTAATACTTTACTATTTTATAAATTATTTGTCCACCTGTTAATAATAGTTACCTATTCCAAATATTTCATTTCAATATTTTTACAAGAGAAAAATTTTAACACTTATAAGTTATTTCTAATATGTTTACAACCGATAATAAGTAATATACAATTTCCAAATTTCGAAAAAAAAATCCAAAAATAATAAAACAAAAACATATGATAATTCCATTAGTTTTGAAATATACGCCATCTGCGATCAAGAAATTAAATTAAAAATATATTTATATGCATGTATGGTATATATTTTAATGGTAAATATATGTATATGTGTACATTTGTTATTATCATTTAGTTTATATTTTGTGATTTGTTTATTATTATTATTATATATTTTTTGTGCACACTAATTTTGCCTTTCGTATGCACACTCCTGTCCCAGGGTTGCTGGAAGAAATTCCATATTAGAATAAGCAATCCTTTGTACTTCATCTCTATGTCTTCTGTTTTTATATGTATCCTCTTTTTTGTGTACAAAAACTTATTAAATAAATAAAAAAATCTAAAACAATAAATGTATTAACACAAAGAAAAACTCACGAACATATAACAGTAGGATATACATACATATATACACGGACAGAAATAACCTGAGTCGGTAAACAGGGTATGTAGAGTAACATTGCGTAGAGTCGGCGTGTATTGTGATTAAACTCTATTTTTGGACGGCGACCTATTTTTGTAAAATGTTACTTTTGAGTCGTTCTTAGGAAATATAATATCGAGGTTGTTAGATTCATTGATTTTGAGTATTTAAAAATAATAATTAATCGGTCTCTCTGTAATTTAAAAAAAATAATAGATATTTTAAGGAATTCTAAAAAATGTGTTTATTTGCAGGAAGTAATAAATAAGTATATTATTTTATTAGAAATTTCTAAAGGTAACTTATTATTAATTCGTATATTAATAATATTTACAATTTCTAACTATAAAATATACACCAGAAATATAATTTAAATAACAAAAAAATAAAGCTTAGGTAATATAAAAATTTAAATATTTTTTTATATTACTTTATAATTTAATTTGCAGGATAAAGAAATAAAAACTGGTTTCAATTTATTACTTTGTTAGTCCTTTGTTTTATCCGGACTAGTCTTAGTTATCTTAAAACTATCATAATCCGTAACTTTCACTTTTCACTTTTATAATCCAACCAAAAAGATAGTCAAATCGGATAAAAAAGATTATAAATCTATCTACTAGCCCGACAACTTGACAATCATCTACACTAATATTATAAAGAGGAAAACTTTGTTTGTTTGTTTGGTTGTTATGAATAGACTCAAAAACTACTGGACCGATTTTAAAAATTCTTTCACCATTCGAAAGCTACATTATCTACGAGTAACATAGGCTATATTTTATATGAAATATATTTGATAAATAGATTTTGAGGCGGTACAAAGTTTGTCAGGTCAGCTAGTTGTTTATAAAAATACCTAAATATTTCGTTATATCTCAATGATATCTGTTATAATGAGAGCATATTCTTAATAAGATAAAGTTTCGAGTGATAAATACTAAATTACATAAATTTGTTTGTCTTACCATTATTTCTGTAATGTGTAATATTTAAACGACACTTCAAATTAGTTATTGTAATCAATAAGTAAGAAAGAAATTATAAGGTAATCGATCAAAATGATTCTTAAAAGATAAGAATAAGCTCTATAACTTTAATAAATAACATTTTGAATCAGTAATTATGTCGAAAAAATTACTAATATACTTAATTAGTTACCAATTAACGCAAAAGATAGTAAAAATAATAAGTTTGTACAATTTGTAATAAAAATAATATCCATTCTCCCATTTCTATCACTCGTAACTCTACAACTAGGACAGATAGCTACTACGGTTTTAACACAGAACGTCGCAAGTGAAATTTTATTTTCAATATAATATTGCACGTAATTTCACGGCATGTTATTTATAACATTATTATTTTATTACAATAATAAACAAGTTCTTAAGTAAGATACAAAAAGGGAATTAAATTGTTCCTTATTTATTTATACAAATGTTTTTATGATTAAGCTAATTGTTATTTTAACTGGCTTTAAAATTTTTGGTTTTGTTGAAAAACTCTCTGTGGTTCGACCCCAGCGGCACCACCGCCACACCTATTTCTATTATAACAGCAGTGTTAAGCTCTGCTTTGTTCTGTTTTGAAGGGTGTGGTAAGAGAGTGACATGAGCATAGAGCGTAGAGCGCAGAGTACCTTTTTATTTTTTTGACAATTTGGAGTTTTTGATCGAGTGCCATATTAGATTTCAATATTGGGTTATGACGCCGAATCATATTTGCTCCACTTACATTTATTGACATATTTTCAAGCGTTTAATATCGTACTACGTGGCTTATTCTAGATTATTTGTACTTAATGCAATCAGTACAAATAATGTGAATTAAAGTGAGATTTGAAGGAGGTAGGACCCTCTTGTTCGAGTGCGGCGGCACCACCGCCACACCTATTTCTGTATAATAACAGCAGTGTTAGGCGCTGCTGTGATCTTGTTTGAAGGGTGTGGTAAGGGAGACATACTTTTCCGAGGCGTTCCAACTTAGTCCCCAGGATAGCAGCGTATCTGTGACCGACTTCAGGTAGGAATATCTAATCATATAAATAAAAAAATGTTAAGGGTGAACAACCCTTATCACTTAGGGGTATGAAAAATAGATAGTAGCCGATTCTCAGACCTACTGAATATGCATATAAAATTTGGTGAAAATCGGTAAAGCCGTTTCGGAGGAGTACGGTAACTAACATTGTAACACGAGCATTTTATATATAAGATATTTTGTTCGAAAGGAGTTATATTTTTTGTCAGAGGTATAAAGTGTGAATGAGAAAGTAATGCCTCGATTTCCATAGGAGTAAAAGAGACGGCATGATTATCTTTATTTCGTTTTACATCGCGTGGTTGACATTTTTGGGCACAAAAAATATTTGCAATGTTGCTATGATCGATATAGCCACAATCTTTTGATTTTGTATGTTAATTAAATATTTATTGTTTTTAAAACATAATATACTTTTTTGATACTCGCAAAATAAATTAATTTAATAAAATAAATTGAAAATACATATTTTTTACTAATCCGGTCCTAACTAATATTATAAATGTGAATGTGATTTTTTTTGTTTGTTATATAGATAGGCATAGATAACTCACAGCCTTGTAATTGAAGGAAGGCATTAAATGGCTGACTATGTGTCAGTCTATGTGTTATGTCTCAGACTGTCATGGTGTAATTTACGCGGAATAATGCCGACATGTGCAGTTAAGTGGAGCAAAAACACGAAATCGAAGAAAAAGTGCGGAGAAATGTCATTTCATTCGTAAATGATCTAATAATTACATTTTTTTAATATTTTTCGAACATGTAAATAGATGACAGTGACAATATCAATAGGGAATATGCACATTTTTATTTTATTATTTTAAACCACTTATCACATCGTTTTAACATAGTAAAAAATATAAACAATTTTATTAATGTTTTAAATATTTTTTTAAAAATTATTTAAAGTATCAATAAAATTTGACACATTTGAACGCCGCCATTTTACGCGCTCTTTGAATGACGTCACGTAGCGTGATTTGTATTAATATTGATGATAACTGTATGCACATAAAGGTATTATTAAATGTTTTCAGGTTTCATCGCTATTTACATCATGGGAAAGGCTAAATAACCACTTTATAAATATTTCCTAGAGTTATTGTGCAAAACCAGTACTATAAATACATTATATAGGGTTTTTTCTTTTGCAAAAGATGCGAAAATACGAAAAATGTGGTGCAAGATTATAAGAAACAGATATAGTATCTCCAAAATCGCATTAACATTTGTATTTACTGTAACAAACAATAATTTTAGGTAAATGATTTTAAAATATTGCATTGATCATCTACTTCGTTATGTACTTATCGACTTCTACAACAAACACTATCATTTGAAACACACAAAATGCATTATTATCTATTATAATATTATAAAGATAGGTGAAGATAGGTGATAGGTTGAAGGTGGTAGAACCCTTTGTGGTTCGACTCCGGAGGCACCACCGCCACACCTATTTCTACCTAATAACAGCAGTGTTAGGTGATGCTGTGTTCCGGATTGAAGGGTGTGGTAGGAGACAGACTTTTCCGAGGCGTTCCAGCTTAGTCCTCAGGGGTAGCGGCGCATCTGTGGCCGACCTTAGGTGGGAATATCTAATCCTATCTGGGGTTGATTACAGATGTCCATGGGCGGACTGTATGCTCGTGTGCTATATTATAAAAAAAAGAAAAAAAATAGAATATTAACATAATAAGTTATGATCAGTTAAATATTTCCGAATTGACCTATGCATAAAATACAGTTTATTCATTTTGCATATTTTAGGTAAATAGTCCGATTGTGATTTGACAAAACTACTTTCAATCATTGTTCTTGATTATTCCTAATAATACTATCTAGAAAAATCGCAATAGGTAATAAATAACAGTGTAGGAATATAGACAAAACAATTTTTCTCTCAAACAGTTTGAATATCGACGCCGATAAACATCGTAACACGCTATGTGACGTCATTTTTCGATTCGACCAATGGGAATGCGTTTTGCAAATTTGAATTTCGCGCGCATAATTTACGATTTTTGATTAAAGTTTTAAACAATTTAACACGAAAAAAAGAAAAAATAATGGTTAAGATGTAATTTCAGGACCGTAATGTACCGAGGAAAAAAATAACAAGTAAATCTAAATCACACGCATATTCCCTATTGTCAAAACTGGTTACATTTTCTTGTTGGGAGTGAGTAATCTTTACTAATCTATGGTGCTGTGGTACTACCTACTAATATATGGCGGGGAATAATAAAAGTTGTAAATTGGATCAAGAAATAGTTTTATTTTAATACTTGTAAAATGAATGAATTAAAAAAAAACAATTTAAATAATACGTATTTTTAAGTAATCCTGTCCTAACTAATATTATAAATGTGAATGTGAGTTTGTTTGTTACATTTTCGCGCCTTAACTACATAACCGATTGTCATTTATTTATTTTTTATTTATTTATTGTTTAATGTTAAGAAGAACGGTTATGCACCAATTACACTTATTAACATAGATTAGTAAAGATACTTCGCCGCCTTGAAATTGAATGAAGCCGCAAATGGCTTATTATAGTAAGTTCTTTTTTTGAATTCTTGAAAAATAAAAACATTTTTAGAGAAAATTTACGAATAAATAACTAATACTGCGTAATTTACATGATAATTAAATAATTTATAATAATAATTTCAAATATTTTAGGGACACTTTAGCACGGAGACGTGGCAAAACCTTTTTACGCAACTATTATCAATTCTCAAAACTGGGTACATTTTCTTGTTAGGAGTGAGTAATCTTTACTAATCTATGCTTATTAACAATAAGTTGTGTCAAGTTGTCATGAAATGTACACACGTTGTGAGGGGTGCAGAAAAGCACATAGGGTTTTCACCACGCTTTTATTAGCTTGACCTGTATGTATGTATGTAACGGAATCTTTGAACTCGATTTTAACCTACTTTGAATGGTCCGATTAATTTAAAATTTTGAAAAATTATCAATAACTGATGACAATACACGATTTCAATAATTTTATCCCATTCTCCTCATTACGAATCAGGTTTATCGATTTTGTTTGAGCGTTTTAACGTGGTTTTTAGTTTTATAACTATAATTCTTTTTACTTAAATTATCTTTATTTCTACTTAAAACGACCCGCATGGCGGAGCGATCATCGTGTCGGTCTGACGCGCTGAGGTTCCCGGGTTCGATCCCCGGCCAGACAAACATCTAAAAAACGAATTTAGATTTCTGTTTCTGGGTCCGGGTGTTTGTGTATTTGTCTAAGTGTATCCATGACACCCACGACACAGGGAATCCTATATAGTGAAGCTGTGAGTGTAGAAAGCGTTACTTAAATAAAGTAGTTTTCGAAGGATAAATAAAAACCGCTGTCCGCGAGTGACGCCGCGGCTAAAAGCTAGTACTCAAATAAAGAAATTATTGATTTTACTTACCAGCGTTTATTTAAGCTGTCCTTCTAGTTCGTAAGTATGTGAGGGTCAAATTGCAACTGAATTTTGAACCAGTTAACCTAATTGTTTGAGCTAAACCTTTTTACTTTAGATTGAGTGACAATTAATTACAGATTAGTGACGTCATTCTAAATCCAAAATGGTGCACTTACTTATACTTGGAAGGTGGTAGAACCCTTTGTGGTTCGACTCCGGCGGCACACCTATTTCTGCCTAATAACAGCAGTGTTAGGCGCTGCTGTGTTCCGGTTTGAAGGGTGTGGTAAGGGAGACAGACTTTTCCGAGGCGTTCTTAGTCCTCAGGGGTAGCGGCGCATCTGTGGCCGACCTCAGGTAGGAATACCTAATCCTATGGGATTGATTACAGATATCCACGGGCGGCAGTAGCCACTTACCATCAGGTGGACTGCATGCTCGTCTATTACTCCTATATTATAAAAAAATATATATTTTTTATGCCTTCCGGGGTACGGGTATGCAATGAAAGGCTAAGAATTTGAAGAAAGCTACAGTTTAAAAAGCTATTTAATATACCTACATAATTATTTATTCTGTGTTTGTAGCTAAGTAGGTATAGCCATGTAAAACTGCCAGTCCGCTCTGAATATAGAAATAAATCGCTTCCCATAGTAAATTGTATGACTATACCTGTACCCTTACCATGAGTTTTTACGTTTCGACAAATATGACTGTTTTGGTATTTGTTTACGTATTTGCCCATACTATTTCCAATCAGCGCCCCTAGCGGATTATATCAGAACTTGGAAATTGTATGGGCCAATACGTAAACAAATACCGAAACAGATATATTTGTCGAAACGTAAAAACTCATGGTAAGGGTACCTATAGCTCGTAAAAACTTCAGGACGGACTAACAGTTTGGCGCGGACTATACACAAATGAACGTGTTTAATTTGATAAGAGATTAGGATGATATTCTGGCGTCATTATCACGTTTTATATGCGGAACCCTAAATAATAATCTAACAACAAATTGGCCGAGTGTCTTCAAATCGAGTATGTACGGAAATACAGAGTAAATAACCTACAGAGGACACGTTGATAAATAAAAATAGATTTTAAAATTGGCTCCACAAGGTTAAGTTTAACATTGTAAAAATCATTTTTTTAAAAGATGTGTGTTATAGCATTTCTTTCGCCGCTTCTTTTCCATAGCGAAACACCTTGTGAAGTGGAGGTAGTTTTACTGACATTCAAAAAGTGCTCTGCAAAGAACCTATTTTGAATAAAAAAATTGATTTGATTTGATTTGAATTGGCTAGTAAAAATTCCTAATGTATTTTATACTTAAACCTTCCTTGTAAGATATGTTTTCAAATAACCAATACTGCACTCAAATTGGATCAGCTGTTTTTGAGAAATTCGCGGACATACAAGTTTTTCATACATACATACATACATACATACATACATACATACATACATACATACATACATACATACATACATACATACATACATACATACATACATACATACATACATACATACATACATACATACATACATACATACATACATACATACATACATACATACATACATACATACATACATACATACATACCTACATAGCGGATACAAAACCTCTTTTTTAATTTAAAAATAAAATATGATAATGTACTATTTTAATATTACATAGCTCAAAAGTTAATTTATAATCATATATTTTTATTATTCAGAAATATCGAATGAGCATGTAGCCGATGGTAAGTGGCTATGGACCTTGTAATTTGTAACCAATCCCAGATAAGAGTCCTAGATGCAATTTGGATAGATTTTTGGTTATAAAGGTTAAAAAAAGAAATGCAATCCAAATCTTATAGGCCAGTGGCTTTTTACTACATTGGACTGTTTCTTTGCCACTATAAAATAAAAAAGTATTTATCACTAAATTGTCTATGTCGTGGTTTGTCTATGCACAAGCCTTGAGAGTGGAGGGGGCATGTCGGTACGGGCGTGCGCAGAATGACGAACAATAATCTATGCCATAATAAAACTGATTGTCTGTGCATTACAGATATTTAATTTATAGACGACAAAGTTTTCTTTGCGAGATTTGTTGATTTATTATCAACCCATTACTGTCCCATTGGGCACGGGTCTCCTCTCAGAATGAGCAGTGGCCTTGGTTTGAGAACTTTTTTTCTCAGGTATGCAGGTTTCACGATATTCTCCTTCACCGTTTAGGCAAGTGATAATTAATTTCTAATAAAATATGATTTGTTACGAAATAGTACGAAATAGATTGACAAAACGTGAGACGATTAGAGAAAACAGTATATTCGTTACAATATTCTACTTGTAAAGTACAGCACAGATAAGTTTGTCGGATTATAATTAAGATAGAGCATAGAGTGTTAGAATTACAGAATTATGTCTGCCTAATAACAACAGTATTCAGCGCTGCTGTGTTCTGGCTTGAAGGGTGTGGTAACGGAGACGTACTTATCCGAGGTATTCCAGCTCAGGCAGTCCAAGCGGTGCCCTTGGGGCTGAACTCTGGAGTCTTATCTCATCTGGGGTTGATTATAGATGTCCATGGGCGGCAGTAGCTACTTACCATCAGGTGGATTGCCCGCTCGTCTGCTACTTCTATATTATAAAAATACTTAATTAAATAAAATGACGCACATAAAAAATCAATACTAGACATTGTCAAATATTTATCTCTGTGAACAAAATATTAGGTAGATTGTTTATTATAACGGGCGTTAAACCATACAGACGAAGTCGAGATAAAAGCTAGTATTTACTCAGTTTTCCTCGTCTTATTATTGATCAAGTTTTAATTGATCACCTACATAATTATCATTGACATCATACAGGTCTATTATTGTTTTAGAAATCATGGATATCGGGTTTAGTCATAGATTAGTAATTACTTACTCGCTCCTAACAAGAAAATGTAACCGTTTCGTGTCGGAAAAATATGAAAATAAAGTAGTTTTTAGTTCATTTACGAATGAAACGATATTTCTTTGCACTTTTTCTTCGATTTCGTGTCTTAACTGCGCATGTCGGCATTGTTTCGCGTAAATTACATGACAGTTATTAAACGGCTGACAGAACTGTCAGCCGTTTAAGCCATTTAATGGCTTCCTTCAATTACAAGGCGGTGAGATATCAGTCATGGTATAATTTACGCAGAACAATGCCGACATGCGCAGCTAAGTGGTACAAAAACACGAAATCGAAGATAAAGTGCGGAATAATATCGTTTCATTCGTAAATTATCTAAAAACTATTTTTTTTTTAATATTTTTCAAACACGACAATAGATGACAGTGACAATTTCAATTGTCAAAACTGGTTACATTTTCTTGTTAGCAGCGAGTAATCTTTACTAATCTATGCACTTAACATTAACCGCTCGATTTCGATCGGTTAAAGTTATTGTTATCAACTTCCGTATTTGTCAACTTTGACTAAAAATTGTGGTGACAAATAATATTAATGACAAATACGTTGGTGTAATACAGAATTGTTACATTCCATCGCTATCGTCAAAGGTATGTTATAGGTATAGACCGCGTAAAACTGCTAGTCCGCTTTGAATATAGAAATGAATCGCGTCGCCATAGCAAATTGTATGAGTACACCTGCTCGGAACAACTTCAGAGAGGACTAGCAGTTTGGCGCGGACTATAACTTTAACGCTAACTTTAAACAGGCTTAATTTTTTTTCTCTATACGATATTTCTCTGGTTGGCAGGCAAGTTCATTAAATATGTCATAATGATTAAAACATTTTGGTTTGATTATGGTCATTAGGTATAAACTCAGTTTAAAAAATATATCTCATATATCTTTATATATCTTTCATATATCTTTATATATTATTTTTCATATATCTTTATATATATATTTCTTATGTGCGTGTGTATGTCACTGAACTCCTCCTAAACGACTGGACTGATTTTGATGAAATTTGTTGTGAGTGTTCAAGGGGACTTGAGAATGGTTTAGATTCACAATTTACTCCGTGGGAAAAGGTTTTTTTAATTGATTTTTAATTTGTAAGTAGTTATAGAATCTATTTTTCATACCCCGAAGTGATAATGGTTGTTCTCCCTTCACATTTTCTTATTTTATGGCAACACAACGTTTGCCGGGTCAGCTAGTATTCTATGTAAGTAGGTCCTATACCTGTATATTTTTCACCTTAAACATATTTTTTTTAATCATTTTATCACACTGAATTTCATTATTCATATTTTTTAATTGTTCAGTAAAATGTATTTAGTCCACTATTGTAGGATATTTTAGGTTTTCTAAAAGTTTTTATTTTATAGTACAAACACGAATTGATATCCATGAATTATTAATTAAATTAACAAACATAAATATGTAAAATCGAACAATTTTCGAACAGCAAATAAAATATGTAGTCAATGCATTTATGAAATTCGTTTCTTAAAATAACATTCAAAAAAGGAACAATAACACATAATAACCGCGAAATTGTTCAAAACATATGAATAAAACAAAATAATTCTGAATTTAAATTCTAAATTTAAATGGATGATAAAACTAAAGTCGCAGTGTGCACGTGGCCTTACTGCTGCTAATAATAATACGAACATACCTCGCGCGACTCTCCGCAGCGTTCAGCTTGCTATAGTCGATAGTTTTTGTCGATATATTAATTAACCTTTATAAGGTTTTATTTCTATTTTATTTTTGTGTATGTTTCTTTTATTCTTTTTTAGCTACAACTTAACTTATGTTTTTGTCACAATAACTAAATTTAGAAGTGTATACTTTCATGTCATACTGAAGTTGCAAGCAAGTTTTATTTCTTAAATTGTAGAAAGTATTTGCAACATATTTATAGGTTATCTATATTATATATATATTTTTTTATTAAATAAAATTGAAATTGTCCGTTTTCTATGCTAGAAGACGCAAACATTAAATAATATATAGACCCTGCTACCTATAGACGTCCCTTACTGATTTAAAATAAAACATAAATGTGCCTAAAATCAATCACCATTACGTTATCTACAAACTTGATATGCTTTATAACATGCATATCAAGTTTGTAGTTAAATGTCATGTATTTTCAATTGATGAAATTTCTTTTAAAACATAAAATCATAATTAATAACTATATTATTAATATTTAAAAGCATAAAATGGTCAAATAGTGTTTGTACCAGTCGAACCACAATAAACTGTTATTATTTTTATCAACAAACTAAATAAAAACTATCGAAAATATCGACAAAAATATAATAATATGGCATCCCTCGTGACCGTATCCATTTAGTTTGACAAGCATTCGGTTTCACATATCCGCTGTTTGTGTGTGTGCGCATGTGTGCGTGAGGTCAGGGTTGGGAGTTATCTGTAATTGTAGTTAATTTTACAGTTTTACCTAATAAGGTTTTACGGCATGAAGATTTTGGTTGCAATTATTGTTTTATTTTTGGGTAATTGTAACGTTATTTGATTTGTTTGTTAGAATTAGCGTAAGAGGTTGCTGTTTACTATGATTATTACATTTAATCATAGATTAGTAAAGATACTTCGCCGCCTTGAAATTGAATGAAGCCACAAACGGCTTATTAGTAAGCTCTTTTTTTGAATTCTTGACAAATAAAAACATTTATAGAGAAAATTTACGCATAAATAACTAATACTGCGTAATTTACATAATAAATAAATAATTATTTCAAATATTTTAGGGACGGAGACGTGGCAAAACATTTTTACTCAACTATTTCAATTCTCAAAACTGGGTACATTTTCTTGTTAGGAGTGGGTAATCTTGACTAATCTATGCATTTAATATAACTTTTGCTAGCCTAATTCAATAATCATAGTAGGAAAACCTTTCGTGTAGTATATAGTAATGCGAGCGATGCCAGTATTTGGTAACGCACTTACTTCACATTATCAAAAAAAAAATAGTGATATGTATATGTACAAATAATAATTATTAAAAATAATGTGATCAGACATATTACGTACAAATAATAAGCGTAAATATGTGTACTCGCTGACACAAGTGACAGATGCAAGAAATAGTAAATTATATATATAATTAATTATCTTATTCTTTAATGCAACCCCGATGTATCTACGCGTGGCACTATTAAAATATTAACCGACTATGAATATAATGTTATGAAATGTAAATGCCAATGCTATTGTAATGTAAATAAATATTTTAGTCGATAAAACTGAAGGCAGTATATACTAAAAGCTACACAACAAAAAATATTGTCACAGTTTGACAAACAAAAGAGAATAAAGTACATAAGCTTTATATAAGGTTAGTTTATATATATAGGTATATGTAAAATAATTATATATATAAATTTGACTGTCTATCATCTATATTAGTACAAGTATGTGACAACCCTGCGCTTATTCTATATCAAAGTGTGAGTGAGCAATGACCGTGTAGACGTCGCACACACGTAAACGATAACGTGATATTTTTTGTAAGTAGCGATTTTGCGTTTTCAAATCTAAGTTATTTATTTTTCTGATAAATATAACTGGTAAGTGTTGTAAAGGTTAAATTGTTTTTTGTTGGATAATTACGGAAAATGCGTTTTAAATACGTGTGGTTGGGGCAATCTTAATACATTAATTGTATATCGTTACTTGGATTGTAAAATTTATTCGTTGAATATCAATTGCGCAGTATATTCATTATTCTAGTTTTAGTAACAGTAGGCATGTGTTTCAATTACTTATAGACATAATTTAACGATTATATAAACAATTTATATTTATAGAGTCAAATAAATAATTATATTTTAATTCAAAATTAATATTACTGTGGAGATTATGATCAAAGGTCATTGCACCTGTCATTTTCATGTGACGGAAAAGTGCATTTGTCAAAATTTCAATTCAAATTATTAAATATGTTCTTTTTACGTACACTCGATATTTTCGAATTAAAATAATATATTATTCATTTTTTCACTGACATGAAAGTTACATCAAGCTTGGTTTAGCAATTTTCAAGGTTAGACATAACAAATAGACAAATTATATGACAGTTTTCTATTATTATTCTTACCTTCAGATGAATTACTATAAACCTTTTTGTGTTTTAATTAATGTGATTATTTCAAGAATATAAATTACAGTAATTATATCTTTATTAAATCTATAATTCATATCTTGCAATGGGCATCACTAAACTAATCTGTCAAACTGACACAAATATGGCGGAATATACGTCCTTAGTAATTATACTTGAGTATAGTAGGTAATATTGTTTATTTTACCTTACCTATGGAAAAATCTTTTAGATTTTAAAGAATTTTGTACTTACGACCCTTATTTCAAAATGTTTTTTTTTTTTATAAAAATCGGTAATCTAAGTTTTTTATAAAAGTCGATAACCTAGCTTGATCTCCCTACAGTATAGTGTCTCATACATAAGAGGGATCTATTAATCTGGACATGAATTGATGAATAACACCTTATGTTATATAGTTCACGTTAGACAATAGAAATAGTAATAGACCGTACAGTGGCTACAGTACCTGACGGTAAGTGGCTACTGCCGCCCATGGACATCTGTAATCAATCCCAGATAAGATCAATTTCCCACCTGAGGTAGGCCACTGATTCAACCTTTGAGGACTAAGTTGATATGCCTCGTAAACCACACCCTTCAAACCAGAACACAAACGCTTAACACTGCTGTTAAGCGCAGAATTAGGTGTGGCGGTGGTTGTGCTGACGTCGAACCACAAAGAGCACTACCACCTTCAAACCATCTTTCCCTCATCACACCTTCCAATCAGAACACAGCATCTCTACAATGCTATTAAAATGTAGAAATAAGTGCGACCATAGTATACCTATTCGAAGCAACATTGAACATTTCTACTGCATTGTTAAAACTGTGGTGTAACCGTAGAGCAACCAGTCGATAATAACAGAACTTCCAGAAAGATTCGTGAGCAAACATTTTTATTTCAACCGCTTCAAACAAACACCTATAGTGTAAACTGCGCTTCCGTTCACGTTATTTTGAAATTAAAATAGATTTTTGAATCTTACTTTAATAATAGTATAGTCCGCGCCACACAGCTAGTCCGCTCTGAAGTTGTTGCGAGCAGGTGTAGGCATACAATTTGCTATGGCGACGCGATTCATTTCTATATTCAAAGCGGACTAGCAGTTTTACGCGGATTGTGTTGTTTTAGAGCGAAACGACACGATTTCATATAGCAATATCATTGGTGTCATTGGTACATACAATTAGCAATGATTATAACGACAAAAACTCAATTGTTTCAAAATATAGCCTATGTGTTTCCCACAATTTAGAGGAATCCAACGACACCTCATATGTTGATCCGTCAAGCCGTTTGTGCTGCAGCGTGACAAAGAATGAGACATACATATATACGCTCTAAAAACATAGCTCTAGAAACTTTTGTAAGTAATAAATTTAATTGTACTTGTCTTAATTTTTTGCCTTTTGGTGCAATTCGTTGTAAAATCAGAGAAGTTATGGAAAAATTGTACAAAGGTACTAATGTATCGTCATGTAATATCAAATGCATAGATATATGTATACCTGATACATATAGAATTAAGTATGTTTTATCTTTATTAATTTATTTTATCCAGTATTATATATTTAACCTTGCTTAATTTGTAGTGTTGGCCTACAATAGCACTAGTGTTGTAAATAATAATCGATAGCATCATTATATACTATGGATACTATCGATATCATTCAGAGTAGCTAAAGAATTTTTCGACATTTTAAGGCCACAATTTGACAATCGAAAACAAAATAAACGAATTCCGTACGTCTGTTAACAGCATGCATGATGTATTTTTCGTATAATGTTCATAAATATTCTCCATTTTGTCCAAAAAAATATTCTAAACTATAGATCGTTATGCCAACGTACTCAGCTGTAGAAAAAGATGGCGCCCGCCGTGCAAAGGTTGTAAGTGATGAAATTAAATATACGTGTTTTTTTGTAGCATTGAATAGATTATACTTTTCGTGAATCGTAATTATAATTTTATTGTTTGTATTTTATTTTTAATATATTAATTATATTACATGTTTTATTACTTAAGTTACTACAATTTTTTATTATATTACCATTTTTATTTTTATTACCATTATCATTATTACTATTATTTAATGTTTGTTTTTTTTTATTCATTTAATTGTTATTTTTAAGATAATAATGCAATGTACCAATTTATAACATTTTATCATCATTTTTGTATTGTTATTTGATAATTTTTCTAAATGATTTGCATGTAATTTGTACCTATAACTGAGGTAACACTTACTAAGATTATTACTGTATAGCTGCATCCAATACAATGTTATAGTGTTTACTTTGTTGTTACAACTAATAAATAAATAAATACAAATTAAATGACAATTAAATACTTAAGGTCGAATATAATTATAAACTTGTTGTATTCGCAAAATTTTAATTATTAGAATGACCTTCTACCTATATTAAATATATAAATAATTATGACACTTAAAGTTTTTTGACAGTATATAACATTATTACAATATATAATTATTACAGTATATAATTTAATCCATTAAACTACCTACTGTAGTTGGATTTTATCTAAAAAAATAATTAAAAAATCCATTTGCTTAAATTAATATTTAACCCAAAGTGGGTTTCGTACATTTTTATTGTTTCTTACTAATATCTTGTGGAAATTACAAATCGAAAATGAAAATGAAATAGAAAAAGTAAAATTAAAAGTTCAAACACTTACAATAACAAATATAAACACATATAAGGATCGTTTCGATCACGATTTTATTTACAAATTGCTTTATTTTTATTTGCTACTTGCTTCTTCTGTACAACGTATGCAAGAAACATAACATAGAAACCACTATTTATCGGATATTTAGGGATGTAGTGTGTATCTTTTTTTATATAATATATAAGTAGCAGACGAGCATGCAGTCCACCTGATGGTAAGTGGCTACTGCCGCCCATGGACCTCTGTAATCAACCCCACATAGGATTAGATCCCTACCTGAGGTTGGCCACAGATGCGCCGCTACCCCTGAGGACTAAGCTGGAACGCCTCGGAAAAGTCTGTCTCCGTTACCACACCCTTCAAACCGGAACACAGCAGCGCCTAACACTGCTGTTATTAGGTAGAAATAGGTGCGGCGGTGGTGCCGCCGGAGTCGAAGCACAAAGAGTTCTACCACCTTCATCTTTATTTGTATCTTATATATTTGTACAAATATTTGAACATACAGCCAACACCACAAACCTCTTTACATCAGCAACATTCAAATAACATTTATATAGCTATAAAGTAAAGCCTAGTAAAGTATTTGAACAAAAAAAGACAAAAAGAAATAATATACTTACGTGCTTTTACTGCGAACTCCAAATAGAACCAGCCCTAATTCGTGTCTTCCTTGTGTGAGTGTATACATATTTATCTTATGTATGTAGTGGTTGTGCATGTGTGCGTGAACCCAGGGCTGGTGCTGCCATCTATTTGAGACAATAAATTATTTATTCATGTCTATTTTAAATTGGGTGCTGAATATTAAATTCGGTGTATATATTGTGGTTCGAACTGGGTGTTATGTGTTCACAACTTTTATGTGATAAATTTAATTTTAGATAGTTCAAAGTTCTATTCAAAAACTTCAATTTAAAGTGATCTACTAACTGAAAGTCGTATTCTTGTGGTCCTGCGAATAGTTTTTCGTAAATTCTAAAATGAGCGTTATCATTTTTCTTTATAAAAACAGTTTTTTTTTATTTTTTTTTTAAATTTTACAACTTATATTGACTTCTGAAGCAATGGCCTTAACAAAATAAGTACTTTGTCAATTATTGTTCTTTGTATACTATTTAGCTTTTACTACATATTAATGGTAATAAGTAAGGCGATAAATTTGCGATCATTGCAGCTTTGAATAATAATAGCACGAGAGCTTATTTTCAACTTACAATATTTCTAATTTGTATTAGTG
The DNA here is from genome assembly GCF_041222505.1 of Epargyreus clarus. Classification (NCBI taxonomy): domain Eukaryota; kingdom Metazoa; phylum Arthropoda; class Insecta; order Lepidoptera; family Hesperiidae; genus Epargyreus; species Epargyreus clarus. The sequence continues at coordinate 1,005,283 of NW_027332229.1, forward strand.
TATATATTGATTTATACTTATTGTTTCTTTATCACTTTACATTGGTTCGTTATGGAGAAAGAAACTCCATATGTGCGCAATTTAAAATCTTTTAAAAGTATGTACTCGTTTTATACAATGTTATGAGATGAATTGCTTAATAGTTTGTTTGTACGGGATGATGTGTTCGCCCAGCGAAAAATCCCACTTTTAATTAAAAATAAATAAATAAATAAATCACTTTACAAGTATATTCACAATTATTTCTAAGTCATTTTACATAAGGTGCTGCTGAGGGTAATATTTTTGCCTACCTACCACCTACCTACGGGCCTACCACCATCTTTTAAAAACCGTCATAGTTCAGGAAAGTTTTATTTCCTCCTTAAAACAGTAAAATATTCCGTCATACACAGTTGAACAAACTTAAACCCTTATTAATTTTTCGCTTATCCATTTCATAAAACCAACTGAAATTGTCATGCTTAAAAAGTTAAATTTCCTGCAAAAAAAGTAAAAGTATGATTAAAATAATCTTGTTTTAAGAGATGGTAGTAACCCCCCAGTAGCTAAATCGGCTTGACGGATTAACATATGAGGAGTCGTTTAATTCTTCTAAATTGTGGGAGTGACAGAAGCCACATTTTTAGTTCTTGAGTTTTTGTTCATAATAATTGTTAGATTTCATAATTTATTATTAGAATTAAATAAATAAATCCTGTTCATTTGCAGCCCTGCGCAGTTTAGTTTGCATTCCGGTCGCCACGCACGCCACGAGTACAATACCCGGCGCCCGGTCACAGTAGCATGGATACGACTTATGTAATATTTTAAATTATGGTGAATAATTACAATTTAATTTGTAATATTCCTATAAAAAAATAATCATTTATTTGCTCTCACAGTTAAGTATATCATAAAATGTATTATAGGGTCTTAGGTACAACAGTTGGGAGACAAAGCGAAACAGACAATATAGGATATTGTATAATAAGTAATATAATTCCTATAAAATAATTACAATAATCATTACTTTTCAGAGGCGATCCAGATTAGTCCTCAAGGGTAGCGGTGCATCAGTGGCTGACCTCCATAGATTAGTAAAGATTACTCACTCCTAACAAGAATATGTGACCAATTTTGACAATTGATATTGTCACTGTCATATGTTTTCGTTTTTGAAACATACTTAAAAATGTAGTTTTTAGATCATTTACGAATGAAACGATATTTCTCCGCACTTTTTCTTCGATTTCGTGTTTTTGCACAACTTAACAGCACATGTCGGCATTGTTCCACGTAAATTATACCATGACAGCAATTAAATGGCTGACACGTTTGTCAGCCGTTTAAGCCATTTAATGGCCTTCAATTACAAGGCGGTGAGATATCTATACTTATCTATGCCGACCTCGCGTAGATTATTCAACTTATCTCGCGTTGCTTACAGTTACCCCTGGGCGGCAGTAGTCATTAGACGAACAGCATGTTCGTCTAATATATATAAATTACGTCAAATTACTGTAAAGAAATATAAAAATGATTAAATAGCTAAATGTAGAAAACAGTAATTATACTACCTATATAATGATACATTGTAGCAAGTAAAATGTCCTAAACTTCCTAGTTACTTTTTATTGTAATAAACAATATGTTTTAATAAATGTACCTTACTAATTAAAAATCTAATTATTAGTAATTAATTTATAATGGATGTAGAGATAATGATTAAGTTCTTAAAATTACATTTTATTATTCATAAGGAGAAAATAGTTCTCTTACTTGTTCGAACTATGTATTAATTCTTGTATTCATATAACTGATTTAATACTAAAGGATAGAAAATATGTTATATGGATTATCTAATTATACAAAAAGTAAAGTTCTTAATTCTTCTTCATTACAAATTAAAAAAAAGTTACAATAAAAATTAAAATCGATTTTATATTCGCCATAACCACATCCATACCACACTCTACTAACACACACAAAGACAATTCTCACAAATCGCTACGTATATGTATACGTATATATTATCGTCTTACACACTACGACGTGCACAGATATACACAGAGAATTAAGTTTTTAATTTTAAAATTGTACCAACGCAAGTGTTACAATTCCTATTTAGGTGATTGATATTTCTTAATTCGATAATGATTTTAAATACGTGTACAAAAATATTGATTTATAAATTTTAAATTTCGAAATAGTAGTTTTACTTATCTGTTTTATTTATATTTACGACACTAATAATAGCAATTATATTAGTATTAGTATTAGAAAAACGCTACTTACGCTATATAGACATAGTCCGCGTAAAACTGCTAGTCCGCTCTGAACATAGAAATGAATCGCGTCGCCATAGTAAATTATATGACTACACCTGCTCGCAACAACTTTAGAGCGGACTAGCAGTTTGGTGCGGGCCGCGGCCTTTATATGTGTTCTTTAAATGATTTAACAAGTTTTCAGACAAAAGAAGATATTTTCGACTTTGTTCTAAAGAGGTTTTGTAGGTACATACATCTGCGAACAATAACCTTGATATAATATAAACATTTTGAATTTGAAAGAATACAAGCTTCTTATCTAAGGCATCTTAATTAAATAAAAGGTTTGATTTTATTAAAAGTATTTTTAAATAATTATCTTTTTTTAATTACTATGGTTTTAATATTACGATATTCAACATTTTAATTTTCGTGTGAATCAAGTCGTACGTTATTCTTTCGACTAAATAAATATAATTTGGCTTCTTTAACAGGTTTTTTTTTATGGATTTAGTCCTGATATTATATATAGGTAATTTTTATTATAACAATAGTTATTAAACCTTTTGCAGACCTAAATTTAAAAATACAACACAATTTTTTTTAATATCGGGATTATTAGTGGATCCTTTCACTGCGACCAAAATGTTATCGATAAGTCTGTTATTTCGCTAGTGATGTGACATATCATGAGTTATATAAGAGTAAAATCCCTGCCATCTATCGGACAAAAGATGAAACAATACACATACAATTTTTTTTAAACGGTGGAGACGTTTCGAGGATTTTTTTATATTTATACCTAACGATAAGGCAGACGGACTACCTGGTGGAAAGCAGTCACCGTCGCCTATGCACATTTGAAACACCAGAGGAGTCGCCAATGCTTTGTAATTGATATCGTAAAGGAAATTAATGACATGCAAATAACATTTAGAATTACTTTTAAAATTAGTTTTAGCATTTTAAAAATAGAAATCTCACGATTAATCAATCTTAACAATAAACTCAAAAGTGAATCAAAACACACACAAACAAAGTGTGTTAGTTTATCTAGCAACACCTACACAGCCACGTTTATCAAGAATTATGTGGTATATATACAAATACTAAGTATGTGTGTATGTTGCGGGCAGTTTATTAAAACAGGAATTTTGTGTAAAGCCCATAAGTGATATCACTGGTATATTATGATATAATGTAAATAGAGATGCAACGATATATAAAAAATCGATGTCGAACCATAAATATCGATATTTATATTGATGTACAGATGAGTGCCGATACGATATCATATCGAAAGATATATCGGTATCGAAAAGTTGGTAATCAGACTAGGTCGGCGAAAAAAACAAAACGATACTTAGATTAAGGTAGGATACTTTAATATGATATGTAATATTAATACCTAGATAATATCGTCGGTATTTTCGTGCATTCGATATTTTTTTATTCTGTAAGTATGTATGTGTATCTCATTCTTTGGCACGCTGTCATATGACGTGTCGTTGGATTCTTCTCAATTATGAGGGTGACAATTTTTAAGTAGTTGCCTTTTTTGTTGTAATTACATACATAGTTAGATTATTTTAACCTAGAATGAACCATGAAGCTATGCTTCATAAGATTACGTAAGAAACTCCATAACTGTTGTAACGAAGATTTTCCCAGTTTTTTTTACGAGCATGCAGTCCACATCATGGTAAGTGGCTACTGCCGCCCATGGACATCTATAATCAAATCCAGATAGGATTAGATATTCCTACCTGAGGTCGGTCACAGATGCGCCGCTTTCTCTGAGGACTAAGCTGGAACGCCTCGGAATAGTATGTCTCCCTTACCACATCCTTCAAAACGGAACAGCAGCGCCTAACACTGCTGTTATTAGGCAGAAATAGGCGTGGCGGTGGTGCCGAAGTCGAACCACAAAGGGTTCCACCACCTTCATTTTTCAATTGTATTGTAAATGATACTTAGTATTAGACATTACAATAACGACCGACTTCAAAAAGTGACTACAACACACGCAAACACACTACATGCTCTAATGATATACAATCCAAGGATGCTTATCGGATATATACGGTTCGAGTTTCAGATTGGTTTACATGGCGTTGTCAAAATATATTATTATTTATTTAATTTACTCAACATGAATAGTTTTTACCACGCTTTTATTAGCTTATTTATGTATGTAATGGAATCTTTGAACTCAATTTTTACCCACTTTGAACGGTCCAATTAATTCAAAATTTTGAACAGATGACAATATACGATCTTAATAATTTTGTCCTATTCATCAGGATCGTCAACATTAACGAGTTTTCTTGTGTGATTTTAGCGTGGTCATTAATTTTTTGACTATAATTAATGTGTATTTTGGAGGAGTTAAATTTTTTGAAAAATTGTAAAGACTATTTATTTTCTTGGGCAGTGACGAATTAATTATTATTATGTTGAATATATTATTTAGTTTATATATTTGGTTTTGTTAGTGCCGTCCTCGCTGATCTCTGTTTGACCTAAAGGTTGACTGGTAGAGAATGCTCATAGCATTAACTCCGCCTTTGTACCATATTCTAGGTATAAGAAGAATAAATAAATAAATAAAAAAAAATGTGAGCCGTCACGGGACGCCTGGCAGATGTGAAACATCGACATTATTTTGTAAAAGTAATATGCAGAAAAGAACATATTGTGATAGGAACTAAATATGTCATAATGATAAAATAACGATTTTTTTCCAGATAACGATGACTATTTATTGAATTCGATTGCGCATGGCGACGCGTCGCCACACCGTACACACTACTGCATATAGACTGTATAATATATACCATCGTATAGCGTGGCGACGTCGCCACGGCATGCGTCGCCACGCCTGAAATCGGATTTACGTGCGGCTATAGATGTTTCACATCAAAAAATTAACGGCGTCGGGGGCCCGTGGCGGCAATGTTAAATGAGGCACCCAGTTAACAAGTTGATTGAGTTTAATTTTACAAAATTACAAATATGTCATAAACTTACTTGCCGACAAATAGGTATTTCAGCGATGGTTTGATTACGGCGACTCTTTTTTTCGCTGATTTATAGACATTTGATTTGATTGTTTGGTTCTGACGACCTATTTCTTAAGCTAATCACACATTATGCACAACAGTGTTTGGAGGCCACTAAGACCTGGGGCGGAGCTCCCTTTCCGCCCCCGCCCCCCTAATTCCGCTAGAGATTAATGGTCTAGATTTTAAGTAACAAGGGATCCTGGTTTCACAAATTAGAGGATGGTAAGGACTTATCACTAAGCATCATATGTAAATCAATGCCGTACAGATACGATTGACATTTCTTTATTTATCCTATACTATATACTTTCTCCCACTCTTTATCTTGTCACACCACATGCCAGGACCTACCAATCTTTTTTTACAACTTTAATTTTGTTATAAATTTAAATATTAAAATATTATTAAATACATGTAAGCCTGTGCGAAATAAGCAATACCTTGATCAACATTTGACGCAGCCAACGGCGCTCACACAATCAATAGCCGTTTTTAGGTTTCAGTTTAAATATTCAAAGACAATCAATGAAACGGCGGACTTTATGCTCTATAAATAATCGATATTGTCTATGACTAGCTTGTTGCGCGCGACTCTTGTGAAGAAATACTAATAATTTTTATGAGACACTTGATGATATATCTTACTTTTGACCTAAATAATAATACATATAGGTATTACAAATTACTTATCAAATTTCTTGAGGTAGGTACTCTATACATTTTATGATTTATTTATTGACAGACACCAAAATTTGTGGAGAATTCATAAGACCATGTCAAGTATTCATGATGTCTTCGAGGTTCAAGGATATTTCATAAACGGAGTTCCAAATTTCTGGTAACATCGTTAAATAGAAATATTTAAAATTTAATTCAACATTCCTTAATAAACAGTTCATGTTTAACTATATAGAAAAACATAAACGATTTCACGAATAGGTCTTATCAAAATGCGCACGTAAATCCATAGTGAAACGCTAGTGTTACGAAATTCGTATAGGAGGACGAGAGCGTTTCAATTCTAAAACTATATACAAACAGTCTTCATCTTGTCCAAAAACTTTCGTAACTAAGTACCTTTACAATTTTAGTTACAATAAAATTTCAACATATTTTATATGTTTACAAATATTTCTTAATATTTTAGATTAAACTATTTTTATATTATTATAAATACTCTATTATACTGACGAAAAATAAACTCCGTATTGAATGTTTAAGTATCGGAACGCACCTCCAGTTTTCAATTTGGCAGAATAGCCGGGTGATAAATCGACGCAAAATTTTGTTTTTTTTTTAACGTATACTGTGTAAATTATTAAAAAATATACTTATTTTATCCAAAAATCTGCGTTGAAACCTTTTTTGTGCCTGGGAAGTGAAATTATTCGTCGTGGAGCCCAATTTAAGCTGTAAGCTCTATTGTTTATTGTTGTTGTGATTTCGCAATTTTTTCCGGCATGGCTGTATACGTGAATATTTCGATCCTTATTTTGAATTTCATACATTTTATTATCACCTGATAATTAATAATCTGTTTCTTATATTACCACATCTGATTGACCTTTTTCACAAATTTTTTTCGTTGCCAAAAATTACATATATTATGTTGGAACATATTATTTTATTACTCGTAAATTAAGTAAAATTTAAAGACATTTTTATAAAAGAATAAATCAATTTTAACTGCTACCATGTTCTCGCATTCTTAAATAAACAATTTTTAAATATTTTTCGCTTTCTTGCATAATCTTAGACACTGCCATAGTAGAATAGCCAAAGAAAAAATGCTTTATCAACCAATATTTGCGACTTAACACAACATTTGTCGGTACTTCGATATTATTTGCAAATTATTATTAAAAGTTGATTTTAAGATAAATATTTATATAGCATTGAAGTAGAATAACGGCAGTTTTATCCTGCCCTTATAGACAAAGAATAAGTATGGTTTTGCCACTACAGTAAAACCACAGAGTACTTAAGTTCAATTGATTTCGAATAATAGGAGTCCTATCATTCGAAATCAATTGAACTTATCCTATCATAGGACAATGAATCTCAACATGGATTAAACAAATTTCTATTTGAAGAGTAGAACCAACCATTGTTCAACATTGAAAGTATTATTGCCACACATAGATTAGTAAAGATACTTCGCTGCCTTGAAATTGAATGAAGCCACAAACAGCTTATTAGTAAGTTCTTGTTTTGAATTCTTGAAAAATAAAAACATTTTTAGAGAAAATTTACGAATAAATAACAAATACTGCATAATTTACATAATAAATAAATAAATATTTCAAATATTTTAAAGACATTTTAGCATGGAGACGTGGCAAAACTTTTTTACGCAACTATTTCAATTCTCAAAACTGGGTACATTTTCTTGTTAGGAGTGAGTAATCTTTATTAATCTATGTTGCCACATCTATTTCTGCTTACTAAAGAAGAGTACTTCAGTATTATAATTTCAAAAATTTGGTATTGCAGAAAAACTTATCCGAGGTGTTCCAACTTAGTCCTTCGGCATTGCAATACTTGTCCGTGTAGAATAGGACTACTGTATCTCTAACGGTAACTAACATTGTGACACGAGAATTTTATATTTAAGATAAACACAGTATTTTCTTTAACCCTATTCTGTTCTAGTACAGATATGCGGCTATAGTATATCAGTGGGTGAATGTTTGTTTGTGAATATTATTCCTCTCCAGTGAAAATGTATGTTTAGATTGTTTTAAACATCATGTAGTATATGTACTGCTATTCTCGTCATGCACTGGCTTGACAACTCACTATGTGCGCAGGCGGTCCACTCTCACCCTTGGCTCTCGCGACACTGACGCCGCGCGCCCCGCCACACCGTGAGCACAAGACAGTGTTTATAGCTGTGCTGTACTTTACTTAATAGTCATGATACAAACACTACACAATTTTTTTTTACCACGCTTTTATTAGATGACCTGTATGTATGTATGTAAGTAACAAGTAACGGAATCTTTGAACCCGATTTCTATCCACTTCGAACGTTCAGTTTAATTAAATTTTTTGAAGAATTATCAAAAACTGATGACAATACACGATTTTAATAATTTTGTACCATTGTCCTTATCAACATCCTCAGGATTAACGATTTTCGAGGCGAGATTGTTCGGCGCCTTAGAGAAAGTTCATCGCAAGTTACTAGATTGTAAATAATTATTGCTTTTTAGTTTCAATAACTGTTATAGCGTGATTTTAGTTTAGAAAATAATAATGTTATTTCCCTATAACTCAGATGTTCTAAAACATATCTATAATGCCCTCTTTTAGAATGATTTTTAGGATTCTGTACTCAAAGGTTAAAACGAAACCCTCCGCTGTCTGTTCGTCATTGGGCTTTATCTCTTAAACCGTAATAGATAGACACTTGATTTTTTTACAAACGATGCATAATGGTGGTCGCTATAATAACAAATACTAAAAATTAATAAAATAAATATAGTTCAAAAAATGATAAATGAAGCACCCCACGATTTTTTCTCAATTATACTATTTACTGTTCCTTAATTGATTCCTAGATTGAAGATTATTTTTTACTTTTTAGTTGATTTTATCATAAAAGCGTGTTTTTTACTTTTTTGAACTATATTTATTACCACGCTTTTATTAGCTTGACCTGTATGTATGTATGTAACGGAATCTTTGAACTCGATTTTTACCCACTGAACGAACGACTTGAACGGTCCGATTTATTGAAGATTTTGAACAATTATCACGAATCGATGGCAATAATTTCATTCCATTCTTCTCATCGGGATCGTCAAGAATCAGAATTAAAACTTTCGCTTGTGCGACTTTAGCGTGCAGATTTTAGATTTGAGCAGTGATAGCTTAATGGTTAAGAAACTCGGCCGCTCGAACGAGAGGTCCGAGGTTCAAATCCCAGGCACGCACCTCTAATTTTTCAAAGTTATGTGCGTATTAGAATTTAATTATCGCTTGCTGAACGGTGAAGGAAAACATCGTGAGGAAACCTGCATACCTGAGAGATTTATACAAAAAATCTCAAAGGTATGTGAAGTCTACCAATACGCACTTGGCCAGCGTGGTGGAGTATGGCCTAATCCTTCTCATTATGGGAGGAGACCCGTGCCCAGCAGTGGGACAGTAATGGGTTGCTGATGATGATGATTTTAGCGTGGTTATTAGTTTTTAAACTATATTTATTTTAACCACTCCGTTCCAGTGGAGATATGCGCGGGCGAGTCGTGGCGCGGCGCCGGCGTGGCGCGCTCGCCGTCGCACGAGTCCGTCACCACCGACCTGTCGCTGTTCAGCGTGTCCTCCGCCGCTTCGGACGCGCGTGTGCTACGGTTGCTGGCCAGCAAGGTATAATACGGAACATTTTGAAGGTGGTACTACCTCTAGCGGCTTTAGAGGCGGTCCTAAGGAACTTTTGAAGGCAGTAGCCGCTTACCATCAGGTGGACTGCATGCTCGTCTGCTACTCCTATATTATATTAAAAAAAATAGCGGCTTATGGGAGGGGCGGAAGGGACGGTCCGCCCCGGTCCCCTGATCCTGGGGGGCTAAACACAGTTGCTAAAAAAAGGTCGGTCAGAACCAAATAATCTATGTTTTTTTTTATAATATAGGAGTAGCAGACGAGCATGCAGTCCACCTGACGGTAAGTGGCTACTGCCGCCCTTGGACATCTGTAATCAACCCCAGATAGAATTAGATATTCCTACCTGAAGTCGGCCACAGATGCACCGCTACCCCTGAGGACTAAGCTGGAACGCCTCGGAGAAGTCTGTCTCATTTACTACACCTTTCAAGCCGGAACACAGCAGCGCTTATCACTGCTGTCATAAGGTAGAAATAGGTGTGGCGGAGGTGCCGCCGGAGTCGAACCACAAAGGATTCTACCACCTTCAAATGAAATGTGTATCAGCCAGCGAAAATAAAAAAGGTCACCAAATCACAGGCGAACTTTTTACACTGGGAGCCTCAACTTTCCGCCCCGGGCCTCCGACCTTAGTCCGCCATTGCGTAGAACCCTCTGAGGTTCGACTCCGGTGGCACCACCGCCACACCTATTTCTGTTATAACAGCAGTATTAACTGCTGTGTTCTGGTTTGAAGGGTGTGGTAAGGGAGATATACTTTTTTCAGGCGTTCCATCTTAGTCCTCAGGGGTAGTGGCGCGTCTGTGGACGACCTCAGGTAGGAATATCTAATCCTATCTGGGGTTAATAACTGATGCGAACCACATGCTCGTCTGCTACTCCTATATTGCAAAATTGATGTGAAACATCTATAGCCGCAAGTAAAACCGATTTCTGGCGTGGCGACGCATGCCGTCGCCACGCTATACGATGGTATATATATACAATCTATATGCAGTAGTGTGTACGGTGTGGCGACGCGTCGCCATGCGCAATCGAATTCAATAAATAGTCATCGTTATCTGAAAAAAAATCGTAATATTTTATTTTATCATTATGACATATTTAGTTCCTATCACAATATGTTCTTTTCTGCATATTACTTTTACAAAATAATGTCGATGTTTCACATCTGCCAGGCGTCCCGTGACGGCTCACATTTTTTTTTTAATAAAGGAATGCATCTGTTTCAGGCTGGTCAAGGTCCAGATCCATCCCTGAGGGTGGCCAGCCCCAACCCTGATAGCAAGGCTATAAAGTAAGTATTGTAATTTAAAAAAATAAATGGCCTTGTAGAGTCCGCGCCAAATTTCTAGTCCGCTCTGAAAACTTTGTTTATTTGTTTGAATGTAATGAATAGGTTCAAAAACTACTGGACCGATTTTAAAAATTCTTTCACCATTCGAAAGCTACATTATCCACGAGTAACATAGGCTATATTTTATATGAAATATATTTGTTAAATAGATTTTGAGGCGGTACAAAGTTTGCCGGGTTAGCTAGTGTTATATAAAAAAAAGAAAACCAGGTATCATGTCGAAGAGTTTTACCTTCAATATTTCTATTATTTCACAATGTCCATTTTCAATGCCGTAACCAACATTAACATTCACACATGAACGCGCATGTTTACAATATTAACACCGAATTTTCCGGTTGCATTTTTTACCCATTCTAACTCTTAACACTTCGAGTATAGTCTGACAAACTTTTATATGCGTGTGGCAGTGTTCGAAAACAGTCATTTGGTGTCAGCTTCTCGAGAAACTTAAATATTCCCCGGTAAAAAGTTTAGTTTTTACGATAAAATAATAAAATTACGATCTTAAAAATTATAACTTCTGTTATTAGTCGATAAATTGTTTTGTTTTTCATATTATTATTACAGATTAATAATAATATCGTGGGCTTGAGGTCATAGGGGCGTTATACGTAATAAATACTTTTACCACGCTTTTATTAGCTTGACCTGTATGTATGTAACGGAATCTTTGAACTCGATTTTTACCCACTTTGAACGGTCCGATTAATTTAAAATTTTGAACACTTATCAAGAACCGATGACTAAACACGATTTTAATAATTTTGTTCCTCTCCTCATCGGGATCGTCATGGTTAACGATTTTCCTTCTGCAATTTTAGCGTGGTTTTTAGTTTTTAAACTATAATTTATTGAGGGGATATAAAAATTTAATAACTTATCTTTAGGTTTGAAATCAAAATAACATAAAATCGAATTTTTGTATACGCCCTAAGCTTTGAAGCCCGCGATTTATTAAATATCTAAATATGTATATATAACTCAAAGGTGACTGACTGACATAGTGATCTATCAACGCACAGCCAAACCACTGGACAGATCGGGCTGAAATTTGGCATGCAGGTAGATGTTATGACGTAGGCATCCGCTAAGAAAGGATTTTGATCAATTCTACCCCAAGGGGATAAAATAGGGGATGAAAATATTACTTCGTAACGCGAGCGAAGACGCGGACAAAAGCTCGTTGATAAATATAATTCTTAAATTTTCCACTTCTTAGGTAATTTTTCCAACCTAGCAACATTATGGTCGCCTTTGGCGCCCTCGCAACAAGCACAGATAAGTTTGTCGGACTATAAATGATTTGAAATGCAGATAAAATAAATAACATTAACAATACGCTTCAGTACGGTAATTAACTTGGTTAATTAGTGTAATATGAATCAGTTGCGGAATACAGTAGTGTTTTAGTAATAATAGTGTAATATACACGACGTGCGATAAAATTAAACGCAAATATCTAAAAATAATATTTAATAAGTTTAAAATTCGAACTAAATAAATATTCGCGCATAGTGAATTATTACAAGGACTGTAAAAAAAACAATTATTGTTTATTTGAGATTAAAAGCAAATACTAAAAAAGAATATAAAATAAATACGTTTAAAATTCGAACTCTGTAAGTTAGACTATTTTTTTTAATATATTCGCGTCATAGTGTTTTTTTTTTCTATAAAAGAACTCTAAAAATCAATGATTTCTTAAATGGAATGCCAAATACGGACTAAATTAATATGAACCTATTGAAAGTGTAACTAAATATAGTTAATGTATTATAAAAGTTTCCACTGGTGTCATAGCATATGAATAATAAATATTGTTTTGGTCAAAACCGGTTGTAACGTTTTCAAAATTGTCCGTAGCAAAAGATTATTTTTTGTCTCTTTTTTTTGGTAAAAAGTTTTAATTTTAATTCTAGTCGTTTTTACTTGAGTGTTGTGTGTGCTTAAGTTACATTGTTCATATTGTAATTTGGACTGTTAAATAATAATGGCATCCTGGTAAGTTGAAAATGTCTAAATAATTCCCATTTATTTAAAATAGAAGTAAACATAACAGTAGATACAGATGGTTTTACATCCAGATTCAGGTTATACGTCTTAAAATTTTAAATTTAGTGATTAAGAAACTCGGCTCTCGATCGAGGGGTCCGAGGTTCAAATCCTAGGTACGCACCTCTGGTTTTTCAAAGTTATGTGTGTATTGGAAGTTAATTATCACTTGCTTAAACGGTGAAGGAAAACATCGTGAGGAAACTCACATACCTGAGAATTCTTGAAGAAGAAAAAAGTTTTCAAAGGTATGTGAAGTCTACCATTTCGCACTTGGCCAGCGCTGTGGACTATGGCCTTATCTTTCTCACTCTGAGAGGAGACTCGTGCACAGCAGTGGGACAATAATGGGTTGATGATGACAAAATAAAAATAATTGTAATAAATGTTGGTTTAGTACATATTTCTGAAGTCGGCGTTCGTATTGGACACGCTGTTTGCCGCTATCCAACGAAATATGATATCATATGAGCGCCGATCAGAACTATGTACTAAACCAACATTTATTATAATTATTTTTTACTTTATAGTGATCATAGATTAGTAAAGATTACTCACTCCTAACAAGAAAATGTAACCAGTTTTGACAATTAAAATGGTCACTGTCATCTATTTTCGTGTTAAAAAAATATTAAAAATGTAGTTTTTAGATAATTTACGAATGAAACGATATTTCTCCGCAGTTTTTCTTCGATTTCATGTTTTTGCACCACTAAATTATTATTATGGCAGCCATTAAATGGCTGGCACATTTGGCAGCCGTTTAAGCTATTTAATGGCTTCCTTCAATTACAAGGCCTTGAGATATCTATACTTATCTATGGTAGTGACATAGAAGTCGGTTGTATTTTTTTTTTTGTTAAACTTTTATTGAATTGTATTATGTGCCCCCAGGCGCGGGTCCGGAGCCCTATCACCTTCGTTTTCAGTCCTATGTTATGTTCCACCCACGTGAGTCCGGAGCCCTATCATCTCAGTTTTCAGCCCTATTTGATGTCCCCCAGGCGCGGGTCCGGAGCCCTATCGCTGACCAGCAGCGCACCCTCGGGCGACGCGTGCCGCGAGCTGCTGGCGGGCTGCGCGGCGCTGTGCGCGCAGCTCGGGCTCCGCCGCTCCTTCAGCGCCGCGGACGTTAGCGCTGCGCCCTCCAAGCAACCGTTGAGGAGGTGAGTGGTACATTGAAGTTTAGATTTTAAGTTTAAGGAGCTGATGTTAGCGCTGCGCCCTCTAAATAGCCGTTACGGAGATACTACATTCAAGTGTAAATTTAAAGTGTAAAGCCCGCTCCACATTCTCGCGAGCATCTTGCGAGAATCTCGCGAGAACGCGAGAAAATCCCGTTTCGTATAGGCTACACATTCTCGTTTGTCGTGCTTTTCTTACGTTCTCGCGAGAATGTGGAACGGGCTTAAGGAGCCGATGTTAGCGCTGCGCCCTGCAAGCAACCGTTACAGAGGTGGTTGGTACATTGAAATTAAGATTTTAAGTTTAAGGAGCTGATGCTAACACTGCGCCCTTCATACAACCGTTACGGAACCGTTACAGTTTAACATTAACAGTAAATTGTGGTATATGCTTATAAATATCGTAAAATTAAGTGAATTTGACACGAAATCATTATTAAAATATCATTGCAACTTATTTTTCAGCGCGACTTCTGAGGTGGGTCTGTGTGCAGCACTGGAGGCTCTCACGCTGACAGCCAACTCGCGCTCCTGCAGCACCTGGGTCGCTGGTGAGGGACTTTTCTAGTTCATTCACTCACTCAACACACCATTCACTCAAGTCACCACTCACTCAACTCACCATTCACTCAACTCATCACTTACTCAACTCATCACTCACTTAACTCATCACTTACTCAGTTTATCTCTTATTCATCACATCACTCACTCAACTCACCATTCACTCAACTCATCACTTACTCAGTTTATTTCTTATTCATCACATCACTCACTCAACTCATCACTCACTCAACTCACCACTCACTCAACTCATCACTCACTCAACTCATCACTCAACTCATCACTTACTCAACTCATCACTCACTTAACTCATCACTTACTCAGTTTATCTCTTATTCATCACATCATTTACTCAACTCATCACTCAAGCAACTCATCATTTCCTTAACTGATGACTCACTCAACATATCACTCGCTGAACTCATCACTCATTCAACATCACATACTCAACACATTACCCCCTCAAAACATCACTAACACAATACATTGTTCACTCGCTCAATCGTTTATCAATCCATAAGTTATCTATGTCCATCATAGATTAGTAAAGATTACTCACTCCTAACAAGAAAATGTACCCAGTTTTGAGAATTGAAATAGTTGCGTAAAAAAGTTTTGCCACGTCTCCGTGCTAAAATGTCCCTAAAATATTTGAAATAATTATTTATTTATTATGTAAATTACGCAGTATTAGTTATTTATTCGTAAATTTTCTGTTTTCTGTGTTTTTATTTGTCAGGAATTAAAAAAAAGAACTTACTAATAAGCCGTTTGTGGCTTCATTCAATTTCAAGGCGGCGAAGTATCCTTACTAATCTATGATGTCCATTTACATACTCAGTAACTCTTTCGTACACTTACATACTTATGCATTACACTTACATACATGTGCTTACGCGAGCCAGTCGGCCTGTGTGTGTGTTATAGAATGTACAGTGTACTCATGTGTGTGATCCTTGTATCTGTATGTTTTTATACTGTAGTGTGTGTAAGACTCTTAGTTATATACGATAGGTTAAGCCTAGTATTAGTAGAGTAATAATAAATACATCATCATAGCAAGACGCCTCTCAATAATACAAGAGTCTGCGCTTTCAATTGTTAGCTGTTCAGTCGTGGGTTATGCACAATGAAACGCAGAGTTGATTCTTAGACACACCGTATATTGCTCGGGCAGAGTAACGTCCTACACAATGATCGTATCTCGAATGTTCTGTAATAATCTTCTACCCTATTTATATAATTTCATCATTGAGTCAAATATCGACTAATTAGATTTAAAAATACAAAATAAATATAAAATGCCAATTACAATGACTAAATAACTTAAAAAATAATTAAGAATGCTAATCAATAATTATAGTAATAATCACAATGTAAATATTTAATTATTAATAAACAGATCAACTATAATACGACATATCCGTTGTAACTCTATTGAGTAGTTGGTAACATTCGGCCATCCTGTGTAGGCCGTGTCCCACGGCTCGCATTCTGCTGTGTTTCAGAGCTGACACCAAAGACCTGAAATGGAAATAAGATTCAGCAGTAACTTATTACGTGACGAATATTTTAAAGACTTAATTAATAGATAGATTGTTCATTTGTAGTTTTATTTTCTTTTTATTTCTGCAGCAGGTATGTAATGATATTCATGTAAGCCACTGAGATTTATTCAATTCAGTTATTTTCATCTTTCTAAAGTCTTGTATATATAATAAAGAATTAATTGTATAATTGCATTAGTCTTTGTATCAAATATGTCAAGCAGTCTGTCTACTAAAACACACAGTCTACATGTTTAATAATATAATCACACCCTATTTACATAGACTTTTGATCCCCTAGCCGTCTCTATATAGAAAATATAATCACACAGAGACTTGATCACACAGCCGTCTTTATATAGAAAATATATTCACACAGATAGACTTGATCACACAGCCGTCTATATAGAAAATATATTCACACAGATAGACTTGATCACACAGCCGTCTATATAGAAAATATATTCACACAGATAGACTTGATCACACAGCCGTCTATATAGAAAATATATTCACACAGATAGACTTGATCACACAGCCGTCTATATAGAAAATATATTCACACAGATAGACTTGATCACACAGCCGTCTATATAGAAAATATATTCACACAGATAGACTTGATCACACAGCCGTCTATATAGAAAATATATTCACACAGATAGACTTGATCACACAGCCGTCTATATAGAAAATATATTCACACAGATAGACTTGATCACACAGCCGTCTATATAGAAAATATATTCACACAGATAGACTTGATCACACAGCCGTCTATATAGAAAATATATTCACACAGATAGACTTGATCACACAGCCGTCTATATAGAAAATATATTCACACAGATAGACTTGATCACACAGCCGTCTATATAGAAAATATATTCACACAGATAGACTTGATCACACAGCCGTCTATATAGAAAATATATTCACACAGATAGACTTGATCACACAGCCGTCTATATAGAAAATATATTCACACAGATAGACTTGATCACACAGCCGTCTATATAGAAAATATATTCACACAGATAGACTTGATCACATAGCCATCTATATTCATGTAAACTGGTTCACATAGCTGTTCATACGAGGATTTAAGGACTCGAACACTCAGCTTTCCTTACTTACATAAACTTGATCACTTAGCTGTCTTTACTAATATTAACACAAAAATAAAAGTGTATACATGTAAATTTTGTAAATAAGTTATTTTATAGTTATAGTTTAATTTATTATTTTTAATTTAATGTAAATTTAATTATAATCAACTCATTTCGTCTTGGTCAAACATATGGCTAATTTATAATGAAACCAGTTATTAGGTATGTTATATAAGTTATCATTTTTTTAAATTATAATTGTAAATATTTTCAGTAATAAAGTAAAATATATTTAATAAAAGTGTTATTTAATTATGTTTATAAGTAGGATATGGAGAAACAGTTATTTACAATTTTATAATGTAGTAACTTAAATGCATACTATACTTCATTGACAATACTTAATTAAGAATCACACATCTGTAACGATCACGTTATTTATCGAATATAATTGTGAAATCAAACACTGATAAATGTATATCAATTAACTTTCAAGAAGATCAATCAGATCATCCCTATCTACCTCTCGGTCACTGTCTGAACTATCATCCTCTGACATAGTAGGTTTGTATGGCCGTAGAGTCTCACCACGTACTATGGCATCGAACCTTTTGTACCCTTTCATGCCCTTTATACTCGTGATTGTGTATCGGTCTATTGAGCTATCTGCCTTACATATTCTGTAGGGACCTGTGTATAATCCGTTTAATTTTTTAGTGACACCAGTAACTGCATCCCTAGCTACACCACCTTTCCAAAGGACTAATTGACCTATAGTATATTTAATACACTTTTTATGCTTTTTATCGAATTGTCTTTTCATGGTAGTCATATTTCTATCAATCCGAAGCTTAGCAGTTTCCCTATTAGCCTGTAGTTCTTTTAGCTGAGTCTCAGAGACAGAAGGTGCATCTGAAGGAAAGGACGGATATCTAGAATTTTTATGACCGAACATAAGATTGAATGGCGAGAACCCAGTAGTGGCGTTGGGTGCGTTATTAATTCCCCAAACTATATCATCTAGATTATTGTCCCACGTACATTCGCTTTCGGACATAGTGTTAAGACCATTTAACAATGTGCGATTAACTCGTTCTACTTGACCATTCGAGCGAGGGCTGGCTATTGCATTTAAAATGTGTTTAAATTGATTTTCTTCAGAAAATTGCTTAAAATATCTACTCGTAAAAGCTTTACCTCTATCTGTTATTATTCTAACCGGATAACCAAACTGCATGATAATTTCCTTTAGCAACCGAATAGTCTCTACCGAACTACAATTTTTAGCAGGACGAGCGAATACAAATTTAGTAAAAGCGTCGATTATGACAAGAATATAGGTGTTTCCCTTACGGGTTTTAGCAAAAGGACCTAAATGATCTACGTGCAACGTATGCATAGGTACTCCAGGCTTGTTAATTGGATGTAATTCGCCTTCCAACCTACCATAATTGCCCTTATTAAATGCACATTGTAAGCATGAATTAACATATTTCCTTATAAATCGTGTCATCCCTTCAAACCAAAATTGACTTTTAATAGAACTTTCACATTTTTCAAATCCGGGATGTCCTATTTGATCGTGAAGTTTTTGCAATAGACCATATTTAGCTAACTTTGGGATCACAAAACGTTCACCAGCAACAGTTTTTCTAAAAAGTATATTATCTTTAACAATGTAATTTGCAGATAAATTTGAATCTGATTTATCGCGTAGTCTAGTAATAATGTTTTGTATATTGTCATCTTGTAACTGCAAAGTTATTAGCCAATCGGAATTGTCAATCATGAGTATAGTACTAGTCGCGGGGTTTCTACTTAATGCATCTACGTGCTTCATGCGTTCGCCCGGCCTATATTCAATATCAATATCAAATTCCTGAATAGTGAGCCACCAACGAGCTATTCGAGGAACTAAATCACGTTTCACAAGGGTGGCTCTTAAGGCCGAACAATCAGTAATAACTCTAACTTTAATGCCTGTAAAATAAATTCGGAAACGTTTGAGGGATTCAACGACAGCAAGTGTTTCGAGCTCGTAACTATGATAATGTTTTTCTTCGTTAGTAGTTACCCTACTGAAATAAGCCACGGGTTTTAAGCTACCATCGCTCTGATATTGTAAAAAGATACCACCTAAGCCTACTTTACTGGCGTCAGTATGCAATTCTGTTCTAGCATCGGCGTTGTAAATGGCTAAGACTGGTTTTTCAATTAAACGCTGCTTGAGGGTTTTAAAAGCATTTTCTTGGTCAGAGCCCCAATACCATTTTACATCGTTTTTAGTAAGTAAGGTAAGAGGGCGAGCAATTTGAGCAAAATTTCGAACGAATTTTCTGAAATACGACGTTAATCCAATAAATTGCCTAATTTCGTGTACGTTTCGTGGTCTATTATATTCAGCAACACATTTAACCTTAGCCTGGCCTGGTTGTATCGTTCCAGCTGAGATTTCATGGCCTAGATAAGTTGCAGTTTGCTTTAGAAAAGAACATTTATTCAGATTTAATTTTAAATTTGCCTGTGTCAGTAATTGTAAGACTTTTTCTAACAACACTAAACCTTCCTGCACAGTTGTTGTAGGCAACATTACGTCATCCAAATACAAAGCGATGTTTTGATCGATTCTACCTAGTGTCATCTGTATTAACCGTGAAAAAACAGCCGGACCGTTAGCCAACCCGAAGGGCATTTTTAAAAACTCATATTGACCTGATGGAGTTACGAATGCAGTTTTAGGTATTGAATCTTCATCAAGACTAATCTGATAATAACCTTGAGCGAGATCAAGGGTTGTAAAGAAGAATTTACCTGATAGCTTATTGACCTGATCCTCAATGTGTGGCAAAGGATACCTATCTTTTACAGTTTTAGAATTTAAAGCCCTATAATCAACACAGAGTCTAAAGTCCCCACCCTTTTTCTTAACCAAAACTACAGGACTAGCATAATCGGACATGGATTCCCTGATTATACCTGCCTCTAATAAGTCTTTGATTTTTCCGTTTACTATTTCGTTTTCTTTATGTGATAATCTATAAGGTTTGCAATAAACAGGCTGGTTATTAAATGTTCGAATGTGCATTTTTATAAGATCAGTGCAACCTAAGTCCTTGGTACTTCTAGCAAATGAGTGACCGTATTTGTTTAAAAGTAATAATAGTTGTTTGTTTTCCGAATCACTAAGTTGACCCTTCTCAATGTCAGTTAAGTTTATGCTAATATTCTCCCTTTCCGAACTATCTATAGTTAGTATTCTAGACTCATTATTGCACACCGGTATTGTCACTAATTCTGCCCTAGCTATTAACCTATGAGCCCCCCATACTACATCTGTACAGCCCAAATTAATAACTTTCAAATGAGAATGATATTTGTTAATAGTAGCCGAGGGTATGAAATAGGTTATGTTTCCTAACTGTACCCATACTGTATTCGTTAAAAATGTGTGCTCCTTTACACTAATTCCCTGACAGTCAACATAGACCTCTACATATACTTGACTTTGTTTAGGTATTATAACTTTATTTTTTAAATAAACTGGAAACTTTATAAGAAAATCAGATCCCTCTAGATTCAAGTCTGTAAATACATTCTGTACATCTTGGCTTTGAACAAAACGTGTAGCAGATGCCGATGTCACTAAACTAACATTTTTACTATTAATCATTGTTTGTCCAATTAATAAATCGATATCAGATGCTATATAATTAGTTAATTCAACAATACCGTTTAGTTGTACATCATCTATCAAAATATTTAAGCGACACGAACCCAGTGAATTTACGTGTGCTCCACCAAAACCTTTCATAATAACAACGCTAGGCTCAATTTTAAGTTGTAAGTTCTCAACTTGCGACACACAGAGTACATTAATTTTACTGCCAGTATCTATATATGCTCTAAGTCGATGTCCATTTACTATCACTGTTCTTTTGTATATATCAGCATAAATATCGTAGGTAATGCATAATATTTGACTAACCTTATGTGGTTGGTGTCGCGATGTCCCGGTACTCCCGGCGCCAAACCAGCAAGCCGCAGTGGTGTGCCCGCTGCGTCGGCAATTGTCACAGCGCTCCTTTTGTCTGCAGTCCCGCGCCTCGTGACCCGGCCGCCGACACATGTAACATATCTTCGACTGCAGCTGTTGGGTTGTCGTTGAAGTTGGTGTACTATTGCTGGCTCCTCTTCTCCACACGGATTTTCGGCTAGTATATGGTTCCACTCGTTTGTAATTTTCCAAGGAGGACAGATAGCCATAATAAAGTTGTTCAGGAGTTTCACAACTGTAGGCTTTAGCGTTGGCTATCAATTCAGAAGGCAGGCCCCGGATTATACATGAAATGGCGTCCTCACCGGTGATGTCGCATTTCTTCAACAAGGATAATTTTTCGTGATAGTACTTCGTCATAGTTTCCTTATCTTCTTTAGTCCTCGCCAGCATACGTTCCAATTTGTCGGCGTAGTCAGTAGATCGTGGAAATGCGGTTCGTAACATCTGCTTCCACTCATCCCATGTTAGATCGTAGTTTTCGAGATCGTCGTACCATTCTCGAGCGGAGCCACGTAGACGCAGTTGCATTATAAATGTGCGATCAATGGGGTCCCAGCCGTAAACGTCGCCGAGCTGGTCAATTTTGTGAAGCCACGCTATTACGTTGCTGTTGCTGTCTTCCGGCCGAAATTTAGGAATTACTTCGGCATCGCTGGGGGCCACGTGTCGTTTCTTCTTTTTATTCGTTTGTCGTGCTTCCGAGAAAAAATTAGCACTATTTTCATCTTCCGGGCTTGAGCTTGAGTAGCACTGTTTGCGTTTGCGTCGTCCCAAACCGCCAAGATATGGTCCAGACATTGTGAGCAAATCCCACTTCTGAAATTGTTAGCTGTTCAGTCGTGGGTTATGCACAATGAAACGCAGAGTTGATTCTTAGACACACCGTATATTGCTCGGGCAGAGTAACGTCCTACACAATGATCGTATCTCGAATGTTCTGTAATAATCTTCTACCCTATTTATATAATTTCATCATTGAGTCAAATATCGACTAATTAGATTTAAAAATACAAAATAAATATAAAATGCCAATTACAATGACTAAATAACTTAAAAAATAATTAAGAATGCTAATCAATAATTATAGTAATAATCACAATGTAAATATTTAATTATTAATAAACAGATCAACTATAATACGACATATCCGTTGTAACTCTATTGAGTAGTTGGTAACACATTACAATACATTATGCTACATTTATTCCACAATCAAAATGTCCTCTACTGCTTACTATGACATATTTATTTGTTCTTATAAATATTTTTTAGTTGACAAATGTATTTATTGTTATTGCAGTGGGCGGGTCCCAGCTGCCGTCTCCGCAACGCTCTCACCCCCTCCAACCCCCGCATCGACCCCTCCCCAGTGATAATAAAAAGGTATTTATAATTAAATAAAACGTCATTTCTTGTAAATTTTACTCTTAACACAGTCAAATTTTTTCAATAGAAAATAGGTTGTAAAAGACAGTTTGCAATGAAAGTCCAAATGATCTCCCTCGATATTAGACCGGTTCGCACATGACTAAACGTTCGTCGTTATAATCTATACTAATATTATAAAGAGGAAAACATTGTTTGTTTGTTTGATTGTAATGAATAGGCTCAATAACTACTGGACCGATTTTAAAAATTCTTTCACCATTCGAAAGCTACATTATCCACGAGTAACATAGGCTATATTTTATATGAAATATATTTGATAAATAGATTTTGAGGCGGTACAAAGTTTGCCGGGTCAGCTAGTCTGGTATAAAGGCTTAGAAAAGATTCTTATGGGCTCCAAAACATACATAAAACTACGCATACATACATAGGACTTTAGGTGGTAGAACCATTTATAATTCGCCTCCATCAGCACCACCGCCACACCTGTCTGTTATAACAGCCGTGTAGCGCTGCTGTGTTCTCGTTTGAAGGGTGTGGTAAGGGAGACAGACTTTTCCGAGGCGTTCGAACTTAGTTCTCAGGGGTAGCGGCGCATCTGTGTCGACCCCAGGCGGGAATCCAATCGTATCTTGGGTCAATTACAGATGTCCGTACGGCAGTAGCCACTGCATGCTCGACTGCTATTTCTATATTATAAAAAAAACTTTCACTTAAAGTTGATCACACACGTTTATACTAGTTTAGTCCGCACAAAACTGCTAGTCCGCTCTGAATATAGAAATGAATCGCATCGCCATAGCAAGTTGTATGACTACACCTGCTCGCAACAACTTCAGAGCGGACTAGCAGTTTGGCAGGGATTATATCCACTTAACATTAGATGAATTGCACACTTTACAAATTTAAAATGAAAGCAATTTAGATGAGCTCGATATGTGAACAGATCTAAAGTTGATATTGCAGGTGCGCCAGAACTACATCAAGCGCCGCTTGCTCACCACGTACCGCGCGCTCGAGAGGATGTCGCAGTCAGAGTTCAATCTGGATCGCCTAGAGGTGAGATTACATCATAACTAATATTCATAGATTAGTAAAGATTACTCACTCCTAACAAGAAAATTTACCCAGTTTTGACAATTGAAATTGTCACTGTCATCTATTTTCGTGCTTGAAAAATATTTAAAAAATATGAACGAATGAAACGATATTTTTTCGTTTTGGTGTTTTTGCACCACTTATCTGCACTTTGTTCCGCATAAATTACACAACGACAGCCATTAAACGGCTGACAAATTTGTCAGCCGTTTAAGCCATTTAATGGCTTCCTTAAATTACAAGGCGGTGAGATATATGTATATACTTATCTATGCTAATATTATAAATACGAATGTGAGATTGTTTGCTTGCTTCACTTTCATATCTTTACCGAATAACTAATTGTCATGTAATTTTCTACACACGTTGGGGATTCAGAAAAGGACATAGGGTACTTTTTATTCCAATAAAAATACCGTTATGAAAAGCCTTTTGACCGCGAGGGAAGCCGTAGGTAGTAGTACATAATATATAAGTACATAATATTTATGTATTTTTCTTTGCCATGGCCTATAGCGCAAACAGCTTAACGGATTGTATAATAATAATGATAAATTTATTTATTTTCATGAAGCATTACAAAGGTATATTTTATTAAAATTCTTGGGTTAATCTTTTATCATCAACCCATTGCTGTCCCACTGGGTCTCCTCTCAGAATGAGAAGGATTAGGCCATAGTTCACCGTGCTGGACAAGTGCGTATTGGTAGACTTCACATGCCAGATTTTCTTTTTTATAAATCTCTCAGGTATGCAGGTTTCCTCACGATGTTTTTCTTCGCCGTTTAAGCAAGTGATAACTCGATCGAGAGGCCGAGTTTCTTAGCCACTAGGCTATCATTGCTACAATGCTGGGTAATCTTTATTAAATTTAAGTATCGTCAGCTTCCTAAACTGGGTAAAAAGCTTCTACTAATATAGGCAACTTAAATCTCCCTAAAGTGTGTCTGAGTTACTATAATCTTATTAATTATAACTAAGATTGTAACATATGAGGTAGACGAATACAACGACGATTCGTCTAAATTTTTGTATTTTTTGTTGTTTCAATATAGCAAAAATCCAAGCCTCTCATAATGTATAATATTCAAGTATATGATAAAGCTGGCAACTGAAAAACATATTTTACTTGTTCTGATTTGTCATTCTGTCAATGATTCCATGTAATAAAAAGTATCTTTTTGGAGTGAATTTTATTTTATTATATTTCATAGTTTATTTTCTCGTTCTCCTGTGGCCATTTCCCAACATTTGTTTTAATAATATTTGTCTATTTATTTATATTTAGTGAACTATATAACTTCCTCGTCAATAGGTATTATTACAATATCAATGAATTCCTGAACGATAATACATTATCACGATTTATATTATCACATGAAATAATCAAATGAATCGTTTAAATTATTGGTATCCACTATATAGAATTAGAATTATTAATAATGTTTTATTTGATGACATCTCTATAATTATTTAGTTTTAATTTTGACGATTCCTGTATGAGATATATTTGACTTTCCATATAATAATGAACAAGATACATAAAGAACAATGGCCAGATTTCTATAGGAGCTGGACTCGACTTTTATTTTTCATGTCCCAAATTAAACTATAGTTAGATTGGTTTGTCCTTTTGTTGTAAACACCATCCCGTTTGAAAATCATATCTAAATAGCCACGATTTTTTATAAAAACGTCAACTATACTTTTGAGGTTAGGATCAACAACTACCTTTTAACCGAGTGCGGCGTAGCCTAAAAATGTATTTAACGATAAGCGAGTGGGTAATTAGCGATCTCTTTTCTATTTATTGCGATTTCTCTCAGAGAATTACCCAAAAAATGGGACATCTGTCAAAGCACAAGTCCCCTTGTCCGTTTATCAGATATATTTATATAATGCTCTAACTTGCACAACGTGTAGTATAGAAAATCAAGGATGGCACAACATCACACGTGAAGTATTTCTACAAGGCTTTTTTGTGGTTTGACCACTTCAATTTATTCTGGCTGAAGAGAGTTAGTCGCTAGATACATACTGTCTTTCAGTCTTCAATACTCAAGTTGAATAGATATTGACAAATCGAGTACTGGTAAGTTACAGGAGTAAATGAGATGTAATGGTAGGAGCACTTAAATGAAAGAAATAGGTTTGACAAAAATACTTTTTATTCATCATCATCTCTTACAACTACAGCATCGAGGAATGCTGCTGGCTCTGATATTGTCGGCTGATGCCTGGCCCACCCAAGGTACCACACAATTGTCATAACATGTGCACAGCACCCAACCGTTCTTCTACCAACTAGACAATTACAACAATACTCTGTTATAGCTTCCCTTCCAGACACATTATTTTCAATTAATATATAAACATAATACACTTTTCTCGAAATGTGTCTGGATTTAATTTTGCTTTAAATCAAAACCAGAATAATCGTCACAAGTGTAGATATCAGTCCGTAAAACAATGCCAAGGTCAAAACAAGAGAAGAATATTATCCAAAAGTACAGTACGTATCACAATTCACAACAACAAGTGAAGCGAGTATGATGCGAATGCGAATGATTGCCGGGTGTCAATCAATAGCATGGGTCGATGACCACAGACTATGTAACTATTGTCGATGACAAATGACGTTCCGTTGTATGTTTTTGAACAAAACGCTTATACGTGCTATGAACCAACATAATTATTTTTTATGACAAGAATCCAATGCATAATAAATCAACATAGTAGTTGATTTAATGCCTAAATACTAATTTAATTGAATAACAGTTTACAACTATTCAGAAAAACTTGAATAATTATATTTTTTGAATACCAAGTCATTTCATACGCGAAATGAATCGTCAATAGGTGCGTTCTGAAACTATTACTCGAAATAATTTCGAAGAAGTTACAAAAACTGAAATAAATGATTAACTTTTTTTTGTGGCTACATAGAAAGACATTTCTTGTGTTTTTTAAGACCTTAAAACATAAGGGATTTTTTCATATATATGGCATATAGTGACGCCATCGTTTCTTCGTCTGGTACGTTTTGACCATCCTTCTTTTGCACGCCCAATGTGGTAGAACATAAGATAATTGTTATAAATTTAAGATCCTTGTAAAATACTATGTTCTTGCAAATAAATGATTTAATTTGATTTTGATTTGATTTGATATTCCAGGCAGCGGCGGTGTCGGCAGTGGCCAACGCAGCGGGTCCGGGCCCCACCACCCTCGCGGTGCCGCAGACAAAACCACCCCACGCTAAATTTGTGCACCCCGGTAAGAAAACTATTTAATTTTACTAAAGGCTAGCCACACAGAACGCGTATTCTAGCTGCGCTAATAAATCATGACGCTGTCGAGTTGTATTGTACTAAGTTATAGTCCGCGCCAAACTTCTAGTCCGGTCTGAAGTTGCGAACAGGTTTAGTTAGCATATACCGTAGCAACGTAAGGTCACGAGAACGGGCAGTGGAAGGTGCCGGGGGGTACCACGCTGTCTTCGGCGCGATAATATCTACAATTTGCTATTGCGACGCGACTCCTTTCTATATTCGGAGCGGACTAGCAGTTTGGCGCGGACTATAATAACACAACGCAGTGCTAAAGTACGGGGTCAGGTTTTACTTCTAGCGATGACGCCTAACGTGTTCGGTATGCCCAGGCCTTAAATTACAATTTTATAATTAAATATGAATGCAATGAAAGCCTAATTGTTGAAACTTATTCTCACGATCGAGAGGTCCGAAGCCCGAAGGTCGAATACCAGCCCAAGTTCGATAAGTATAAGAATCAGAGGTGCGTGTTTGCATTTTTAGTCGAAGTTTCATCCTGTAGACATAGATTAGTAAAGATTACTCACTCCTAACAAGAAAGTGTACCCAGTTTTGAGAATTGAAATAGTTGCGTAAAAAAGTTTTGCCACGTCTCCGTGCTGAAATTCCCCTAAAATATTTGAAATAATTATTTATTTATTTATTATGTAAATTACGCAGTATTAGTTATTTATTCGTAAATTTTCTCTAAAAATGTTTTTATTTGTCAAGAATTTAAGAAAAGAACTTACAAATAAGCCGTTTGTGGCTTCATTCAATTTCAAGGCGGCGACGTATCTTTACTAATCTATGCCTGTAGACCAGAGAGACTCTCTGGTCTACAGGCATAGATTAGTAAAGAATATAGAGAATAGTAAAATAGAATTTGTTTCATATATTTCATTATGTTGATATTATAATTATAATCATGTAATATCATGAATTGTCAACAGAAGCCGCCCACTTAGCACTCACTGCAGCGGACTTAGAGCGCGAACGAGGCCGACCGCTCTCCAAGTACGAGCGGAACATGATGATATTCAACTGGCTCCACACTCTGGACGAGGCTGCGCCCTTCTAGACGCTTCTAGACACTTCTGGGCGCCTCTAGAAGCTGCTAGGTGCTTTTGGGTACTTCTAGAAACTTCTGGGGACCTCTAGAAGCTGCTAGGTGCTTCTGGGTGCTTCTAGAAACTTCATGGCGCTTCTGGGTGCTTCTAGAAACTTCTGGGTGCTTTTAAAAGCTTCATGGTGCTTCTGGATGCTTCTAGAAACTACTGGACGCTTCTGGAAGCCTCTAGAAGCTTCTGGGTGTTGGGTAAAGAAAGAAAACTGAGAAGGAAGTAAGATAAGTAATATGAATAGCTTTTTAAGTAGGTTGATGTTATAATGACATTGTGACGTTCTAGACACTTCTAGAAGCTTCTGGAAGCTTTTGGGTGCTTCTAGAAGAAAGAAAACTGAGATGGAAGTAAGATAAGTATATGAATAGCTTTGTAAGTAGGTTGATGTTATAATTACATTGTGACCTTCTAGAAGCTTCTGGGTGCTTCTAGAAGGTAAGAAAGTAAGTAAGATATAATATGAATAGTAGGACTTTACTTTCTAACCCGACGCTGAAATGAGAGTATGACGTTCTAGATGCTTCTAGAAGCTTCTGGACGCTTCTGGAAGGTGTGGGAGGAAGTAAGGTATAATATGAATAGCTATTTAAGTAGGTTGACGTTGAAATGACATTGTGACCTTCTAGATGGTTCTAGAACGGGGAGCAGATGGGAGTGGAAGAGGGGAGTAGAATAAGTTATATGAATAGCATTTAAAACAGCTATGAATTAAAATGCCAATGTTGTAAATGCTAAAAACATGAAATAAAAAAGAAATTTAAATTTTTTTTATTACCTCATTCGGGATTGAACCTGGAACCCGGTTATAGTTCGAGAATCTTTTCTGTGCGTGTGGAGGTTTTCGAAAACAGTCATTATTTTGTTGTCAGCTTTATGAGATTTTTACCACGCTTTTATTAGCTTGACCTGTATGTATGTATGTAACGGAATCTTTGAACTCGATTTTTACCCACTTCTAACGGTCCAATTAATTTAAAATTTTGAACAATTATCAAGAACCGATGACAATACATTATTTTAATAATTGTGTCCCATTCTCCTTATCAGGATCGTCAGCATAACTATTTTAGCGGGGTTTTTCAGTTTTTAAACTATAATTATTTAATTACTCCATCTGATTCTTTTTTATTTTTTGCGTTAATTTTCTATAATTGTGATCTTAAAAACTAGGACTTATGTTATTTGTCAATAAAATTAATAATTTTAACATTATTAATAGAGTTTCTTAATAATATGTTAAATATTGATAAATATAGTCGTTAATTTTTTTCCACTTCAAGTTAGTTTCGACAACTTAGCAACATTATGATTTTTAAGGGTTTTGAAGGTGGTAGAACCCTCTGTGGTTAGACTCCGGCGGCACCACCGCCACACCTATTTCTGTTATAACAGCAGTGTTAGGCGCTGCTGTGTTCCGTTTTGAAGGGTGTGGTAAGGGAGACAGACTTTTCCGAGGCGTTCCAGCTTAGTCCTCGGGGGTAGCGGCGCATCTGTGCCCAACTTCAGGTAGGAATATCCTAATCCTATCTGGAGTTGATCACAGATAGGGCAGTAGCCACTTACCATCAGGTAAACTGTATGCTCGTCTGCTATTCCTATATTATAAAAAAATAATTGTCCAGTGGCGCCTCTCCCACATGCACAGAGAAGTTTGTCGAATAATAAATCACAATTTTAATGCTTTTTAAAAACAAATAAAACAGTAAATAGATAAAAAATTACATTTACAACATTTATGAACTTAAAAAATCAATAAAGAATTTATCATTAACATAAAAAAATAATAATAAATTTAAAAATACAAAAATATCCGAGCTTTTTAGATGTTTGAAAAAAATGTGCCGATTAAATATATGTAATAATTATAATATATAATGTTTGTGTGTAGGTATTTGTGTAATAAACAAATATGACGGTTTTCAATCATCATTTAAATCCATTATTAATAAGTTATCTATCAAATGTCTTGTCTATCTTAGATCGATATTTGACAATGGGCATGATGACAATATTAAAAAAGCAATGAATAAATGATTTATGTAAAAGCAATATGTTGAAAAGATTCTCAAAAATGACCCAGTTTTAATATAAAGTATAAGATTTATTATATTTTTAATAAAATAAAAGTATGAAATGAAGTGTTTTAGTCGGCCATTTTATCTGAAACGCTACACGGGGTGAATGACGTCATTTCTGTGCGTGTCGCCGTATTGCTTGAACTTTTCTATGGGATGTCGAAGTGTGACGTCACTAGCAGACGCCATTTTCAATTTAAATTTAGAAATTTGATTAAAAAAATCTATTATTTTCGTTATTACTGAATTTATTGCCGAAATAATATAATTTTTGGAATCGTAGACATGTACTTGCATTATAGAAGGGGATTTCAAAATTTGTCATCATGCTTATTAGTTCATACCGGTTGGCAAATTTCGATCTTTAATAGGAAATTGGGATAGATAGATTATTAATAACAGACAATAGTTATAAGAAATATTGTTCTAGAACATTCTAGACTGTTTAGAAAGAAACAGTAGGGATGGGATTGCATTTATTTTTACCCGTGAATTAAAATTTTATAATACTACCTATTCGAGGTAATATTATAAAATTTTTGGTACATAATTGTACCGTCCATTTTAGTGAAATGTCCCTTAAGTACCATTATTATTATGCCGATAATAAGTCTTAAATAAGCTACTTTATTTTATGTATCAATAAAAAAATTGAGTTTTATCTCTAAATAGAACCAAATGTAAAATAAATCCTAATGTCGAGTCCGCACCCTGCTAAACCTACAAAGCGTGTGGATAGAGTGTTTGACTTATTTTGTGTAGGTTTGCAAGTACTTGTAGCATAGCTTTTGATGAAATATTTGGCAGCATAAGGAAAATCAGACAAGTAATTAATTTGTTATGTAATATTACACGTCTGAGACATTTTGGAAAAGGCTCTTATTCTAGCAAATTAAGGTTTGAAGGCCAAAAACGATAGCTTATCGTCCATTTTATATTATTCAGATACACCATTCTGTAATGTCGTTTCCGTACATTTGCCAAACCTTTACAAATTCAAAGGTGTGGATAGAAAGTTCGACTTGGTTCGTGTAGTTTGCAAGTACTTGTAGCCGAGAAAGAGTTGTCGGTTATTTAACAAATCGAAGGGTATTTGCCGCAAGTGCTTGCAACGCGTCCACACGTTTCTGTATTTGTGGAGGTTGGATGTTTGCGTTTGTATTTGTAACTGTTTGTTGAGGCTTGGCAAGCGTACCGTCGCGGCGTTATATTAATATTTCTTTTACGACATTTTAAAAATCGAATTATAATAAAACCATAGATTAGTAAAGATACTTCGCCGCCTAGAAATCGAACGAAGCCACAAACGGCTTATTAGTAAGTTCTTTTTTTGAATTCTCGACAAATAAAAACATTTTTAGATAAAATTTACGAATAAGTAACTAATACTGCGTAATTTAAACAATTATTTCAAATATTTTAGGGACATTTTAGCACGGAGACGTGGCAAGACTTTTTTACGCAACTATTTCTATTCTCAAAACTGGGTACCTTTTCTTGTTAGGAGTGAGTAATCTTTACTAATCTATGAATAAATAATAAATAAAATTCGATGCTAAATAAGAAATTAGACACAATGTGTAATTATCAATAAGTAAGCAATTTATTACAATGATAATTATTAATCTATAATTAATTTTGAAATTTTTGTTTGAAGTTATGTAATTATTTTGTACAGACACACACTATCGTAAAGTTTTGCAAATTTTATCACCGCACAGATAATGTTTATTTTTGTTTTAATTATCTAATACATATTATGTTTAAAATGTATAATAAATTATATTATATTAAATTTATATTTCACACTATACTACACACATTTAAACTTCCAATATTTAAGTAAAACTTATTTGTATAATCGGCAATGTATATTTTCTTAAAATATAATATCCAACCACACTTGAAAGCCAAAACTAACTAAGTATTAATCGAATTTTCCACGAAAAAAAAAATTAAATAAATTAAAACTTAATGAGAATAGTAACTGTATATTTTTTAAATGCTAAAGGATACAGTCAACTTGTTGAAAACTATTACAGTAAGTAGTATTTTTTTCATAATATAAGAGTAGCAGACGAGCATGCAGTATACCTCATACTAGGTGGCTACTGCCATCCATGGACATCTGTAATCAACCCCAGATAAGATAAGTTTCCTACCTGAGATCAGCCACAGATGCGCCGCTATCCCTGAGGACTTGCAACGGAAACTATTTAATATTTCGTATTTTTATTAAAAATATATAGTGCCGATTATATGTAATTATTACACGTGCTTAATATGTTATTTTTGTGACTGTTTTGTAAAATTAAACTATTTTTTTGCCTTCCTAATGTTAACTTTGGTTCCTTCGCTCAAACACTTATTTCATATCATAGAAAATAGGAAAAAATCTGTCAGATGATTATTGAAAAGTATAATGTGAGAAAACATCTCCGTAGAAATGATAATGATAACTTTGACATACCGTTATCTATTGAAAAGCGCCCCACACTTTTTCCACAATTATACTATTTACTGTTCCTTAATTGATTCCTAGATTGAAGATTATTTTTTACTTTTTTGTTGATTTTATCATAAAAGCGTGTTTTTAGTTTTTTAAACTATGTTTATGTTATTAATTTTTAGTATTTGTTAATACGGTTTCCCGCTTTCGGTATTCTATTTCATTCTTTCATACATGCAGGGTAAGATAAGGATGTATGTTGAGTTCTTTCTACTGAAAAACGGAGTTACTCACTGACAAACATACAAGTGAAGCTAATATAAAGCGTTTAATAGTACATCAAGTAAAAACACATTTTGTTGATTCTTTCGCTTCAGGGGAATAAAATAGACAAAAAGAAGGCGGATTTAAAACAAAAGTTCTTCGTTATCATATTCTACGGAGATTAACATTTAAATTACATTTCTGACAGATTTTTAAATAACATTAATAATAATTAGCTTAATAATGTAATGTGTAATATACCATGTTCCTTGCAGTGCGATGCATAAAAGGACAGAAAATGTATGTAATCGTTTAAAATCTACATTAATAACAGTATTTATTATTTAAAAGATACAAAATCGTCAGTTCCTACATTAATTTGTTACAAATTTATTTTAAATTTTAAGATATTTTGTGTATTTTATTTCGTAAAGCGAAATTTATGTCTAAATTTATTTCCTATGCCTACATTGTGATATTTGAAATGTATTTATTGTTACAATCCCGTAATTTTAAGTCTGTTAATCTCATTTATCAGTATTTTGGCAGTATCTATATTTTCCAGTTTGATCTCTTTGATTGTTTTGAAAATATTGTTCAGTTAACTTAAGCTGACATATTCGCAATACTTGTATTATTTGAAAAGTTTATGTTGATTAATAGTTGAAAATGAATCATTTACTTAGAATTTTGCAGTAGCAGATGAGCAAGCAGTCCACCTGATGGTAAATGGCTACTGCCGCTCATGGACACCTATACCAATCTAACATAAGATTAGATTCCTATCTGAGTTTGGCCGCAGTTTCTTCGCTACTCCTGAGGGCTAAATTTTAACTCCTCAGATAAGTAAGTCTCCTTTACCATACCCATCAAGGCGTATCCCTAGACTGGAGTCGAATGACAAATGGTTCTACCATTTATCTGGTAAGGAAGACATACTTATCCGAGGCGTTCCAGCTTAGTCCTCAGTAGAGGTGCGCAAAATATATCACTAAAATGAAAAGAGAGAGATATCTTTTGAACTCAGTGATATATATCACTCTTTTAGCTCAGTAACTCACTTTAGCTCAGTAGCTCTGTAAGGATATAAGCGACATTTTATATCAGTATTTCAGAGAATCAGATCAAAATGTTTTGACAACATGTTTGATTCCTATAATTAATACAAAACTGGCAAGATTTTGAATGAATTTCACAGCCAACACTATTTGTATATCCCTGTTTTCATAATCTTAGCAAAAAAGCTTTTAGCGAAAAAACATTTTAATTTAGTGTTTAATACGTGATGCATTGGACTCAAATCAGACTCTCTCAGTCAGTCGCTCATTTGACTCATCACTCACTCGCTAGCGAGTATAACACTGTTGAATTGAAGAAGATCTTATATCCGGAATCGTATGGACCTATGAACTCAACCATGTGACGCGGATATAAAGATATAATTCAAAATCACTCATCAACTCCGACGGAGTTGATGAGTGATTAGCTATTTGGTGAAGATATATATCTTTTATATCACTCACTCGCGAGCTACTCAATTCTAGTCCTCAGGGGTATCGGCGCATCTATGGCCGACCTCAGGTAAGAATCTAATCTAATCTAGCGTTAATTACAGACGTCCATGGGCAGCAGTAGTCACGTATTGTATGGACTGCATGCTCTTCTACTTCTTCAATATCATAAAAAATATGTGGCAGCTTCAGATAACTTACCATTCGAAAAATACGAGTTGTTTTGTATTTAATCAGTATTTTAAATTTTAATATTCATGAAACTACATTTATATTCCAATGATGTGTAACATTCCACTTATTTAAATGAACTAACTATATTTTAAGATGCTTACTTTTTAATATAATTTGCACAATTTTTTATTTATCATGTAAATAATGGTAATAATAATTTATTATTTGTATTTACAAACGAAGTTATGTATGTGTGTAAAGTTTATATCGAAGCCCAGCTGTGGGCAAGCCTGGGAAGGCTGTTAGGTTATAAAGTAATATAGAAAATATGTATGTTTCTTACTTGAGTACAGATACTCTTGTGAAATCTCATTGTGCTCTTGTCAGGATATTACTAGGTACTATTTACAGGACTTGGGTACTCTTGGGGGCTTAGGTACTCTTGGGGGACTTATGTACTCTAGGGAAGAGATAAGATCTTAGCAAAATATGATACTCTCTGCAGGACTCAAGGTACTATTAACTTGACTTTATGTACTCTTAGTAAGACAAGGTACTCTGGGTAGTACTCATATACTTTGAGCCGGACTTAGCTACTTTTAGCAGGACTTCAGGTACTTATGTCAGGACCTCTTAATGTATAGTTTCCACTGGATTCCGTTCTTATATGTACCTTACTTGATGTTCTAATAAAAATCTTGATGCTTTTTGGTCGTTTTCTTTCAATTTCGAAGGTGTTAGAACCCCTTTTGTTTCGACTCCGGCGGCACCACCGCTACACCTATTTCTGCCTCATAACAGCAGCGTTAAGCTCTGCTTCTGGTTTGCAAGATGTGGTAAAAGAGACATACTTTTCCAGCTTAGTCCTCAGGGGTAGCAGCGCATCTGTGGCCTACCTCAGGTAAGAATTTCTAATCCTATCTGGGGTTGATTACAATGTCCATGAGCGGCAGTAGCCACTTACCATCAGGTGGACTGCACGCTCGTCTGATACTCCTATATTATAAAAAATATCTAAACCCTTTGTGGTTCGACTCCGGCGGCACCACCGCCACCTATTTCTACCTCATAACAGTAGTTACGCGCTGCTGTAGTAAGCGTATTGTAAAAGTATCAACTGTCTTCCTAGTACAGTTAAAAAGTTACATGTATATTAGGGTGGAGCGAAATTCCTTTTTTTTATTTTTGGAAATGTAATAGTGACGAAAAGATGTCTTGATGGTTAAAACCAAAGTGTGTAAAATATTATTCCGATCAGATAAGGGTAAGAGCCTCCGCCAGGTCAATGAACTTTTAAAAATATACATTTTTGGTGTATACTTTGCAGATTACAGCTGAAGGTGTCTATAACTTTTTTAAACATTTATTATATTTTATTCACTTTATTTTATAGAGCATTAACAAATAAAACAACAATAATTTTGAATAGTGTCATTATAAAAATGCAGAGGGAGAGCATTTCTCAATCAAAACTTGCAAAGTAAGTCATATTAATAGTTTACTTACGCCGGTGACTCATGTTTTCATGTCTTCTTTTTTCATTAAAATATGTTTACATTATTATTATAATATCTTCTTCTCTTATTATAAATACGTAACTGATGTATTTTATATTCATTTTTTGTTGAAATAGTTAAAATAAAGATGGAATATTATGCCTGTGTATAAAGATGTTATGAAATTTTATCAATGGAAGAGACGCCGATTAAAGTTGCGACAAGAAATTCTTGCGAATCATCATTTAAGGATATTGGAGGCGTAGTTGTTTCCAGCATATAATAAAGCTGACACGTAGACTCAATTTCTACTGAAAGTCAAACAAAAGTGAAGCAAAAGTTAAAAGCTTGCATGCAAAATACCTGAAACGAAATATCTTGTTAAAATATATTACAATACTTTCCAAAGAACTATTATAGAATTTTCGGACTGCAAGAGAAGTTCCCTTTAATATACCTCCTTACATATGCTAATATTTCGATCCATCTGGTTGTCCAAAAGAGAGAGAGGTACCCGGAAAGGAATAAAAGCTTTTTGTTGGATCAAAGAACGTCGCTGCCAATGATCATTGGAAAAGTAGATATCTCTACAACAAAAGTTTACAAAACACCTTAGAAACCAACTTGCCAACTTGGCACAGATATACTGTGTTCTTTAAAATATTGTTTTGTATAATATAATAGCAGATATTTCTGTTATAGACCGTCATATGTTGCGTGGTGACAGGATAAATACACGAAAGAGTATTGAGAAGAAAGCTTTTGTTTCAAATATCGGCATAGCATTTTGACAGAAGGAAAGATTACTTTTTAAAATATTGGATAAAATATGGAAAAAATATAGGCAAACAGTCCTTAAAGAACGGATCTTGCTAGTAAGAGAACCCAGATCTGTTTACACCACTTACGCAGCTCTGATTCTGGTTTAACCAAAGGAATAGAGTGCGCCATCGTCGGCTATTTTGCCCATGCAATAATTCCTCAAGAGAATATTGTAACTATTGACTTTGGGGTAACTATCTATAATACCGATAAATATGGTGGGAGTTACCCAACTATTTCAAGAGCGACTATACATCATTTGCTTTTCCACCATAACGGTTGCACTTCTGGACCGGGGTCCTACGCTGCCATATCACGTCCATACAACATGTTAAGTTGTCGAGAGAGCTGTAAATGATAACAACAGATTCATCTACATTATTGTGCCCGAAATTAATCCATTGACTTAATAAAAATAAAACTAGAGTCTCGATCAAAAATGACCAAATTTGAGGCAAAAACAAATTTTAGGGTATAATTATCAATTTTTTTGTACCTACTTCAAAGCTCTTTGTTTATATAATGATCAGTAAAGTAGAATCATATTCTCTTACTTTTGCACCTTTTTTGCAATTATTAAAAAAATATTTCCAATATTTTTGCAGTCTTTGTAAGTAAATAGCATTTTTTTACTTTTTATCAATTATTGACAGCGAGGCGGAGGCATAAGATGACATCCAAAAAATTAAAAAAAAATCACAGTTTAATCTCTTAGTATGATACATATTTCCCGCACTATTAGAACTCCAACGTAAAAAGAAAAAAAATTCCCATACAACGTCGCTCCACCCTAATGTATATATATAAAATATCGGTTTGTTGTATGGCGACCCCCTTCAATATTCAACTTTATTTTTAAAATTCAAGTGTCGTATCTATCACGGTTCTAGACATAGAGCCCTGTGACAGACAGCGAAGTCTAAGTAATATAAGGGTATATATGTAAATAAGGGTTCCGTTTTTACATTTTGAGTACGGAACTCTAAAAAGCTTGCATGGAAATTTAGTTCTTCCCAGATTTTTAACCGTCGATAGGGGATAATGTTTCCACCAGACTATAAAATCAAAAACAAATTCGATCCAAATCAGTTTATTTTTCAAATTTTACATCCTTGGATTCTTTCGATCGCAAACTTACAAGACTAACATTGATAATTTTTACCACGCTTTTATTAGTTTCACCTGTATGTATGTAACGGAATCTTTGAACTTAATTTTTACTCACTTTGAACGGTCAATTTCATTCAAAAGTTTAATCATTTATCAAGAACCAATGACAATACACTATTTTAATAATTTTGTCCCATTGTCCTTATTAGGATCATCAGGATTAATTATTTTCGAGGCGGTGTTCGAGCGCCTTAGAGAAAGTTCTTGGCAAAGTTACTGCACGATAGATTGCAATTATTACTTTTTAGTTTTTTAACCATAAAAGCGTGGTTCTTAGATTTTTCACATAATAATTAACTACATACACAAAATATATATATTTCGAACAGATATGACAATATAAATGAATTATAACAATAATAATTAATTGTTAAGAACAAGTAATTATAAATATTTAAAACAATATTTGTTAAACGAAATATTTTTACATAAATATTACAATTTTGATACTGTCCAAACAAAAAATATACAATAAGGTATACATAGTCCGCGAGGTCTAAGCTGAGCTTTGCATTTGTGTGAGTGCACTTGGATAGTGTAGGTGTGAAATCAGATTACGTCTTTTAATCGATTTAAACCGATTTCAATACTACAAAGATTATTTAATTAATTTCATTGCATATTGTAAAAACATTTTTTCACTATATTTTTTACCTCTTCAACTATGGATCTAACTAAAAATGATAAAATTTATTTTTGAAAGTTTTTTATCTGAGTCTACTTTTGTGTTTACACACACTAATGCAAAGCTCAGATTAGCACCTCGCGGACTATACTTTAAACAAAAAATAGATAAGTCTTAGTAAAAATTGCGATCACACAAAATTATTTATCAAACTTAAATTTAAACTTAAAACAATGTACAAAAGATATTAAACACATTTTTAATATAAAGTGTACTTTAGATAGCAATTTAGATACTTATGCCGATATCTGTTATTAATAATCGATCTATCCAATGTATGGCCTACAAACGATTGATATTTGAAACTTTCTTCATATTAGACATTTTAATTTTTCATCATCATTTTATCATTATCAATAACAGGAATTAATGAAAATTTTGAAAATAATATTTTTTTACATAAATTAATTATACTATACTTTGTAAATAATGTATAGTTAAAGTATACATTTTAATTAAGTACATAAGTTTTCATTTTTCAATGAAATTAATATGTTTTTCTCATTAAAAAAATAATTTTGTATGCCTTACATAAAGAAAACAGTATTACTTAAAAATAAATAAGAATGATAATATAAATGAATGAATATCTTCGCTAAAGTTCACTCTATATTAAAATTAATGATGTACTAACATATTACAAGTCCATATTACCGAATTTTACGTAATAAAGAGCATAAATTAACATTTTTTGTCAATTTCAAACAAAAACTATAGAAACTTGCAAGAAATCAATCTTCCAAGGATAATACAAATCATATACAAAATGTTTACAAAACACAATCACTTAGGAACCAAACATTTACAATTTTTATTCATTTTACGTACATTTAAGAAATATAAATAAATTCGTGGTATATACACGTGGGAATGAATCGTTTCTCAACCACGAGACAATTTCGTGGCTTTTGTGAGGTTTTCAGTAAAAATGAAAATGTTTTTGAACATAAAAATTCAATAAACATATCCAAAAATGCTTTTTAAAGTAAATAACTGTTGATTATTTGAAAATGTTCGCCAATTTAATATAATGTAAATTAACAGCGCCTGTTTAGCCAGAAATGGCGCAAAATATACAAGAAATAACATGTATAAGTTAATTTTTCAATTTCTGTATAATTTTCGTGTTAAAATTATATTGTTATGGATTTTTTTTGATAAATTTTTAATATAAAATTTAAGTTCATTTTGATCAATTGTCTGATTAATCAAATAGACAATTCTTTAATTAAATGTGGAAACTACATTTAATTCGCTGTATTTTCCAAAACTTTGTAGTTTTATTTTCTACATTTTCTTAACCAGTGTGATAAATTCTGATCAATAAAGTATTTATGGTTGAACGGAGACAATTTAGAATAGATTCATTCAGGAGGTGCGAGTGTTGTGACAAACCCTTCAAAGTGGGTGTGAGAACGACCGCAGTTGCCGCCGTACCCCCCGCGTGACGTGTGTGCGCTTAGTAATATAATCAGTAAAAATATCACATTTCTGTCAACATTTGTATATTGTATATGGGCTATGGAGACCGGCATGACAGAATGCTGTGTTCTCAACCATAATTCATTCCATTAACTGATAAAATACAATTTTTATCGAAATGGAAGCCTAAAACTTTCATGAAACTTTAGTCAAAATTACATGAAACAAAAACACTTTAGTTATATAACACCGATGTTCAATTTTGACAAATCAATAGAATAATTAGTGTTAAAAACACGACATTCTGATATGACGAGCTTAAACTATTGTACATTGTGGAGGACAAGGGGTAAGAGGGGGAGGTTGTTGTATATGTGTGTATAAATATATCTGTAACTATTGCTATGTGTGGGTCACGTCGCGCGGGCAACTTGCAACTCAGGTACGGAAGCTTCAGTCTTATTGGTCCAGTCTCAATGAGAAACAATTGCGTGTAACAATCAGCCCGTTTTTGAAGCAAATTTCTTATTTTTGACGCCTAAATTGTTATTTTTAATATAGTCGAGCAGTTGGCTTGAAAACAGTAAAAATTTGTTTATCAAAAGGGTATAAGTGAACGGAGAATTTAGATATGGACAAACTTTTAGTGTTATCCAAGCCAACTTCAACAAAACTGATTAAATATCTCAACAAAATGCTTTAACAACAAAACGTTATTAAAAAACAGTTGCTATTTCAGTCAACACTTCAATATAACATCTTATATGTCTCAATCAACATAAAATAATATTCCAAAAACAATTTTAAAACCGAACAGGATCTCAAAAAGGTCTCCAAACTCAAATTTGTCGTCAAAACCGGGCTATGTGACACACAAACCTCACGTAGACCTCATGTCGTTCCCAGATCCACTTCGAAGTGTTTCTTGGTGCGCAGAGCGCTAATCCGGACACCGCGCGGGCGGGAGCGCGCGCGGCAACTGTGTAACGGACTTAACCTAACTTACGACTAGGGCTTTGCCACAAAACTTGTGATTTTAAACACTTTTACTAGATATTTGGTGTAAAAACTGTTGAAATACAATTTGAGTGACTTCGAACGAGACTCCTTGGCACACGTTCAATTTATACATTGTATTTCTCAAAGAGCATGATGTTTTTTGCCTTTGAGCCTCAATTAAAAGTTTCTAAACACCAAATGACTGTAATTTGATCTAGATTGAACATTCAATTCGCAAACTCTGCCAAAATGGTTTTATAGCCTTCTGTATAGTTCAAATGAGTTCATTTTGCACATTTCGTAATACATATCTAGATAATACATTGTATTTCTCAGTAAAATATAATGTATAAAATATAAACCACTGCATTATCGATGCAGTTTTATTCACTCGAAAAAATATTAGATTGTTTTATGGTGTGTGAAGAGTTGAAGAATTAAAGTGTATAATTCAGTTTTCACAGTTTTGTGGCAAAGTATTTAAGTTCTCTATCTGTGGCTGTAATATTATTATAAATAGGGATACTAGTATACTGAATATTTCAATTTGCAAACGAGTTATTACCCATTACAGACCCGTATACAATAATGATGGTAGAATAAGTCTTTTACAATGAATTGGAATGTAACCCAAACGCTGTAAACATAGTAACGGCCAAAAAAGACCAGTTAGCAGTCTCAAACATTTCGTATGGGAAACAGGATGTATAGTTGCATTTATAAGACGTAGACACAGAAAACCAGTTTAAAACGAAAATAAATCTTGTGTGAAATCAAAAAGAGGGTTGTGAAAGAATAATGTTGCAGCCACAGTATAGAAAATATGGTATGTACGTTGCATTGAACCAAAAACAGGTTTTAACACTTATAACTATATGTAAAAGAAGTTTCCTGAGTTTTAACGTGTGAACGTACATGTTGATATCCTGTTATTCATCTTTATTATTATTTGGATCTCTTTAAGTACACTGTAGAAACGTAGGGAACTCAAGTTCAAGTTCACGTTTTATTAATATTTAATGCTATTTTATGGTTTCATATAAGAATCTGTTTTATAAACTTTTGGCTTCAATTTGTTATAATTCTGATTCCAAAATTATCAATGTTTAGAATATAAAAAAATACAACTTTATTACACATTAGAAATC
This sequence comes from Epargyreus clarus, assembly GCF_041222505.1. Classification (NCBI taxonomy): domain Eukaryota; kingdom Metazoa; phylum Arthropoda; class Insecta; order Lepidoptera; family Hesperiidae; genus Epargyreus; species Epargyreus clarus. Next base: position 1,047,999 of record NW_027332229.1, read on the forward strand.
TTAAATTTTAAGTTTTTTTTGGATGATTTTATAATATTTTGTTTTTCATGTCATCCTACAGATATAACTTGACTGTTTTTCATGTAAATTATGTTGTATATACATAATTGCAATTTATGTATAAATAGCAGTATCTTATATACTTTTTAGGGTTGTTATAGTTATTGTAATGTATTTTAATATTCATGGATTTCTTAGCAATGTACATAAGTAGATCCAAATAATCAAAATCGATTGGATATGTGAAATATAATATTATATGCAGATTACGAGATAACCATTGACATACTTGTTTTATATTTTAATGGAGCTATTAAAGTATTTATCTCCGACCACATGAATAGTTAAAATTAACACGTTTTCAAGCTAAAGATCATACGGTGCAATCAAATTAGCATTTTAGTGAAAATATTATTTTGAGGTTACTTAGTGTTAAAACATATTTATTTCTTACAGAGATTTTTTTCTAGTGGTTATATTAAATTGTCTTTTTGAATGAGTATACCAATAGATATGACATGCAAACCATTTTTTAGTTTTAGAAGAATATTAAATTAGGATGTTTTAAATTGATTTAACAATGAAATTAAATAGCATCATTTCAAGTCATGATGCAAACATCTATTTATCATTTTTTTATTTTATTTATAATTTTGTTTTCATTAAATGAAGGTTATATTATTTTTAATATATATTTGTATGTTATTAAGTATGACTTGATGAATCTCTGGCATGAATAAAGTATTGGATACTTTTTCAGAGTAAATGTATATAATATTGTGGCTTTATGTCTTAAAAATCTGCTGTTGTTATATACCAGTGGCTTATAAATTTAAGAGATAACTGTCTCGCATAATCTGCATATTAGGATATGTATGTATACCTATAAATATGAGTATATAAAAAATATAGAGCAAACCCTGTACGTTCACACACCGAACTCGTATCACACAAATTCCATCTAAACGGTTTCCAAAAATTTCCGGACCCTTCAGGTCTGTGTGAGTTACGGATTTACGGAAATGTGTTACTGTTGGCAAAAGATCTACGCGACGAAGTCCAGCGGCCTGTTGAAACCACCCTTTCTGTTCATGTACTGTCGGTACTTACGTTTGAGCACCACATGCACCTCGCCCTCCACGTTGTCGTCAACCTTTTTGCCTTTAGTCGAGTCGAAGCCACAAAAACCCATTACCTTCAACATTTCCTGCTCTTCGGGCGTTTTTCCCTCCAAGTCGGCGGGGGTCACGATGGGGCGCTCGCCGAAGGCTTTCTTCGGCTTCGGCACGAAGGAGGTGGTGGGGACCGGGGATGGTGAGCGGCGACGTCGTGGAGACGGTGACCGGCGCACGGGGGATCGTCGGCGGCGCTCCAAGGACCTCGATCGGGACCTTGTGCGCTGTCTTCGCCTCTCTCTGTCCCTGTCCCGGTCCCGTCTCTCCCGCCGGTCGTCGCGCCGCCGCGGCGGACTCGGCGACCGACCCATTTGCCTTTAAAACACCAACGCGAAAATATAAGAAAAAATAACATCACTTCTTAAAATTCACATAACATAAAAAACGCGATAAATATTACAAATTAGTTCGGATGATTACCTTAAACTTAAGTCAACAGTTTTAAAATTTTGTATAAACTAAAGAAAACAGTAACACACAACCTAAACGTACGCCATTTTGAATGCGTATGATTTTTTTTCGGCGGCGCAACGACATTTTCGTTCGGGACGGATACGTTTCGTTTCAGGCATTTGCTATCAATCATGAAATATAAACTTACAATAAAATATTTCAATAATTCGTTTTTAAATCAGTGTTAATATTATTATCATTGATTAATAGCTTAAATAACAACGATACTATATTAATACATTGCATTTTAACCTTTTTATCTTTATTTACATTTAATAACATTTAGACATCAATACAAGAGATGTGTAATGGAACGTTGACAACGTTCCTTTATACAAAGTGATTAGTATGCTATACTTGCAATCTTACGATATTTCGATTATTTTTATTTAAACATAAGAAAATTCTAAATGACTTAATTTAAATATTTATTCAACTTAATTTCCATCTAAAAATGTATTAAGTATTTTTAAATATTACAATTATTTATCGACTCTTGATTAATAAAATTTAGTCGTAACGTTTAAAGGAACGTTAATATAGTGTGGCCTTATAAGAAAATTTCCCACATTCACAGTATATTCGTGGATGTAATATGGTTGTTATTTGTATAATTTCGTTAATTATAATGTGTATGTAATAGGTTTTTATTATATATAATTTATATGAGAGATTTCTTTTATTTTGATGTTACGTCAAACATATCCTGTTTAGACTTAAGGAATCGTTGGTGATATGTAGACAATCACATAAATAGTGATATTTGCCTGATATAAATCCACACTTCATGTGCGTATGTGAAAGGTAGTATAGTACAAAGGTAGTGTACAGGTATATTTTATTTACTTTTTAAGTTATTTAAGAATCTGGGATTTTTTAAGTTTTATTGAAAATGTGCAGAGAACAGTTTTAGCAATATATATTTTAACCATCATATAGGCATACATAATAAAGACGGTTAAAATACAAATATAATAGTTTTTGTTGCTATGATATTATAATTTATACTCTATTTATTTAATATTCCATATTTGCATTAAAAGCCATGCAAAAGCAGATATGTTTTAATATTTATTTTTTGGCAGAGCATTCAATTATGATACCACTTTTCTTAGACAAATGTTTATTACTAACAAAGAAAACTACATTTTATTCTTAACCTTTTAAACAATTTGTTTGAGGTAATTGAAAACAATTAGCTAGCAACACTTTCAGCAACGCCATCTAGTGAGTGCAAAGTGTACTATTTGCAGAGCCAGCGACGCCTCGGTCGGGCGTACAAAGCCGAAACTAACGCCTACATTGATTTACGGTAGCGGTCTGTGCAGACGGCTTTTTTCCGAACGAAGTCGAAATAACGCGTTTACGCGTAATGTCGGTGGTGCTAGTGCGTTAAAACGTACCGGGGAACGTTCTGTGCGTGTTGTTTCGCTATACTATGCGGTTTTTGTGCTTAGTGTAAGCTAATCGTCCCTTGATTCAGTGAAGTTTTGTGTGACTGAAAAATCGACTTATCGCCCCTCGGACTCGACAGCCGGTGAGTATCGATGCTATCTCCTCTATACTACTTCAATAAGATAAGATTTCTTGTAAGAAAGTGCTAATTGAGCGTGCGTCGATAATATAATCGCACGATCTTTTGGGTGTGGTTTCTATGAGCGAGACGAATTGGGTCGTTTTTTTTAGCTCCGGACGACGTTCAGTGACTAAGGCGCCGTATTTCGGGATGCTTGTCTCGTTCAGCGGCAAAATTGACGTTTTCCGATTTTATTGCCGATTTTTACGAACTCCACATATTTTCTTTGTGTCCCAATGTGTTAATACGAAACCTAAAACGTTGTTATGGTGTACAAATACATTTTTCTATACATATTTCTCTTCCAATTGGGCGTGACTCCAATCAATTACACCTTATCTTCAATAGGAGTGATGTCACCTCTCAGGGTGCGGATGGTATAACCCGGCCGGATGTGAAACGTAGTTGCGTTGAACGCTCGGCATTCAGGAAGTGACCTATTGAATTTGTTCGGTTAGTTCGGTAATAGTTATGCCATTTGGAATCTGTGGCCAGATTTGATGATTCCAATTTTGAATTGAGCGGGATTTACGACAATTATTTCGCCATTTTCAATTGACTCTAGTGTAATTTGTAGATGGCGATCCGATATATTTTAACACAACTTTTCAACCTTAACATTTTCTTTATAATTCAACCGAAAAATTGCATAAAAGATATCAAAATATATTTTTATTGTATAATTAATGAGAATGTGGGTATGAATATCATTACAATATTATTACAAGTTTGTAATCATTCAATAGATTTTATCTTAAATTTTATCTACTTTCCTTCCAATCCAATTATCCCTTTGTTTGCAATACTTTTCTTACATCAGTATCAAATAAAATTTAATTAATATTTTTTCTAGAAGCAGCACTGGCAATTTAAATTCAATTTTGTATCTAAAATTTTTTGTGTTCAAAGTTTTGACAAAAAAAAATTAAAACACAGGTAACTGCATCCAGGCCTCAATTAAGGGCATGAGGTTCGAATCCCAGACCGCATACACCTCTGTTTTATAAAAAAAAATGTCAAGCCGTTTCTCCTGTACGAAGTGCCAACGAATAAGACCTACATTACCCTCCTCATTTGTCTAAAAATATGTATCAATGTACATAATGTTATATAGGAGATCAAACAAATGACATCACCTTATCCATATCCTGTTATCGCCACTGTTATATATATAGTAAATAAGCATATTTTTACACATGAGTGTTTCAATGATTATATTTGTTATGTTACATAACTTAATGCTGTCGAGAATTATTGGACCATACATACTGGTTTATTAATAAAATTATTGCCGTTTTAATGAAGTTAAATTTTTTACACGGTTTATATTAGCTTCACTTGTATGTTTGTCAGTGAGTAACTCCATTTTTCAGTAGAAAGAGATCAACATACATCCTTATCTTACCCTGCATGTATGAAAGAATGAAATAGATTGCTTTTCTACTTTTTAGTTGATTTTATCATAAAAGCGTGTTTTTTACTTTTTTGAACTATATTTATATTATAAATAAAGGTGGTAAGTACTAGGAAAAGAGTGCACATCCACCTGATGGTAATTGGCTACTGCTGTCCATTGACATCTGTAATGAACCCAAGCTGTGATATCTAATTGATGCATGGGTGCATTACAACCTCAGAGGACTCAGTTGACTACATCATCCATAGCTTTTATAGATCCACTGCTAGACAAAGGCCTCCTCTAGTTGACATGACTCTAACTGGTCCTGTGCCCTCTGAATGCAGGGATTGCACACAATCTTCAGGTTGTCTAACCACAAAGGGTTCAACCCCTTTAACGATATGGATAACATACGCAACCCCATATATTTTGTCGTAATTGGCCAGTATGGTGGACTATGGCCTAAACCTTCCACTCTAAGAGGAGATCCATGCCCAGTAGTGAGACAGCAATGGGTTGACGACATCAATATATTCCTTCATCTCTTACTACAATAACTAGGTTATAAGTTAACGTACATTAGTATAATTAAAATAGTAATACATAATAACTGGATTGTCTGTCCGTCTAATACCTTGTCTCTACAGTCCTATAGTTGATTCATCAGTATATAAATTGTATATACATAATATATATAAAACTATATAATTAGTATTCAATACAAATGTCTATGTGTTGTCTAGTATTAAAACTAGCTTAGCTAACTAATATACGTTGTTTATTGCATCTAATGACATAATAGTATACTGTTTAGTATTTTTATTTTATAATATTGCAGTAGTAACGAGGCGTCTTACTGTGTTGAAGACTTTATTATAACTCACTTAATACTACTCTAACACTAACTTAAGGTACTTTTGAAGGTGGTAGAACCCTTTGTGATTCGACTCCGGCGGTACCACCGCCACACCTATTTCTACCTAATAACAGCAGTGTTAGGCCCAGCTGTGTTCCGGTTTGAAGGGTGTGGTAAGGGAGATAGACTTTTCCGAGGCGTTCCAGCTTAGTCCTCAGGGGTAGCGGCGCATCTGTGGCCGACCTCAGGTAGGAATATCTAATCCTATCTGGGGTTGATTACAGATGTCCATGGGCGGCAGTAGTCACTTACCATCAGGTGGACTGCATGCTCGTCTGCTACTCTCATATTATAAAAAAAAAAAAAAAAACTTATATAATATACGGCTCAGCTCTACACCACACCTCCTGGGGTATTTGAAAAAAAAATACACTACCTGTCAATCCCTTACGAACCTGCTTTAACACTACATGAGCATGCAGTCCACCAGATAGTATGCGGTCACTGCTACCCATAGCACCCATCACACATGCCATCATCTGTTTATAGTTCTATATAGGCTTCTAGCTAAAGCTGATCACAAGATGTTCCCACTCTGTAAGAAGATGTCACACATTGAAGTGGTAAGTGATATTAAAAATAAAATAAAATTAAATTAAAACACTTTCTACACTCACAGCCCCACACTAGGATTCCCTGTGTCGTGGGTGCCATGGACACACATAGACAAATACACAAACACCCAGGCCCAGAAACAGAAATCTAAACTCATCATTTAGATTTCTGTCTGGCCGGGGATCGAACCCGGGACCCTTTGCGCGTCAGACCGGTATGGTGGACGCTCCGCCACGCGGGTCGTCAATACGTATACAATGCCGCATTACATATATAACTCCAATTTAGTCCTCTCGAGTAGGAACTCTAATCCTATTTAGGGGCTGTATCGAATTAAGGTTATTGGATGCTTGGAGCAGAAAGTTGAATGCAGTCCCCCAGTTGAAATATTTCTTCTATATGAACATTTCCCTTAATCTTCCTTTAATTTGCTAGAGTACACAGTTAGAAACTCTTTACCCCGTCAACCCAATTTGTATATTATAATATAGGTATAGAAAAATACATAGATATATCGATATCCTGTCGTCCATAGATCAACAAGGTCATGTATTATCATATATTATGTAACTGTAATAGTTGTGCAATAAATATTACTAAACACATATTATCATTAGCTTTACCCGCGGCTTCTTCTAAATCTTTATTGCTCATGCATATAGTAGCAACCATTTACCTATTTCTGCCTCACAACAGCAGTGTTAAGCGCTGCTGTGTTCTGGTTTAAAGGGTGTGGTAAGGGAGACATACTTATCTGAGGCGTTCCAGCTTAGTCCTTAGGGGTGGAGGCGCATCTGTTGACCTCTGGTAGGAATATCTAATCCTATCTGGGGTTGATTACGGATGTCCATGGGCGGTAGTAACCACTTACCATCAGGTGGTCTGTATGCTCGTCTGCTACTCCTATATAATAAAAAAAGCAACTTTTTTGAGGATTAAGGGTATGGTCCAATTATGAATCCCTGACAACATGTGTAAGTACACAATTTCATGACAATCGGTTATATAAATAACATAAAAATGTAGCGAACAAACAAAACTCACATTAGAATTTATAATATTAGTTAGGATGAACAGACAAGATCACGTATAACATTCACATTTACAATACTCGTATTACTAATATCGTCTCTGACACACATAAGTGTAATATGCAATGCCTTCCACTGCAGAAGGTAATTTTTTTGTGAGTTTATGTATGTCACATTCTTTACCACACCCTGCAGCCCAAACGGATTTTAACATATGAGGTGTCGTTGGATTCGTCTAATTTGTGGGAGTGACTTAGACTATGTTTTTTAGCAGTTGGATTTCCGATTTTGTAATAATTCTCTTTATAATGATAACTTTACTAAAGCAAAAACATGAATATACATTATTTTTTCGTTTGATTAGATTTAAAATTTTCATTGTATCGAAGTTAAATTTGACGGTGGCCGTGCCCGATTAGTTCCGTTATGATTCAATGTATCTATATATAATATGTTTTGTTGGTCTGTTTGTACGAATATCTGATTTTCATGAAAGTTTTAAGTTTTTGAAGGTGGTAGAACCCTTTGTGGTTCGACTCCGGCGGCACCACCGCCACACCTATTTCTGCTCATAACAGCAGTAACACTGCTGCTGGCGCTGCTGTGTTCTGGATTGAAGGGTGTGGTAAGGGAGACATACTTTTACGAGGCGTTCCAGCTTAGTCCTCCGGAGTAGCCGCGCATCTTGGCCGACCTCAGGTTGGAATATCTAATCCAATCTGGGGTTGATCACAGATGTCCACGGACGACAGTAACCACTTACTATCAGGTAGATTGCATGCTTTTTCAACACTTTTATGAAATAAAAGAAAAACACGCAAAGACGCGGCTTTAAACTAGTTGTCAAATAATTTTATAAAATGATAGCACTCGACACTTTTTACCATTGTGCCACCATTCAATCATTATTCTAAGTTGGTCTACATTTTTTCGACGAAGCCGTATACTTTTTGTGTCGGGGGCAACGCCACACCGAGACGTTTGACGGAAGCGTGTGACGTCATTATGTGTAACATGTTTCCAAAAAGTTTGTGGTTCATAATTGTTGCATTTCCGTTTCTCCCTTCTCTCTTTCGTTATCTTCTTCTATTTATATAAAAATGAATGTTTGTCTGTATGTCCTTTATGGAATCGTGAACTATGTACCAACAATAATCATGTGATGATCTTTAGCAAAGTCATTTGGTTTTTGAGTACGACTAAGTTTCGACAGATGGCGCCACTGTCATTCCAATGAAGGTACAAATTTTCAGTTATATGTATGTCATGTTATTTTTTTAACGCGGGCGAAGTCGCAAGCTCTACTAGTCTATTCTATAATATGTGACACGAACCATTTATTAGGAAAACCGAAAAGTACTCAAAATTTTGTTTTGCTGGCAAAAACGATTGTTTATTACGAAAATCTTTAATGCTAATCATGAAAAATAATTTCCATCATTTTCTAACACTGACAAAAAGTCAGGCGGTGGTACCTTGGGAGTCGAACAAAGGGTTCCCTTATTAGAATTATAGTCTTAATTAAGAGGTTATGATATTGCTTTTTAATTTATTATCAACATCAGTTATCGCTTATCTTATATCGATAGGCGCTATCACTTCGGATAATGTGCAAACACTTTTGCAATAAAACAATTTATACAATTAAAATAAATTAAAGGTGGTAGAACCCTTTGTGGTTCAACTCCGGCGGCACCACCGCCACACCTATTTCTACCTAATAACAGCAGTGTTAAGCGCTGCTGTGTTCCGGTTTGAAGGGTGTGGTAAGGGAGACAGACTTTTCCGAGGCGTTCCAGCTTAGTCCTCAGGGGTAGCGGCGCATCTGTGGCCGACCTCAGGTAGGAATATCTAATCCTATCTGGGGTTGATTATAGATGTCCATAGGCGGCAGTAGCCACTCACCATTAGGTGGACTGCATGCTCGTCTGCTACTCTAATATTATAAAAAAAAAAAAAAAATTGAAAAACGGTTCGTAATGTCGAAATAACAGCATTTTATTAAATGCTTATATGCACACAGGATACAACACGATACAAATTACAGACGTTACTTATGATGAAAAAACAGCTAGTTTTTTTTGTCGCTTTGTTACGACTAACGTCCAAAACGGCTCGGCCGATTTTGAAGGGACTTCCACTGACAGATAGAGCATGCTATAAGGAATAACTTAGGCTAGTATTTTAGAAAAAGACTTAGGGTTCCGTAATAACATGAGAACTCTGTGAAATGTCCGGAATATTTATTTATACACTCATAAATGCGGGTAAAACCGCCGGGTACAGCTTGTATTCAATTAAATTATATGTAAAATGTACATAATATATTTTATCAACTACAACAATAAAATACATTAACATATTATTAATAGTACATTAATACAATTGATAAAAATAATCGCTTGCGCATAATTAATGAGGTAATAATGTATGTATGGTTAATGTAATACCAAATTGTTTGTATAGTCCACGTATAACTGCTAGTCCGCTCTGAATATAGAAATGAATCGCGTCGCCATAGTAAATTGTATGACTACAGACTTCAGAGCGGACTAGCAGTTTGGCAAGGACTATAATACAGTGAAGTCTACCAATACGCACTTGGCCAGCGCGGCGGACTATGGCCTAATCCTCATTCTGAGAGGAGACCTGTGCCCAGCAGTGGGATAGTAATGGGTTGATGATGATGGTAATACAGCTGTACCTATTTCTACCGTGATGCAGTTTTGTGTTACGGTGGAAGGGCGTGGATGCCAGCTGACTTACATATGAGGCATCTTAGCCCTTAAGACTGGCAATGCGTTAATGATCAGCTACAGGTAGAACTACTGGTCTATTTAGAGCTGCGATCTTCTTACGTCCGTTATTAATAGTTAATCTATCCAATGTTTTCTCGACCAAAGATTGAACAATTTCTTCCTATTAGTAATCGTCAAATTTCGATCTTTGGTAGTCAAACTTTTGGATAGATCGATTATTGATAACGGGCGTTATCCTACAAGAGCGGCAATGTATCTATGATCAGTTTCAAGTAGAAACTGTTCTAAATAGAGTTACTTTCAGATGTTCATACGTAGCAGTGATTGTTTACCAAGTCACAGATGTCACCATCAGATGGACTGCAAGGTCGTATGTTATTTCAGTTATCTAAAAATAATCCATCCGTGATGCATCAATCAAGGATATCACATGTGTAGATGGAGCGTGTTATAAACATACAGCTCCTGAGGTACCTCGAGGATCACCAACTGATCAGCGATCATCAATATGGTTTTCGCAAGGGCCGTTCAGCTGGTGACCTTCTGGTGTATCTCACACACCGATGGTTCGGTTTGGTTCTCCACGGTTCGGTTTGCACGGACGTTCTTGCCGCGGACGTGTAAGATGTGGAATGAACTTCCTCCGGAGGTATTCCGGGAGCGCTATGACATGGGGCACTTCAAAAAATGTGCAAAAAGAGCTCTCATACAAAGCCTTCGATGCATTGGCGACTCCTCTGGTGTTGCAAATGTCCATAGGCGGCGTTGACTACTTTCCATCAGGTAGCACGTCTGCCTAATCGTTAGGTTAAACTATAAAAAAAAATATCTTAATTTGCAAATCAGCCAACTCCACTTTTTGTCAAAATGTTTTTATTATTTATTTTGATTTCGTTCAACGCCATTTAGTATCAAAATAATAAAAAAAAAACATTGGATGGATTAAGGTATCGATATGTAGATATCCTTTGCGGAGGACCAAAGTTCGATGTCCGATGACTTCAGATTTCTAGGTATAAGTATCAGAGTCAACGTCCACGATACACCCATGATCGAACAACGCTATGTGTCCACGCCCTGCTCGCGCACCTCTTTAGTTTTTTCCACCGAATCTCTTGGGAACCCATTGTGTTCGCGCGGTGGGTGTTGACGGCTTTTTGTGGGGTTTTTTACTAAGACACGGGTCGCGAGATTTTGTGTTTGAATATTAACCGGTTTGCGTTTTGGTGTTGAGTAGAACCCTTTCTGGTTCGACTCCGGCGGCACCACCGCCACACCTATTTCTACCTAATAACAGCAGTGTTAGGCGCTGCTGTGTTCCGGTTTGAAGGGTGTGGTAAGGGAGACAGACTTTTCCGAGGCGTTCCAGCTTAGTCCTCAGGGGTAGCGGCGCATCTGTGGCCGACCTCAGGTAGGAATATCTAATCCTACCTGAGGTTGATTACAGATGTCCATGGGCGGCAGTAGCCACTCACCACCAGGTGACTGCATGCTCGTCTGTTACTCCTATATTATAAAAAAAGTGGGGCGATCACACCGAGATGAGCCACGAAGAGTTCTTCCTTTAAGTAACATTGTTGACTGTAAACATGAGTAGATCTATACGTAGATATGTAGGTATATCCGTTTCAATCTGGGCACGCATTACGTTCCGGTTCAAGACGCAAGCGGCGTGTAGCGGTACGCGGGCCAGTGGGTCTCCGTGGTATGCGCGCAGATTGTGTTTGTTTTTTTATTATATAGGAGTAGCAGACGAGCATGCAGTCCACCTGATGGAGATGCTACTGTCGTATGGACATCTGCAATCAACCTCAGATAGGATTAGATATACCTGCCTGAGGTCGGCCACAGATACGCCGCTACCCCTGAATACTAAGCTGGAACGCCTTGGAAAAGTATGTCTCCCTTACCACACCCTTCAAACCGGAACACAGCAGCGCTTAACGGGTTTAATCATTTTGGTTTATTGTTTTTTACTCTAGACGATTTTAAATCTAATTTCTAACTCCATTGCTAGTACCAACATTTCGACTTCAGCTTAGCTACTCAGATAGACATTAGGCAATCGTAATCGCATCTATATATAGGTAGTTGATATTTATAGAAACATTTAGCAACTGGACCTAGGTAGCGCGAGACCTAGATACAAGTTTGCTAAACAGGCTCAGACAGCCGCATATGGTCAAACGTTGGTAAGGACTGGGTAGATTATTTTACTGTTTAGTATTTACTTATATTTCGTTTCTTTAAAACTGTGCTTAATTTAGTATTTAGTAATAGGGACGTAACATATGAGTGACAGTAAGATAACAAGCGCGACAGTCCGTCCGTCGCACTTTTCCCAGGCGTTCCAGCTTAGTCCTCAGGGGTAGTGCATCTGTGACGGACCTCAGGTAGGAATGTTTAGTACTATCTGGAGTATCTGGGGTTGATAACTGATGTCTATGGGCAGTAGCCACTTACCATCAGGTGGACTCCATGCTCGTCTGTTACTCCTATATTATAAAAAAAGTACACTCGCAATACATTACCCTCCGCGTTCGGTACTTGAAGCACTTCAAGTACCTACAAATGCTACAAATAATTCGCCAAGTACGAGTCGAACTCGCACATGGAGGCTTCCGTACCACTATTCATTATTTTTTACTTATTTTTATTCATTTTATTATTTTCAACAATACTTAATTATATGATACAACAATAGATGGCGTTGGGATGATGATGAATTATACGTAAACAACGTATAATAAAATTAAAATAACTGTATTAAAATATGTTTCATGGTTCTTATTTATATTTATTACAATACCAGTTATAGTAGTAAACGGATTGTAAAAATTTCAACCGTCTTCTTAGTACGGTTTAAGAGTTAGATCGAAAAATGCCGAAAAATACCGGTTTGTTGTATGGAGACCCCCTTTTAATATTCAACCTTATTTTATTTTTAGTATTTGTTGTTATAGCGGCCACTGTTATGCATCCTCTGTCATTGACAAAGTTCATGTGTCTATCTATTACGGTTCCGGAGATATAGCCCTGTGACAGACGGACAAACAGCGAAGTCTTAGTAATAGGGTTCCGTTTTTACTCTTTGTGTACGGAACCCTAAAAACATATGTGTACTTTGCATTCGATTACAATTTTAATGAACAAGCGACAAATAGAGGAAAATAAATATTAAAAATAAATTAAGTATGTGTTACATCTGCGCGCGCAACTTTGTCCCACGCTAAAAATACACTATGATCTGTTTTCATAATGCGTCAATAAAAATTAGTATAACTTCAATAAAATTGTGCTATAATGACGGACGATTTTTTTTAGACCGATTATGAATAATGTCGTTTCGTGTGATAGTGGTAAAATACTTTGTGGTTCGACTCCGGCGGCACCACCGCCACTCCTATATCTGCCTAATATTAACAGCTTAAGTTAAGAGATGCTGTGTTCTGGTTTGAAGGGTGTGATATGAGAGACTTATCCGAGGCATTCCAATTTAGTCTTCAAGGGTAGCAAATCATCTCATATCTCTCTCATATTACAGATGTCCATGGACGACAGTGGCATTTTACTATCAGGTTGACTACATGATCGTCAGTCACTTCTATATTATAACTGATTTTTTCAAAAAATAACTAAATTTGTCTTGCTTTGTTCTGTAGTCATATGTTTTCTACACTCACAGCCTCACACTAGAAATCTCTGTATCGTGGATGCTATGGAAACACAAAGACGACACAAACACCCAGACCCAGAAACAGAAACCTACATTCATCATTTAGAAATCTGTCTTACCGGGGATCGAACCCGGGACTCTGCGCGTCAGACCGATATGGCGATCACTCCGCCACGTGGGTCATCAAACTACAAAAATCTCAAAAAAATATTATTTACAAGTTTTTCTATACTTTTTCCATTACTCATTCTCATTATTTTTGGTCTGAAGTGACCAATAAAGTATCTATATTATCATAGATGCATTCAGTTACATGACAGGTCGCGGAATACATAAAAACCAGATGTGATTGCGTCAGTGGCATGTGACCATTTCTTTATCAATGCGCGCACTGATAAGGATAGATTGGTGTTTGTTTTGCGTTTTTAATATTGTAATCTGGGTTGATAACCTGAGTTGGAAATAAATTATGGATTGTTTTATTTTCTTATTTTATAGACCATTTTTTTTAAAGTGGGTGACTCTTTTATTTGAAGATGTCTATTTTATACGTACCTTCAACGTCGAGAAAACTGTATGGATCCTGCCCGAGGTGGTAGAAGAGTTAAGTCTGACTTTTACCGACTAAAACTCTGCGGTGTTTCTCTGGTCGCTCGGTGCCGGGTCACGAGAAGCGTTATCATTACATTCGCGGTCCAGCAAACCAATCTTTGTCTTATAATACAGACGTAGAAGCGTGCATGCCGTCTACCTGATAGGAAGTGGCTAATGCCGGTCATGGAAGTATAATCAACTCCAGGTAAATTCAGAGCTTACTTGAGGGCTAAGTTATAAGCATAGATTAGTAAAGATTACTCACTCCTAACAAGAAAATGTACCCAGTTTTGAGAATTGAAATAGTTGCGTAAAAAAGTTTTGCCACGTCTCCGTGCTAAAATGTCCGTGTTGAAATATTTGAAATAATTATTTATTTAGTATGTAAATTGTACATAGAAATTGTAAATTACGCAGTATTAGTTATTTATTCGTAAATTTTCTCTAAAAATGTTTTTATTTGTCATGAATTCAAAAAAAGAACTTACTAATAAGCCATTTGTGGCTTCATTCAATTTCAAGGCGGCGAAGTATCTTTACTAATCTATGGTTATAAGTTATAACACCTGGGATAAGTATGTCTACCTTACCACACCCTTAAAACTGAAAAAGCAGCGCTTGACACTGCTGTTATTTCTTCGGAGTCGAGCAACAAAAAGTTCTACCGCCGTTAACCTTTGCTAAGCAGTGATAGCCTAGTGGTTAAGAAACTCGGCCTCTCGATCGAGGGGTCCGAGGTTCAAATCCTAGGCACGCACCTCTGATTTTTCAAAAGTTATGTGCTTATTAGAAATTAAATATCACTTGCTAAACGGTCAAGGAAAACATCGTGAGGAAACCTGCATACCTGAGAGATATACCTTATAAAAAAAATCTCAAAGGTATGTGAAGTCTACCAATACGCACTTGTCCAGCGCGGTGGACTATGGCCTAATCCTTCTCATTATGAGAGGAGACCCGTGCCCAGCAATGGCACAGTAATGGGTTGATGATGGTAACCTTTACTTTGCTCTTATACAGTCTACCCCCCAATGACACCATCTATGATTCCTCATAGGAAATCCCTCTTGACATTAACTTCAATTCTTAGTAGTTAATAAACTATTACATAAAAAATAGATATACCATTCTCAATCGTATCTAATCACATCAGAGCGTATCTGACAACTTTGCATTCGTTCACCGTTAGAGAAACTATGAACGGGTGTCGTAACGTGGCAGCCGTCCAGATGTCAACACATTATGTATATTTGTATATAAATTATGTATATTTATATACGCGATATCGTTTCGAAGGTGGTAGAACCCTCTGTGGTTCGACTCCGACGGCATTACCACGCCTATTTCTGTTATATGTAACAGCAGTGTTAAGCGCTGCTGTGTTCTGGTTTGAAGGGTGTGGTAATGGAGACATTTTCCGAGGCGTCTGAAACTGTGTCTTTTTCTAGTGATAGCTAAGTTACAGAAACCAAAAAATATCCTTCCCTTAACATAGTCGTTAGTCCGATTTAGTTGCCACAAAAACTCGGTGAATCTGTAAAGACCACTAGGACAGCAACTATGACATTACCCTCTATGAGGAAATATTACCTTCCACAGTCGGCTTGAAAAGCCCGTGGAAGCCATTGTTTTTGTTTACGAGGGGGAAACCTTCAAAAGGTACCCGACGACGTGGGAGCGACGCCGGGTTATGTGGGATTTTAACCGCAATTAAACCCTCACGATGGCCGTCCTCAACGCTTGCTGGAGAACTTCGGGATCTCCGACGGAACACAACTGCAGTCCTCCAAGCGCGATGCACTTTTCGCTCCTCCCACACCATCTGGTGTTTACGACGGAATGCGACCAAACACCGCCGTCCTTCCCGGGGTTGCTTGCTGGACGGTTCGAGCTTCCAATCTTGCCGTCCGCAACCCTGGAAGCCTCCTTTTAGTCGCCTCTTACGACAGGTAGGATACCGTAGCCCTATTCTTTTCCCGGGGCTACAGGGACAGTGGCAGCCCTAACAAAAAATATCTTTAATGCACGAACATTACCAATACATTATTTTTCTATCTAAAATAGTATCGTAATAGTACCCAACATAACAAAACCAGTAATAAAACTGATGCACAGACTCCGATATGAAGACGGACAGACCGCCCTCCATGTATAGCGCCGTCTCGCTCACACGCGTGTCTTTTATCATCTGTCTCGCTCGAACGATACATTTATAGAATACACTAATTAGGAACTGTCAAGATGACAATATGTTCCGGTTCTTTTGAGTTTCTTAATAATCTAGTGGAATGCGGAAGGTTAATAAGTATAATAAGAAGAACATTAGTATAAACCCGACTTATTTCAAAATTTAATAGTATTGAACTAGAACTGATCTGTTTTTTTGTAATATTGGAGTTTGTAGTTAACGAACTAGCAGTCGACTCTTTATTTTTATTGTATTATAATATTTTTTGTAGAACTAATAGAGAACACCGTTTTTGATGCACATTATGTTCGTCTATACCGAACCGTTTAGTCAGCGCACGCCGGTAAAGCATCACACGTTGCCCAATTTCCGCCGACTTGATATACCTATGCCATTATTGTTCATTCATAATAAAATAGAGCGTACAGCACTCCTGAATAGTGTAGCTTTCTGATTGTGAAAGAATTTTAACAATCGGTTCAGTATTTCCGAAGATTAGCCCTTACAAACAAACAAACAAACAAACACAATTACTTTAACTCTTTATAATATTAGTATACAAGTATAGTCCGCGTAATGCTGCTAGTCCGCTCTGGATATAGAAATAAATGCTGCTGCCTGCTCGCAACAACTTCAGAGCGGACTAGCAGTTTGGCGCGGACTATAGATAAAAAGCACGGAAGCGCGATAAATATTAACCACTAGCTAAAATGCTTTCGTTTATGTTTCATAAAAGTAGGTGTATAAATTAAAACGCATCCCGTGTAAAAGCTAATGTACGTATTGAGTACTATAAGATGTTTATACGGATCGGAATTACACGTTTCTATAAATAGTCAGTCGTGACCCGCGTGTGCTGACGTCACTAATTCAGATATCCCGTACATTTGGCGGGTGGCCAGTGTGGAACACTGTTTAGTAGTGCGCTAGTCACTTTTTGAGGGTCCAAGACGAATGCTTCGTAATCGAAAATTAATGTGTTATAACAGGAAAAAAATATATAATCGAACATATAACCTTTTTATTTTTACGGTTAGTTAAATATCAGTAATGAAAATGATGAAGCGGTAATAGAAGAATAAATAATACACTCGATTCAAAGTATGACAGAGCCGTGGTAAAATAGTTCAAATTGATACGATATGAAAAATATATGTAACTGAACATAACCTCTTCTTTTTTACGGTTTGTTAAATATCAGGGTAATGGAAATGATGTGGCGATAATAAATACGAAGAATAAATAATACAATAGTTTCAAAGTATGATAGAGTAGTAAAAAAGTTGACAAAATAAATAATGACAGTAGCCCTCAGGGGTAGCAACTCATCGGTAGCCGACTTCAGGTAGGATTCTAGAAAAGTGTGTCTGTGGTTGATTATTGATCTCCAGTTGCGACTCACTATTAGTATTTTTTTTATAATATTGGAGTAGCAGACGAGCATGCAGTCCACCTGATGGTAAGTGGCTACTGCCGCCCATGGACATCTGTAATCAACCCCAGATAGGATTAGATATTCCTACCTGAGGTCGGCCACAGATGCGCCGCTACCCCTGAGGACTAAGCTGGAATGCCTCGGAAAGGTCTGTCTCCCTTACCACACCCTTCAAACCGGAACACAGCAGCGCCTAACACTGCTGTTATTAGGTAGAAATAGGTGTGGCGGTGGTGTCGCCGGAGTCGAACCACAAAGGGTTCTACCACCTTCAACTAGACTAGACTTCATGATCTTTTTTCAATTTAATATCATAAAAACCTATATGTCCTACTAACATTACTTACCCGACTAGTCATCCCATCTACTACAAACGTAACGCTATGCATGCTATGCAGACCCATTTGTATTTGTCTCAAAACAAACCAAGTAGCATTCCCAAAGATAGCTAGTCATTAACTGCCAATGATTAGAATCGTTTTTCAAATCTCCGTCCATCTAAATGCCTGAATAACATTTGAAATCAATTTAAAGCATTAATATGCATAAGTTGACGGATCGATCATTGTCAAAGTTGAGTTCAGTAAACGCTAGACATTAGCAAAAGTATGAGACTAGTTGTGCCTCCTTGCTCCGTCTATTTTTTTTATTCGGCTAATTTTGTACGTGTTAATTGTTCCACCAAAATCTTCATTTTGAGGAGAAACCTGTGCCTAGCTGTGGGACTAGCATGTTGGGGTAAGAATTATCAAATTAATATGTAGTCGACCTGATGGTAAGTGGCAAGTGACGCCCAAGAAAATCTGGAATCAACCCTAGGTAAAATTAGAATTCTGTCTATCGTCTGCCAGGGAGCGTTGTTACCCCTGAGAATTAAGTTTGTTTGTTTGTTAGTGTCATATACCCAGATGTCGTGGTCCGCGCACCCAAAATGGCGCGAGTACATAATCGCACATAATCCGCACCACCGTTAATCGAGCCAGACGAGAGTGTGTGCGACCGGTTTTTGTGCAGATCGCTCACACTACAAGCGAAGCTTTTCATTTGCTAATCTGTGGATATGAGTCAACTTCTATTCATTTGTAGTTTTTTTTAAAACGCTTTCTACACTCATAGACCCACACTAGGATTCCCTGTATCGTGGGTGCAATGGACACACACATAGACAAATATACTAAACACTCAGACCCAGAGACAGAAATCTAAATTTATCATTTAGATGTCTGTCTGGCCGGGGACCGAACCCGGGCTCTTCTGCGCGTCAGACCGGTATGGTGACCGCTCCGCCACGCGGGTCGTCAGTAGTAAAACGAGAGTCATATTCTAAAATTAAATTTTTTGCGACCCCTCAAAAAAATATGGCAATAATCAATTTGTGAGTTGTGATTGATCTCAAATGGTACTCCTGTATTGTTTTAAGTGAACTTCGTGGTCTACCGTCTCTCTGTTGGGTTTTGTCTCAAGAGTGACAGGAGTTTCGGCCATTGATCACCGCGCTGGCAAAGTGTGTACGTGAGTGGCAGCTTAGTCATTTACTAAAACAATAGGTACAAACAAATGGACTATAATACTTTGTCTCGTACGTAATAATGCCATTTTTTTGTATCAGAAACAAACACTGTATAATAGTTTCTTTTTGATCAAATAATTTTTATTTTTTTTTTACATCGAAAGTTATCTTAGATATTTTTTAGGTAGTTTTTTTTATTTATAGATAGTTTTTTTATCAATAGTCTTTAGATACATAATTTATCTTTACAAATAAAACTTATTTTTATTACATATCTATAGTTTATAGCTATATGTGTGTAGCGTCCTTATAACCCGTCAGTCCGGTGTTGAAACGAGAAATGGCAAAGCCATAAGTTTTAACTTTTACGCAACATTTTGTTCCTTTTGGCTTCATAATCGACAATACTTGAGTTTTTACTACATATACTTCAGTTTATAAGCTTTTTAGTACCTGACCACCGGGGGTAATGTTTTCCGCGGGTATTTGTGTATGTATGTCTCACTCTAGAAGCAAGAACCTCTGAGTTTTCAAAGTTATGCGCGTATGAGGAATTAATGAAGGGATTGATGATGGAAGAACCCTTTGTGGATCTACTCCGGCGGCACTACCTGTTTCTGTCTAATAACATCAGTGTTAAGCGCTGCTGTGTTCTGGTTTGAAGGGTGTGGTTAGGGAGACATACTTTTCCGAGGAGTTCCAGCTTAGACCTCAGGGGTAGCGGCGCATTTGTGGGCGACCTCAGGTAGGAATATTTAATCCTATCTGAGGTTGATTACAGATGGGCGACCGTACCGATTTCCCATCAAGCGGACTGCATATTTGTCTGCTAATCCAATATTATAAAAAAACAAGTACGTTTTATGACAGAAACGTATATATGTTTTAATGTAATGTTTTTAAACCTTAATATTTCGGCCGCTGTAAAATTACCTCACGTTTAGGGCGTGGGTGGATGTACTTTAAATTTGGCATGACGTCACAAGGGAAGTGTAGGGCGTTAGCTTCGTGACGTCACATAATTAATAGTTAAAACACCTCTAGGAAATTAAAGTTAATGTTGTTGGTTAGTAATTGAAAATATGTTGATACTAAAATTTGCAACATTATGACGTCACTTCAGGGAAATATTTTATTAGTTGAATTAGTATTCTAAAAAAAAAATTAAACATTTTAATATCTTATTGGCAATTTTGTAATGTATTTTTAATAATACGTGTCTTTTCATTATTGCGGTTTTGTACAATTGCCACCTATAGCGTAACCCACGTAAGATGCCAGTTACCCGTGTAACGAGCGTTAACGGTACCAATGGGAATGAAGCGACGCATCCGACTTCGTAAAAATGGCGCGCGTCCGCCCGTACGATTATTTTTATTGGACACAATAAAATTCGTGATGTGGACCTTACATTGCGCATGTGCTAATGGAAACTATATTAATAGACTGGAGATTCTCAGTTTGGTATTAATTGGTGTAATTCTTGGAAATGTTAATGAACTTTTGAATGGTGAAAGATCGGAAAAATGCGGTTTTGGATTGTGGTCGTACGACTAAGGGAAGGTTGGTCGAGCTTGTCGTGTTGCGTTGTTTCCTTAAAAATTTGGTCGTACAACCAAGATTATCTTGGAGTGTTTCAGTGTAACGTGGTTGTGCAACCAAGATTTGTCAGGACTATCAAATATATTGGTTTTACTAATTGTGTTCTTAAGTTTTAATCCTTTACGGAATCACTTAATTATTAATTATGCCCAACAATAAAACATACTAACTAAAGTAAATAATGATATAATATCTACATTTATAACTCCCACTAAGATATGGTTATGAGGGTACTGTGGACACACAAAGATAAGTCCAGAATTGTCTGGGTCTAGGTGTTTCTGTACTCATAATATGAATCTAGATAATTCTAGATTCATATTATGAGTGTATGATGTATGATAATTCTAGATTCATATTATGACTGTTTAAGGGAATAATTTTGTATCTTATATGACACTTTTTAATGTTCCCGAGTTCGATCCCCGGTCAGGCACGACTCTATATTATGATTCTAGATAATTCTAGATTCATAATATAGAGTCGTGCCTGAGATTCTAGATAATTCTACATTCATAATATTGAGTCGTGCCTGACCGGGGATCGAACACGGGAACATTAAAAAGTGTCATATAAGATACAAAATTATTCCCTTAAACAGTAACCCTAACAATTTTCGACTCAGTGTTCAACCCCTAAACAATAAAGCCTAGGTTTTAGCTGGATAAGCACTAGACGCCAACTCCCCCTCGATCGACGAGTCGTGATCAAGTGCGTATTAGCAACATCCCTTTCTTTTGTTTTATATTGAATAAGGGCTGTTTTTTGTATGTTGTGGAATAAAGCACGTTATTAATAAATAATAACCTATCTATGCCAATTTTATCTTTTTTATAATATAGGAGTAGTAGACGAGTATGCAGTCCACCTGATGGTAAGTGGCTACTGCCGCTCATGTAATTAATTATGTAATTAATCCCATATAGGATTAGATATTCCTACCTGAGGTCGGCCACAGATACGTCGCTACCCCTGAGGACTAAGCTGGAGCGTCTCGGAAAAGTATGTCTCCCTTACCCTTCAAACCAGAACACAGCAGCGTTTAACACTGCTGTTATTAGGCAGAAATAGGTGTGGCGGAGGTGCCGCCGGCGTCGAACCACAAAGGATTCTACTTTCTACCACCTTTAAGTGGAAAGATATGAAAATTCGATATTCAATTTTCTAAGCCTGGCAATTTTACTAAGGTTAGGTCATTTAGGTCTTTCCCACCCGGGAATGAACCCGGAACCCGGCGCGTGTTGACTACTCAAATAATTTAAAGATTGGTTATTAATTTCCACAGCGTTTATACTACACGTGTAACAGAACAGAGTGCAATAAACTTTATCGTAAAAACTTTTTACAGACAAGTTTTTATTTATAAATCGTTCAATTTAAAAATAAAAGAGTTTTCGATGAATGAAGTTTAGTATACGGAAATGTTTTTAGTCGCTTATTGGATACACAGGATACCTAATTTATCTACACTAATATTATAATTAATGGCAGTGATAGCCGAGTGGATTAGAAACGCGGCCTCTTGATCGAGAGGTCCGAGGTTCAAATCCCAGGCGCGCACCTCTGATTTTGCAAAGTCATATGCGTATTAGAAGTTAATTATCACTTGCTTAAACGGTGAAGGAAAACATCGTGAGGAAACCTGCATACCTAAGAATTCTTAAAAAAAATAAAAAAAGTTTTCAAAGTTATGTGAAGTCTACTAATTCGCACTTGGTCAGCGCGGTGGACTATGGCCTAATCCTTCTCATCCTGAGAGGAGACCCGTGCCCAGCAGTGGGACAGTAAAGGGTTGATGATGAATATTATAAAGAGGAAAACTTTGTTTGTTTGTTTGGTTGTAATGAATAGGCTCAAAAACTACTGGACCGATTTTAAAAATTCTTTCACCATTCGAAAGCTACATTATCCACGAGTAACATAGGCTATATTTTATATGAAATTGTTTGATAAATAGATTTTGAGACGGTACACAGTTTGCCGGGTCAGCTAGTCTTATATATAAAATTCTCGTGTCACAAATCACAATGTTAGTTACATACTCCCCGACCCGGCTTTACCGATTTTCACCACATTTTATATGCATATTCAGTAGGTCTGAGAATCGGCTACTGTCTATCTTTCATACCCCAAGTGATAAGGGTTGTTCACCCTTAACATTGTTTTATTTATATGGCAACACAACGATTGCCGGGTTAGGTATTAAAGATATATAAATATTATAGGTATAGTAGGTAGTAAGTAGTATAGGTATTAAAGGTATTAAATGTATTAAAGATATATAAATGTAGATAAATTTAAAGTTAAAAAAACCTGAGATGTTACGTCATTGTACTTAAGTGAATGTGGTAGAGCCCCTGTGGTTCGACTCCGGCGGCACCACCGTCAGACCTATTTCTGTTATAACAGCTGTGTTAAGCGCTGCTGTGTTCCGGTTTGAAGGGTGTGGTAAGGTGTTGGTGTGACTTTTCTGAGGTACTTCAGTTTAGTCCTTAGGGGTAGCGGCGCATCTGTGGCCGACCTCAAGTAAGAATATCTAAGAGTATTTAGGGGTGGTTACAGTTGTCCATGGGCGGCAGTAGCCACTTACCATCAGGTGGACTGCATCCTCGTCGGCCAAGTGCGATTCAAACTCGCACTCTGAGGGTTTATTATCAAATTTTCATTTGTTTTTTAGTATTTTTTTCCATAGCAGCCATAAAAGTTGATGCATTGTGAAAAACTTTCTACAATTCGAAACACAAGCTTCTTAAAATAGGGCGGCAATAATAATAATATAGTTCTATCTCTAAAAATATTAGTCAATGCGTTAGTCATTCTATTAAAGAGTGGGCTAGTACAATGGAGTTTTTGATTGGACTCGACTCTCGAAAGTGACTCATTGTCGACCTCAAAAAGCAACGTAGACTTGTCTGGTGTTGCCACGGAGGAGTGAAATATAGAGCGAGTTTACGGGTAGGAACGGTAGGCACAGGTGAGATCACTATCACTTTACTAGGTACAATTTTAAATTCATAAAAGCAGTGTAAAGCGCTTCTGATTTAATTATAATTAAAGTTTAAAAACTAAAAACCACGCTAAAATCGCACAAGGAAAATCGTTAATCTTAATTTCTGATGATCCTGTTGAGGAGAATGGGATAAAATAATTAAAATTGTGTATTGCCATCGGTTCTTGATAATTGTTGAAAATCTTAAACCAATCGGACCGTTCAACGTTCAAAGATTCCGTTACATACATACATACATACAGGTCAAGCTAATAAAAGCGTGGTAATAATGGAGACATACGAGTACGATGCATTCCAACTTAGTCTTAGATAGTAACAACGAATCTGTGGTAGTCCATGGGCGGCAGTCACTTACCATTAGGTGGACTGCATGTTCGTTTACTTTTCCTGTGATATAGAAAAAATCTGGAGGCACGGCAGCGCCTCCGCCAAGTCGAGCCAAAAAGAAAGCGGCAATTTAGGCCATTTTTAACACCCTTTAACTTCGTTGTATACAAAGCTAGATATGTATTTCCCGCGATATGCAAAATCAGACCGCATGCGAAATTACGAATCATAAGCTTAATTTATCGGTAGATTTTATTAGCAGTGACAAAGGTGCAATCATAAACCCGATTTTTAAAAATTAAGGGGTTGCACTCCGGGAGTGACGGCAGGAGTGTGAACTTTCGAAACCTAACCTAAATAATAAAATATAATAAATAAAAAATGAAACTGATCCTGACTTTGCAGTTCGCTTTGCCATCTTACGAATTTTCGATCAGGCGACGTGTCCTGACGCGAGTTTGACATTTTTTACCCATCACAAAAAGTGCACAACGCCTCTAAAGTTTCACTTCAAATCCTGAGTCATTATCGACCTCAAATCGTCATTGTAATGTAGACGTGTCTGCTATGGCGTCTGTTCTGTTGACGATCCGCGTGGCGGAGCGGTCACCATACCGGTCTGACGCGCAGAGGGTCCCGGGTTCGATCCCCGGCCAAACAGATTTCTAAATGATGAATTTAGATTTCTGTTTCTGGGTGTTTATGTATTTGTCCCTTTGTGTGTCTATAGCACACACGATACAGGGAATCCTAGTGTGGGGCTGTGAGTGTAGAAAGCGTTTTCTTTTGTTCTGCTTGCGATGCGAATTTATCGCAATTTAAATATCATCCGACATAAATATAAATATGTTTTCAAATAACACATCCAAATCGAGTGAGAAGTTTTGGAGAAAATCGCGGACATACAATCAAATAAATACATAAATAAAAATCCTGAGTCATTATCGACCTCAAATCGTCATTGTAATGTAGACGTGTCTGCTATGGCGTCTGTTCTGCTTGCAATGCGAATTTATCGCAATTCAAATATCATCGGACATAAATATTATTGACTGGACGAGCGATAGGTAAATATGAGAATGGTTTTGAGAAACGGTACTAATGATTTCGGTGAAGTTTGTGTTTGTGTAATGTTTTGCTTTCTAAGTTTAGTCCCAAATGACGTGACATAAAAATGTAGTTTATAAGTAAATAATATTACAAAAGGTTTTTCAAACCAAAGAACTATATAAATATACATACATCTTTACATCCATCCATTTTCCATACATACATTAGTTCAATTCGTCTTCCATCCATATTTACAATTATACATACATCCATCTCCACACCCACACATGCATCCACGATTTCGACGATGATACGATTTTCTATCCATATAAACATCAAACCATACTTT
This sequence comes from Epargyreus clarus, assembly GCF_041222505.1. Classification (NCBI taxonomy): domain Eukaryota; kingdom Metazoa; phylum Arthropoda; class Insecta; order Lepidoptera; family Hesperiidae; genus Epargyreus; species Epargyreus clarus. Next base: position 1,073,604 of record NW_027332229.1, read on the forward strand.
TACACCTTCGACATCATTATCATTCATGGTTGAACTTTTCATCATTTTTCGATCCTTCGATAAATCTGACCATCCACGCCTTACAAGATACACTTTTACAATCCATGTATCCAACAGATCATATAAATTCATAATTTACTTTGAGTCACAAAAAGTCCTCATTTATTATGAGTTTGAGACCTACTTCTTTTCCCAAGATGTAATCTCAATTCGAAGACCTCTCGGTTATCTTAAGGTCGCTTGCCCTCAAATTGTGACTAATTTTAGTCCGCAATCTGTTTTTGTGATGTCAAATAATAATAATTGTTATGACTAAGAGCATTGTTTGTCTAAAAAAATTAAATTATGTGAACATTTTTTGTTTATCTTATTTTGTTTATAAGGGAAAACAAACGAGCATGCAGTCCACCTGATAGTAAGTGTTTACTACATTATGGACATCTGGAATCAACTTTACAAAAGATTTTAGTCCTAACTGAGGTCGGTTTGATGTGTTGATGCTCCTGAGGACTAAGTTGGAACACCTCGGATAAGTATGTCTCCCTTACCACACCCTTCAAACCAGAACACAGCAGCTCTACACTCCTGTTATGAGGCAGGAAGATCAGGCGGTGGCCGCCGGAGTCGATCAATGAAAAGTTTTTCGTTACTTACCTATTTCTGCCTTATAACAGCAGTGTTAAGCGCTGCTGTGTTCTAGTTTGAAAGACATGGTAACGGAGATATACGTTTCCGAGGCGTTCCAGCTTAGTCCTCAGGGGTTGCGGCGCATCTGTGGCCGACCTTAGGCCTACCTATTCAAGGTATTCCTAAATACCTTATCCTATCTGGGGTTGATTACAGATGTCCATACGGCAGTAGCCACTTACCATCAGGTGGACTGCGTGTGTTACTCCTATATTATAAAAAATCTTACTCTAATTGTTATGAGTATGACTAACGCGATTATCTCTCCAAAAATGTTTAAAATTATGTGAACATACAGATACGATTGTGTTGTTTCGAGAATTCGATGCTTAAGGATAAATACCATAAAATAACTCGAGCCCCAATAACTAATCGTGGTGATAAGATATAAGGTCCAGTGCAATATAGGGTTGCCACCCAAAAGTGATTTTGAATATTTCTGGGAGAGAAAAGTTTCATTGAATTGTTGAAAAATTTTTTTTTTATATATTGTGGCAGACGAGCATGCAGTACACCTGATGGTAAGTGGCTACTGCCGCCCATCATCATCATCAACTCATTATTGTCCCACTGCTGAGCACGGGTCTCCTCTCAGAATGAGAAGGCCATAGTCCACCGCGCTGGCCAAGTGCGTAGGTATTGGTAGACTTTTGAGATGTTTTTTTATAAATCTCTCAGGTGTACAGGTTTCATCACGATGTTTTCCTTTAATCCACTGCGGAGGGTAATGTATCTCGCGATTATGTATGTCTCATTCTTTGTCACGCCTTAGAGCCCAAACGGCTTGATGGATTTTAACATATGATGTGTATTTCGATTCGTCTAAGTTGTGAGAATGACATAGACTACATTACTTACCCTTTTAGTCCATTAATTTTAAACAGACATTTTTTTGTTTTTGTTATAATTAATAGTTCTTTTTTTTTCTCAGCTCCAACTACGTTAATATCAATTGAAGCATTTATAACTTACCATTAAACATTCCTACTATAAAAGGAACATATTTACCCTAAAAAAAAAAGTAAAAATTTTTTTTTTTCGTTTAAGATTTTTTCCACTTTATTTTTTCGCCTATCAAGCAACCTTAGTATCAATACAAGGTATATAATAAACTCTGTTATCACGACCACTATCTTATCACAAAGCCAACATATCTGCCTCTTCAAATGTTACATATTTGTGACAATTTATATTAATTTAATATAGTTCGTATTCGTAACACTTCATGTATATTGAGTGGTGTTATTAATGATTTTTATCAATTATTTATTTTAATAGGATGGTTGATAATAATTTGAAATAATGTAACGTAAGAAATGTTTTGGTTTTGTAGTTATTGGTAAAAAAATATTAATTTATTTAGTAGCCATTGCGGAAGTTCATATTTTTCGAGCGTTTGTATGTATGTATGTATGTATGTATGTATCATTTTTTCATCAGCCGAAACGGCTTGACGGATTTTAACATATATTTTAAGCTATCTGGTTTTATTTTATGATAATTCTCTAGTTTTATATTAGGTACGGGTGGTGCACCTATAAATTGTTAGTAACATAATGTTAATGTATTACTACTGTATCGGAATCGGAATCGCTTTTGTAAGGATTTTTTGACGTTGTTGTATTTTCCATGATTTTTTTTTTATTTTTTTAATGGGCTTAATTGGCCAAGTGGCTGGAGTCGAACTCGTACATAAAGGTTTTTGTACTACCAAATTATATATACAGTCGTATGAACATGGTCGGACAAACAGCGGAGGCTTAGTAATAAGGTTCCGTTTTTACCCTTCGGCTATGGAACCCAAAAAATTGTACATCCTTTTACTGACACGCGAAAAAACCTTCAATACAGTTAATTCCATTCATTCACGCAGACATCACACATACAAACACGACGTTCTTTGTCCTCGCAGCAATTAGGGGGTACACAACGTAACAGCGATGCTTTCTGATGCAAAATGTTGCCGTGGAGGATGCTTAGTGCTTACGTCACGGCACCACGCAATTATGCAATCGGTTTACGTAAGGGCGGCGGAGAGCAGTGCCCTCGCACAGTGCAGCGGGGACGGTAGGTTAAGCTTTAGGGAGGAGGGGGTAAAGATTTTTTTTTGTAGTGCGTGTAGTCCACCTGATGGCAAGTGCCGCCGCTCGTGGACATCGGTAATCAACCCCAGATAATATTAGAGTACTATCTGAGGTCGGCTACAGATGCGTTGCGACACATGAGTACGAAGTAGGACAGAGTAGGTATGTGGGAGATATAGGTACTTACCAGAAGCGTTAATGGTAATGAAGACATAGTTTTACGAGGCGTTCCAGCTTAGTCCTCAGGCATAGCGGTGTATCTATGGCCGATCTCGGGGAAGACTCCAATTCTATTTTTATCTGAGATTGATTACAGATGTCTATGTGCGACAACTGTCACTTAATTCCTATATTATAAAAAAATCTATTTCGTAAAATTTATCTTTTACGGTTTAATAGATAGTGCCTTGTGCCTTGATAGATGGACAGACAGCGTAGGCTTAGTAATCGGGTTCCGCTTTTACCCCTTGAATATTTCTGTTTTTTTTTTTGTTTATCTTGAATTAAATAAAGAACCTACTGCTTCTCGTTTAGTTGTACTGTGTGACGCGGCGATATCGCGGCGTGGGATCGTCGACATGATGAGACTTGTGAAATTAATGCTTAACTTTATTGCGTTCGTTTGCTGTGGGTTGATAATGATGTCTACTGTGCGGGTTCGAGGTTCGATTCCCGAACATGTCGACCTTTTTGTAATTTTAAAGGAAGTATTGAGGTAGCAACGTACATGCTGTCTATCTGGTTGCAAGGTGTCTTTGCCACTCATGGACATTGATAATCAACTCCATATAGAACAGAGGTTTCATCTGAATCCGATCACAGATGCGTCGCCATACCGAAGACTAAATTGGTTGTTTCATATGACATAAAAAATAGGCAGCCTCATATGACTTAAAAAATTACAAATTAGGCATGATTTTTTGTGTACTTAATTTAAATGTATTTTGTTCTGGGTCTGGGTGATTTTGTACGCAACTATTAATATCTAGGGAATATATTGTTTAACCTACTGCTTCTCGTTTTGTTGTACTGTGTGACGTAGCGATATCGCGGCGTGGGATCGTCGACATAATGAGACTTGTGAAATTAATGCTTAACGTTATTGCGTTTGTCTGCTGCGGGCTGATAGTGATGCTCGGTGCAGCGAACTATCTACTGCGCGGGTTCGTTTCCCGAAATTGTCTATACGTTCTTTTTTAAACTTTAAGGTAGCCAACGAGTATGTGGGCCATCTAAGTGTACGGTGTCTTTGTCGCTAAAAGACCTCTGTAACTAACTCCTTATAGAACAGGCTTTCTAGCTGAATTCGATCACTGAAATTAATGCTTAACGTTATTGCGTTTGTTTGCTGCGGGTTGGATGATAGTGATGCGCGGTGCAGCGGTTTTACCGGTGTGCCATACGCTATGCGGGTTCAACGTTTGATTCTCTGGTTAGGATCTGAATGATGCATTTAAATTTTAGATTTTTTAGAGTTCGCGTGTTTAGGATTTTTGCAAAAAGCATGAAATTTTAGCACGACTTCTGCTTTATTTTTTCTTTTTCTTTCTTTATGTTTGTTATTATTTTCTTTCGTGTATCTTTTCATTATTTCTTAAGTAATTTCCTCTTTTACCATTATTTTTTGAGTGTCTTCTTTCGTATTTGTTAGTTGTTTCCGTCATTCATTCTTTATTTTTTCTTTGATAGATTTTTTACCCGACTGCCAAGGAAGGGTTATGTTTTTCGCGCGTATCTTGTATGTTTGTCTTTCTTTATTTGATCCGATCTAACAAACGGCTGGATCAATTTCAACAGTTTAAGTGTCATTATATTTGTCTCAACGACCCGAGTGTCCTTAGATAGGTGTTAGTAAAAAAAAATCAAAATGGCGGATTTTTGGCGCGAAATAGTAAGACATTTAAAAAAAAAAGTTAACCGAACCTATCGAGTAGGGTATCAAATGAAAGGAAATTAAACGGAGATTATAAAAACATATTTGTATATATATAAAACAGTAAGGTGACTGACTGACTGACTAACTAAATGACTTTTTCATTTTTCAGAAATCAACGTACAGCCTAAACCAAGGACCTTACAGTTCTGAAATTTTGCACACAAGTTCTCTATATAGCTTGAATAAGTACTAAGAAAGGCCTTTTGGAAATTCTACCCTTAAGAGGGTAAAATAGGGGAAAACAGTTTTTTTGAAATCCTTTAATTTTGAAGCAACTACTATAAAAATTTGTATTTGGCTTTCTGGATAGGAACAAGGACGCACTTATTTATCCCCTTCCGAAAAATCAACCCCGTAGAGGGTAAAATAAGGGTTAAAAGTTCATTTGAACAATCGTCAATTTTGAAGCAAACACTATGACATGTTGTATCAGACTTTTTGGATAAAAATAATGAAATGCTACCTCTAACGAGGTAAAATAATGACCGAAACTTTGATTTACTGAAGTTATATATTTTATAGACCGTAAATGGTGGATTTTTTCGCGAAATACGAGTATTAACACGTTTTAAAAAAAGTTAACCAAACCTATCGAGGAGAAATAAATAAAAATAAATAAAAATAAAGGAAATTAAGAGGAGATTACATAAACATTATATAATATATCTTATATATAAAATTCTTTTCTTTTCTTATCTTTTTTTTTTACACCTAAGTGATAAGGGTTGTTCATCCTTAATATTTTTTTATTTATATGGCAAAACAACGTTTGTCGGGTCAGCTAGTACATATATACTCGTAAATACACATCGAGATGACTGTCTGACTAAATGAGAGAGTTGCTGTGCCAGAGACCAACGCAAAGGGAAACCGCTGAACTTAAGCGTGCTGGAATTTTACACATAGGTTCTTTATATAGCGTAAATGAACACTACGAGGATAAAATATGATAATATTGTTTGAACATCTTTTGTTTTTGAAGCAGACACCTACTATGAAGCTTTGTATTTGGCTTTCTGGATAAAAATAATGAAATGCCTATTTCACTGCTTTTGGAAATTCTACTTCAGCCTTTTTGGTGCAGTCGGGTTTTTGATTTTTTTAATTAATTACTTGTTACTTACTTTTTTCTTTAGTTTGTAGTCTTTTTTCTCGTTCATTCGTTCATTGTTTCGTAATGTGCCATACTCTTCTCAATTATAAGATTCACTTAAACCTCCAAGGTCCCTGTACAAATGAAGGGGAATCCTAAGGATCCAAATAGCAGAGGTCATTGCAATTTGAAAACATTCCACATCATAACACGATATTGAACTTTACACATAATGATACAAGTCTTGTGTTCAGTGGTTAGATAAACGCCAATTAGTGGATTTGGAGCGAGGTCTTGTGCATGGACCTTCTTTTAATAAAGGACCTCGGATCAAATAATTAGTAATTGGTAAAAATACTTATTTTTATTATATAGAAGTAGCAGACGAGCATGCAGTCTCCGTGATGTTAAGTAGCTACTGCTGTGGTCACCTGCAATCAACCCCAGTTAAGATTAGATTCTTATCTGAGGTCAGCCATGGATGCTCTGAGGGCTTGATGCGCCTACCTCTGAGGACTAAGCGGGAATGCCTGTAAAGTATATCTCCCTTACCACACCCTTGAAACCAGAACACAGCACCGCTTAATGCTGCTGTTATGAAAGAAATGGGTGTGGCGGTGCTGCCCCCGGAGTCGAACCATAGAGGGTTCTACCTTCCAGATTCATTGGAATGTTGCTGATTGTGGTTAGATTGTGTCAATTACTGGATTTGGAGCGAGGACTCGCGTATGGACCTTCTTTTATTAAAGGACCTCGGATCAAAAGAAATGGACTTAGCATCTCAAGAGAGTTGAGTCATATTTATTTCTGTCGATTTGCGTGGCATACACAAATTAGGTGAGTATGCAATGCAAATTGTGTTGAATGTAAGTGCATAGAATATGAGATGAGATATTAGTTTATGCCTGTTATAATAAGCCGTATAACCTTTTGGATTTGGCAAACGTGAAACTTTTTTTTTTTTTTTTATAATATAGGAGTAGCAGACGAGCATGCAGTCCACCTGATGGTAAGTGGCTACTGCCGCCCATGGACATCTGTAATCAACCTCAGATAGGATTAGATATGCCTATCTGAGATCGGCCACAGATGCGCCGCTACCCCTGAGGACTAAGCTGGAACGCCTCGGGAAAGTTTGTCTCCCTTACCACACCCAAACCGGAACACAGCAGCGCCTAGCACTGCTGTTATTAGGTAGAAATAGGTGTGGCGGTGGTGCCGCCGGAGTCGAACCACAAAGGGTTCTACCACCTTCAACTATTACAAAACAAAAAAAAAAACTACGGAGGAGTACTTAGCTGAAAAGCCTCTGAGAAATATGTTTCCCTTACCACACCCTTCAAAGCAGAACACAGCAGCGCTTTTTTTATAATATAGATACCAAACGAGCATGCAGTTCACCTGTTAAGAAGTGGCTAGTGCTGCACATGGATATCTGCAATCAACCCCAGATAGGATTAGGTATTCCTACCTGTGGTCGACCACAGATGCGCCGCTACCCCTGAGGATTAAGCTGGTATGCTTCAGAAAAATGTCTCCCTTACCACACAACTGCGTACTTTAATATTATGAACTAGTGTTTATCCGCAGTTTCTCTTGCGATCAGAGGTCGATGACAAAAGATTTTTGTGACTATCGCTCGGGAACAGTACTTTTTGCGGGATAAATGTTACCTTACCTATGTCCTTTTATGGACCCTTGACAACGTGTGTACAAAATTTCATGATAATCGGTTTCGTTGTTAAGGCGTAACAAACAAACAAACCCTGTAGATTATGGGTTTTCAAATAAAACTCCAACTTGAATCTTCAGTTCTTTTCTTCTTGTTTTTATTCCGAGGCGTACACATTTTTCCATATTTTTTTTTTTTTTTGGCGCCCAGATGTAGGTGGAAAAAGGGCTGACCCTCTACGGAGAGGGAGGAGCAAAAAATGCGTCCAAGCACTTACAGGCCGCGACGGCCGGTGCCTGCGTCGTGTGGGGCTGACTGAAAGGTCCTCCTGAAGGGAGGACCATCCCACTAAAAACTCCTTTAAGGCATTCGTCCAAGGGGACCGTACAGCCGACATCGGATAGCGACCTCTCGTTTGCGGAGCGAGAGGCGCTAGCGGCGCTCCCTAGAGAGCTACCGCTGGATAGATGACACTGAAGGTGTCAACGTATCATGAATAAGATTAGAATCGTCGGGAAGACGATTCTCTATGGAGAGTTGTACGCCCCTGTGGGCGGCCAGAAGATTCTCCACATCGGTGGAGAGTTTGTTAGGAGCGTCGGTCAAGATATTTCTTGGCCGACGGCAATTGTAACGGGTAGGAAGAGGGGCAGCATAGTCCGCTGCACCCTTGATTAAGGGGTTGGAATGGTTTTCTGAGCGTTCGAAGAACGCTTCAGAGAATTGTCTGAGGACTTGTTGTATTGGAGCGAGCTCCAGGTCGCGGTGGAGGTCAGCGTTTCTGACATACCAGGGGGCATTAAGTGCCCGACGACAAAAGAGATTTTGTATGACCTGGAGTTTGTCTAGGATGGTGGGATTCGCGTGAGCGAAGACTGGAGAGGCGTATGTTAACACCGGTCGAATGCAAACCTTATACAGCGTTCGCTTATTCCTGGCTGACAACTTGCTGTGTCTGCCAATCATGGCGTTGAGGCGGCTCATGTAAGAGCGGGCGGTATGGGTGACCTTAGAGACGTGGGGTCTAAAGGTGAGGCCCGGGTCAAGGGTAACTCCTAGGTATTTTACTGTGGGCCTCCATGGAATGGGGGCCCCAAGTAATTTGACGGAGGGCAGGTTGTTTAAGCGCCTGCGTTTGTGGTCGAAGCGCATTGCGGAGCTTTTCTCCGCATTGACTTCGATGCGCCATTTCCTAAACCAATCTCCTAACTCGTTGACCGAGCGTTGGAGTTTGGCGAGGACAGATGACTCCTTTTGCCCTTGGATGTAAAGGGCGGTGTCATCGGCGAAGAGTGAGAGCTGCACCCCATTTTTGGGGATAGGAATATCGTTGGAGTACGATATGAATAATGTAGGAGCGAGCACTGAGCCTTGAGGGACTCCGGCTGTTACGGGGCGTGGGGGAGAGAGGATACCTTCGTGTCTGTAGCGGAAGGTTCTGTCCTGAAGGTAGGAAGCCACGATGCGGACTAGGCGATCAGGAAGACCAGAATGGTATAGCTTGTATACCAGTCCTCCATGCCAGACTTTGTCAAAAGCCTTGGCGACGTCGAAGAAGACTGCTAGTGTCTTGTTACGTCTTGGATAAAACCCGCTTGTGATGTACTCGACAATGCGGTGGACTTGTTGGGGGCACGAGTGCTGGAGGCGAAAGCCAAATTGGTGAGGAATGATGAGTGGGGGAGCATCTATTGGGAAGAGGTGCCCTCTTATGTGAACGAGGATCACCCGTTCGAAAACCTTGCCCATTGCATTGAGGAGGCTAATGGGGCGGTGGTTGGAGGGAATATGTTTCGGTTTCCCAGGCTTGGGAATACCGATAACTGTTGCTGTCTTCCAGGCTGTTGGAAAGAAGCTGAGATCGAGGCAGGCATTGAAGATAATGACCAGAAGGGTCAGTGCCTGCTCGGGGAAGTGTTTGAGCGCCAGGTTGGAGATACCATCCGGACCTGGGGCTTTACGAGGTTTCAAACCGCGGATGACGGTCCGGACCTCGTCTGTAGTGATTTTAATGGGAGCAGAGGTGACAGGGAGAGAGATCTTTTTAAGGACCTCCTCCTCCACCTTGTGAATGTGGATAGGGTCGCACGGTTGAGTGCTGGGGGAGCACTGCGCAGCGATGCTATCTGCGAAGCATTCGGCCTTCTCAGCGTCTTCGAAGGCTATGCTGCCGTCGGGACGCGTGAGAGGGGGAGTGCTTGAGAAGGCTTCGGTACGAAATCGTCTAGCGACTTTGTAGAATGCCTTATGAGAAGGTTGGATATCCTCCATGAGAGAGTTCCAGTTGGAGTCCCTCATTTCGGCTAGCCGGGATCTGACTTTCCTTTGGAGGGCGTTAGCGCGCCTCCTAAGGACAGGGGTGGGATACTTGGCGGCCCATCTGAGGGCTGCGTTTTTAGTTTGGATTAGCTTCCTGACCTCGCGAGGTAGTTTTCGGTTCGGGACCTCTACCACCTTCGCGTTGTCATGAAGCGAAGTCTGAACTAGCTGGGTGAGTGAGTTCACCGTACTGTCTATTTTCTCCGAGCTAACAAGGTAGTCTGGGGGAATAGTATACGGTGAATCGGGGGCCTCTATGGCCGAGGTGAGAGATTTCTCGTACCCTTCCCAATTAGTGAAGGTTTTCGAGGAGGTATGGGGAGTTGGATCATAGGGACCTAACTGTAGAGAGACTGGACGATGGTCTGAGCCCAGATCGTCCAGTGTTTCGATCGCTCTTGTATTGAGCGCGACGCCTTTAAGGAGGGCGAAATCCAGCACGTCGGGTTCTTGGTCTTCCCGATCGGGGTAGTGGGTTGGCGCTGTTGGAGAGAAGATATCAAAGTCCAGTGCGCGGGAAATGGTTAAGAGTTTCTTACCGTTGGTGTTAGTCAGACGACTGTTCCAAACGGTATGTTTGCAATTGAAATCTCCAAATAGTACGACAGAGTCTCCGAGCGAGAGGAGGGCCTCCAAGTCGCTTTGGAGAGGGGCTTTATTGGCGGGGAGGTAAATTGAGGCTATGATCAGGGACGGGTGTCCTGTCATGCCTAATTTGCATATGGTGGCTTCCATATTGGTGAGCTTGGGTGTTTCCAGAGGGGTGCAATGGAAGGATCTCTTGTAGTAGATGGCAGTGCCTCCGCCACGACGGTCGTCGGCTCTGTCATTACGTACAAGCGCGTAAGAGGGGAGACTTACGCCTATAAGGGAGGGCTTGAGGAAAGTTTCCTGAACAAGCAACAGGTCGATATCCCTGTTGCGGACGAACTCTTTGAGTTCGGGAATGCAAGGCTTAAGACCTCGTGCATTGAAGGAGATAAGCGAGACGCCTTTAGGTTTTTGACGACCGGGATGAAGGGGTTGAGTATGAACGTTACTCATTGAATGGACTTGAACAACGCTAAGTGTTCAGAGTAGATTGCGATGCGCTCCGCCTGGCTGGCGTTACGCATCTTTTGCGAGACGAGTATGATCTCGTCGAGGTTCACGCCCTTAACGCAGTCCTTAAGGAACATGATATGTTCCCTTACCGATGCGTCTTGGGTGGGACGGGGAGTGGGAGTGGCCTTAGGGGCCGGGGTTGGTGGGGCGGTCGCGGGTGCGACTTTCCTCCAACTCATGGGAGCGGTTGGGGTTTTGGAGGCCCCTAGCCGCGGGAAATTGGTCGAATTGACCGGAGGTGGGCCTGCTTTCGAGGGCTGCTTTTTAGCAACCTTCTTTTGAGCGGGACGGGGGGCTTTAGGGCAGCCACGGTAGTTAGCCGGGTGCCCTGAAGTGGTGCATAGCACGCAGGCAGGAGGGGACTCGTCTTCACGAGTTCTCTTGCACTCACGTGTGGCGTGGGGTTCTAGGCACTTGACGCACCTTGGGGGGGCAGTGCAGTTCGCCGCTGCATGGCCGTAAAGCTGGCAGCGGTGGCACTGGGCAGGGTAGCCACGCTTGTTAGGTGGTTCCACCTTGATCTCAGAAAGGCCACAGATTGTGAGCTCCTTCTCCTTGAAAATGTCCTTGGAGGACGGGGTCTTGGCTAGAATGGCCAGGGCTAGAGGGTATTTGACCCCGTTGCGGTTGTACAACTTGTGTACACCTTCCACGGGGAACCCTTGGTTGACTAGATCCGTTTGGATTTCGTCGGTGGGAAGCTCGTAGGGGAGACCCCTAAGGACCGCTTTGATTTTGCGGTCCTCTTCTAAAGCGTACGTGTGGTACGGGAGTTGAAGGTGAGTTAGGAGCCTAATGAGGCTCCTGAAGTCCTCGGTGGTGGGGCATGAAACGCGAATAGAGTCGCGAAGGTTACGTGCCTTGGTGTAGTGGATCTGTTTTTCCACTAGGGTTTTAGAGAAGTCGGACCATTTCGACTTATCTCTGAAGAAAATGTGTGGGGGCGGTTTGCACTTGGCAAGTGCCGGTTCGCAGCGCGTGGCTGGCTTGGCGGGCTTAGCCGCGGGGGTTGAGCTCTGGGGCTCGGTGGAGGTTTTTGGCTTGGGGGCCAGAGTGGAGGCTTTTGGCACGGGGGCCAGAGCGGGGGCCGCTGGGGCTGGGGTGGCTTCGAAAGAGGCCTCGGAAGAGGTTTCACTTGTCGCCTTAGCGACGCGTTTCACCGGTCGTTTCTTGGTCTTCCTCGACTTGACAGGGGTGAAACCCTGGTCGTCGTCGGAGGAGGGGGCGGTGATGAGGGTGTGCTCCGACGATTCGTCAGAGGAGGCGGGGCGTTTGAGCGAGATGGCATCGAAGTCCATCTCGTGTCTCGGGGTGGCATCAGGGGATGCGGGTGAATCAGTAACGGACAGGGGATCCGTTACGGATTTCAAGGGCTCGCAAAGGGAGCGGAGTTTGACTGAGTCAAATGGGCGATTGAGCTCCTTGCTCAAGAGGGAGGACAGAGCCTCGAAAAACCTATCTGTTACCATGTAGGCCATGGTAACCTGGGATGCCTCCCTGCCGAGGCAGGGAGCTAACGGGGAGGGGGAGGGAAATGCAATTACCCCTAAGGGAAAGTAACTGCTACCGTCACCCTTGGGATAGCCCAAGTGCAGTGGGATCGGGTCTGCCGGTTTCTCTCAGGCCGAGAGGTCTGAGAAGCGCACCGGGTCAACGCTAGCTGGTTTCGTTGGCACCGTTAGGTATCCACCAACTCAAACGCGTCGGGACGTGAGTTTTGTTTATTCCCAATAAAATGGCAATAAACAAAGCACGGACCGCTATCGATAATATCGAGTAGGCGAGAACCGGCCGAAAGGCCAGAGAAAATTCTGGGTTAGGAAACACTAGAGCGCGAGCAGGCGGGGCTGCTCGGTCTGGCGTTCAAACGCAGAGTGATTTTTCCATACAAAAAGGCGAGCTTAAGTACTTATTTTGGGTACCGCAACAGGCGCAGGCTCAGTCAGCAACCGCGTCCTATTGCCGTCCCTTTCTAACATAGCCTGTCTTACTCTTACAATTCTATGCTTACACTCTATTGCTATCCTACTCTTACATATCTATTCTTATTACGTAGGACTTATATCTATTGCAATAAAATGTCTTATTTACATAAATTACATACACAAGTTACATTAATCAACATTTACATTTAAATTCTTAGGCCGT